>NC_084620.1:58129577-58357077 GCF_033978795.1 Nerophis ophidion
TATTGGCAACAAAGGTTATTTTACAAAGTATTGAGTTGAAGTTTTGTTATTGACCAAATACTTATTTTCCACCATAACTTACTAATAAATTCTTTGAAATTCCTACAAGGTGAATTTGTAGATTTTTTTTCCACATTCTGTCTCTCACAGTTGAAGTGTACCTATGATGAAAATGACAGACCTCTGTCATCTTTTTAAGTGGGAGAACTTGCACAATCGGTGGCTGACTAAATACTTTTTGCCCCGCTGTATGTCATTATACAGTATAAATGTGTGTGTGTGTGTTATTATACAGTATAAATGTGTGTGTGTGTTATTATACAGTATAAATGTGTATGTATGTGTGTGTGTGTGTGTGTGTTATTATACAGTATAAATGTGTGTGTGTGTGTGTGTGTTATTATACAGTATAAATGTGTATGTATGTGTGTGTGTGTGTGTGTGTGTGTGTTATTATACAGTAGAAATGTGTGTGTGTGTGTGTGTGTTATTATACAGTATAAATGTGTGTGTATTTGTGTGTTATTATACAGTATAAATGTGTGTGTATGTGTGTGTGTGTGTGTTATTATACAGTACAAATGTGTGTGTATGTGTGTTATTATACAGTATAAATGTGTGTGTATGTGTGTGTTATTATACAGTATAAATGTGTGTGTATGTGTGTGTGATTATACAGTATAAATGTGTGTGTATGTGTGTGTTATTATACAGTATAAATGTGTGTGTGTGTTTGTGTGTGTTATTATACGGTATACATGTGTGTGTGTGTGTGTTATACAGTATAAGTGTGTGTGTGTGTGTGTGTGTGTGTGTGTGTGTGTGTGTTATTATACAGTATAAATGTGTGTGTGTGTGTGTTATTATACAGTATAAATGTGTGTGTATGTGTGTGTGTGTGTTATTATACAGTACAAATGTGTGTGTGTGTGTGTGTGTGTGTTATTATACAGTATAAATGTGTGTGTGTGTGTGTTTATTATACAGTATAAATGTGTGTGTGTTATTATACAGTATAAATGTGTGTGTGTGTGTGTGTTTATTATACAGTATAAATGTGTGTGTGTTATTATACAGTATAAATGTGTGTGTATGTGTGTGTGTGTGTTATTATACAGTATAAATGTGTGTGTGTGTGTTATTATACAGTATAAATGTGTGTGTATGTGTGTTATTATACAGTATAAATGTGTGTGTGTTATTATACAGTATAAATGTGTGTGTATGTGTGTGTTATTATACAGTATAAATGTGTGTGTATGTGTGTGTTATTATACAGTATAAATGTGTGTGTTATTATACAGTATAAATTGTGTGTGTGTGTTATTATACAGTATAAATGTGTGTGTGTGTTATTATACAGTATAAATGTGTGTTATTATACAGTATAAATATGTGTGTGTGTATTATACAGTATAAATGTGTGTGTGTGTGTGTTATTATACAGTATAAATGTGTGTGTATGTGTGTGTGTATTATACAGTATAAATGTGTGTGTATGTGTGTGTTATTATACAGTATAAATGTGTGTGTGTGTGTTATTATACAGTATAAATGTGTGTGTGTGTTATTATACAGTATAAATGTGTGTGTGTGTGTGTGTTATACAGTATAAATGTGTGTGTATGTGTGTTATTATACAGTATAAATGTGTGTGTATGTGTGTGTTATTATACAGTATAAATGTGTGTGTATGTGTGTGTTATTATACAGTATAAATGTGTGTGTGTGTTATTATACAGTATAAATGTGTGTGTGTTATTATACAGTATAAATGTGTGTGTATGTATGTGTTATTATACAGTATAAATGTGTGTGTATGTGTGTGTGCGTTATTATACGGTACAAATGTGTGTGTGTGTGTTATACAGTATAAATGTGTGTGTATGTATGTGTGTGTTATACGGTATAAATGTGTGTGTGTTATTATACAGTATAAATGTGTGTGTATGTGTGTGTGTGTGTTATACAGTATAAATGTGTGTGTGTGTGTTATTATACAGTATAAATGTGTGTGTGTGTTATTATACAGTATAAATGTGTGTGTGTGTGTGTGTGTGTGTGTGTGTTATACAGTATAAATGTGTGTGTATGTGTGTTATTATACAGTATAAATGTGTGTGTATGTGTGTGTTATTATACAGTATAAATGTGTGTGTATGTGTGTGTTATTATACAGTATAAATGTGTGTGTGTGTTATTATACAGTATAAATGTGTGTGTGTTATTATACAGTATAAATGTGTGTGTATGTGTGTGTGTGTATTATACAGTATAAATGTGTGTGTATGTGTGTGCGTGTTATTATACAGTATAAATGTGTGTGTGTGTTATTATACAGTATAAATGTGTGTGTATGTGTGTGTGTATTATACAGTGTAAATGTGTGTGTATGTGTGTGTTATTATACAGTATAAATGTGTGTGTGTGTTATTATACAGTATAAATGTGTGTGTTATTATACAATATAAATGTGTGTGTGTTATTATACAGTATAAATGTGTGTGTATGTGTGTTTGTGTGTTATTATACAGTACAAATGTGTGTGTGTTATTATACAGTATAAATGTGTGTGTATGTGTGTGTGTGTTATTATACAGTATAAATGTGTGTGTGTTATACAGTATAAATGTGTGTGTATGTGTGTGTGTGTTATTATACAGTATAAATGTGTGTGTGTGTTTGTGTTATTATACAGTATAAATGTGTGTGTATGTGTGTGTGTGTTATTATACAGTATAAATGTGTGTGTATGTGTGTGTGTGTTATTATACAGTATAAATGTGTGTGTGTGTGTTATTATACAGTATAAATGTGTGTGTGTGTATTATACAGTATAAATGTGTGTGTGTGTGTGTTATTATACAGTATAAATGTGTGTGTGTGTGTTATTATATTGTATAAATGTGTGTGTATGTATGTGTTATTATACAGTATAAATGTGTGTGTGTGTGTGATATTATGCAGTATAAATGTGTGTATATATATGTGTGTGTGTGTGTTTTAGAGTATAAATGTGTGTGTATGTTTGTGTGTGTTATTACACAGTATAAATGTGTGTGTGTGTTATTATACAGTATAAATGTGTGTGTATGTGTGTGTCAGTGTTATTATACAGTATAAATGTGTGTGTGTGTTATTATACAGTATAAATATGTGTGTGTGTTATTATACAGTATAAATGTGTGTGTATGTGTGTGTCTGTGTTATTGTACAGTATAAATGTGTGTGTGTGTGTGTTATTATACAGTATAAATGTGTGTGTATGTGTGTGTGTGTGTTATTATACAGTATAAATGTGTGTGTATGTGTGTATGTTATTATACAGTATAAATGTGTGTGTGTGTGTGTTATTATACAGTATAAATGTGTGTGTATGTGTGTGTGTGTTATACAGTATAAATGTGTGTGTATGTGTGTGTATTATACAGTATAAATGTGTGTGTGTGTTATTATAAAGTATAAATGTGTGTGTGTGTATGATACAGTATAAATGTGTGTGTGTGTGTGTTATTATACAGTATAAATGTGTGTGTGTGTTATTATATAGTATAAATGTGTGTGTATGTGTGTGTTATACAGTATAAATGTGTTTGTATGTGTGTGTGTGTTATTATACAGTATAAATGTGTGTGTGTTATTATACAGTATAAATGTGTGTGTATGTTTGTGTGTGTTATACAGTATAAATGTGTGTGTATGTGTGTTATACAGTATAAATGTGTTTGTATGTGTGTGTGTGTTATTATACAGTATAAATGTGTGTGTGTGTTTGTGTGTGTTATACAGTATAAATGTGTGTGTATGTGTGTTATTATACAATATAAATGTGTGTGTATGTGTGTGTGTGTTATTATACAGTATAAATGTGTGTGTGTTATACAGTATAAATGTGTGTGTGTGTGTTATACAGTATAAATGTGTGTGTATGTGTGTTATTATACAGTATAAATGTGTGTGTATGTGTGTGTGTGTGTTATTATACAGTATAAATGTGTGTGTATGTGTGTGCGTGTTATTATACAGTATAAATGTGTGTGTGTGTTATTATACAGTATAAATGTGTGTGTATGTGTGTGTGTATTATACAGTGTAAATGTGTGTGTATGTGTGTGTTATTATACAGTATAAATGTGTGTGTGTGTTATTATACAGTATAAATGTGTGTGTTATTATACAATATAAATGTGTGTGTGTTATTATACAGTATAAATGTGTGTGTATGTGTGTTTGTGTGTTATTATACAGTACAAATGTGTGTGTGTTATTATACAGTATAAATGTGTGTGTATGTGTGTGTGTGTTATTATACAGTATAAATGTGTGTGTGTTATACAGTATAAATGTGTGTGTATGTGTGTGTGTGTTATTATACAGTATAAATGTGTGTGTGTGTTTGTGTTATTATACAGTATAAATGTGTGTGTATGTGTGTGTGTGTTATTATACAGTATAAATGTGTGTGTATGTGTGTGTGTGTTATTATACAGTATAAATGTGTGTGTGTGTGTTATTATACAGTATAAATGTGTGTGTGTGTATTATACAGTATAAATGTGTGTGTGTGTGTTATTATACAGTATAAATGTGTGTGTGTGTGTTATTATATTGTATAAATGTGTGTGTATGTATGTGTTATTATACAGTATAAATGTGTGTGTGTGTGTGATATTATGCAGTATAAATGTGTGTATATATATATGTGTGTGTGTTATAGAGTATAAATGTGTGTGTATGTGTGTGTGTGTTATTACACAGTATAAATGTGTGTGTGTGTTATTATACAGTATAAATGTGTGTGTATGTGTGTGGCAGTGTTATTATACAGTATAAATGTGTGTGTGTGTTATTATACAGTATAAATATGTGTGTGTGTGTTATTATACAGTATAAATGTGTGTGTATCTGTGTTATTGTACAGTATAAATGTGTGTGTGTGTGTTATTATACAGTATAAATGTGTGTGTATGTGTGTGTGTGTGTTATTATACAGTATAAGTGTGTGTGTGTTATTATACAGTATAAATGTGTGTGTATGTGTGTATGTTATTATACAGTATAAATGTGTGTGTGTGTGTGTTATTATACAGTATAAATGTGTGTGTATGTGTGTGTGTGTTATACAGTATAAATGTGTGTGTATGTGTGTGTATTATACAGTATAAATGTGTGTGTGTGTTATTATAAAGTATAAATGTGTGTGTGTGTATTATACAGTATAAATGTGTGTGTGTGTGTGTTATTATACAGTATAAATGTGTGTGTGTGTTATTATATAGTATAAATATGTGTGTGTTATACAGTATAAATGTGTTTGTATGTGTGTGTGTGTTATTATACAGTATAAATGTGTGTGTGTTATTATACAGTATAAATGTGTGTGTATGTTTGTGTGTGTTATACAGTATAAATGTGTGTGTATGTGTGTTATTATACAGTATAAATGTGTTTGTATGTGTGTGTGTGTTATTATACAGTATAAATGTGTGTGTGTGTTTGTGTGTGTTATACAGTATAAATGTGTGTGTATGTGTGTTATTATACAATATAAATGTGTGTGTATGTGTGTGTGTGTTATTATACAGTATAAATGTGTGTGTGTTATACAGTATAAATGTGTGTGTGTGTGTTATACAGTATAAATGTGTGTGTATGTGTGTTATTATACAGTATAAATGTGTGTGTATGTGTGTGTGTGTGTTATTATACAGTATAAATGTGTGTGTGTATGTGTGTGTGTTATTATACAGTATAAATGTGTGTGCGTGTGTTATTACACAGTATAAATGTGTGTGTGTTATTATACAGTATAAATGTGTGTGTGTGTTATTATACAGTATACATGTGTGTGTGTGTGTGGGTGGGTGTTATTATACAGTATAAATGTGTGTGTATGTGTGTGTGTGTATTATACAGTATAAATGTGTGTGTGTTATTATACAGTATAAATGTGTGTGTGTGTTATTATACAGTATAAATGTGTGTGTTTGTTATTATACAGTATAAATGTGTGTGTGTGTGTGTCTGTGTTATTATACAGTATAAATGTGTGTGTGTGTTATTATACAGTATAAATGTGTGTGTATGTGTGTGTGTGTTATTATACAGTATAAATGTGTGTGTGTGTGTGTGTTATTATACAGTATAAATGTGTGTGTGTGTGTGTGTGTGTGTGTTATTATACAGTATAAATGTCTGTGTATGTGTGTGTGTGTTATTATACAGTATAAATGTGTGTGTGTGTGTTATTATACAGTATAAATGTGTGTGTATGTGTGTGTGTTATTATACAGTATAAATGTGTGTGTGTGTGTTATTATACAGTATAAATGTGTGTGTATGTGTGTGTCTGTGTTATTATACAGTATAAATGTGTGTTTGTGTTAATATACAGTATAAATGTGTTTGTGTGTTATTATACAGTATAAATGTGTGTGTATGTGTATGTCTGTGTTATTATACAGTATAAATGTGAGTGTGTGTGTGTTATTATACAGTATAAATGTGTGTGTATGTGTGTGTGTGTGTTATTATACAGTATAAGTGTGTGTGTGTTATTATACAGTATAAATGTGTGTATGTGTGTTATTATACAGTATAAATGTGTGTGTATGTGTGTGTGTTATTATACAGTATAAATGTGTGTGTGTGTTTTATTATACAGTATAAATGCGTGTGTATGTGTGTGTGTTGTTATACAGTATAAATGTGTGTGTGTGTTATTATACAGTATAAATGTGTGTGTATGTGTGTGTGTTTATTATACAGTATAAATGTGTGTGTGTTATTATACAGTATAAATATGTGTTTGTGTGTATTATACAGTATAAATGTGTGTGTGTTATTATACAGTATAAATATGTGTGTGTATTATACAGTATAAATGTGTGTATGTGTGTGTGTTTATTATACAGTATAAATGTGTGTGTTATTATACAGTATAAATATGTGTGTGTGTATTATACAGTATAAATGTGTGTGTGTGTTATTATACAGTATAAATGTGTGTGTGTGTATTATACAGTATAAATGTGTGTGTATGTGTGTGTGTGTTATTATACAGTATACATGTGTGTGTGTGTTATTATACAGTATAAATGTGTGTGTGTGTGTTATTATATAGTATAAATGTGTGTGTGTGTGTTATTATACAGTATACATGTGTGTGTGTGTTATCATACAGTATAAATGTGTGTGTATGTGTGTGTGTTATACAGTATAAATGTGTGTGTATGTGTGTTATTATACAGTATAAATGTGTGTATGTGTGTGTGTTATTATACAGTATAAATGTATGTTTGTGTGTGTGTTATACAGTAATAATGTGTGTGTATGTGTGTGTTATTAAACAGTATAAATGTGTGTGTGCGTGTTATTATACAGTATAAATGTGTGTGTATGTGTGTGTGTTATTATACAGTATAAATGTGTGTGTGTGTTATACAGTATAAATACGTGTGTGTATGTGTGTGTGTGTGTGTTATTATACAGTATAAATGTGTGTGTTATTATACAGTATAAATACGTGTGTGTGTATGTGTGTGTGTGTGTGTTATACAGTATAAATGTGTGTGTTATTATACAGTATAAATGTGTGTGTTTGTGTGTGTGTGTGTTATTATACAGTATAAATGTGTGTGTATGTGTGTGTGTTATTATACAGTATAAATGTGTGTGTGTGTTATTATACAGTATAAATGTGTGTGTATGTGTGTGTGTTATTATACAGTATAAATGTGTGTGTGTTATTATACAGTATAAACGTGTGTGTATGTGTGTGTGTGTGTTATTATACAGTATAAATGTGTGTGTATGAGTGTGTGTGTTATTATACAGTATAAATGTGTGTGTGTTATTATACGTTATAAATGTGTGTGTGTGTGTGTGTTATTATATAGTATAAATGTGTGTGAATGTGTGTGTGTTATTATACAGTATAAATGTGTGTGTGTGTGTGATATTATGCAGTATAAATGTGTGTATATATATGTGTGTGTGTGTGTGTGTGTGTGTTATTATACAGTATAAATGTGTGTGTGTGTTATACAGTATAAATGTGTGTGTATGTGTGTGTGTTATTACACAGTATAAATGTGTGTGTGTTATTATACAGTATAAATGTGTGTATGTGTGTGTGTGTTATTATACAGTATAAATGTGTGTGTGTGTTTTTATACAGTATACATGTGTGTGTATGTGTGTGTATGTGTGTGTGTTATTATACAGTATAAATGCGTTTGTGTGTTATTATACAGTATAAATGTGTATGTATGTGTGTGTGTGTGTGTTATTATACAGTATAAATGTGTTTGTGTTTTATTATACAGTATAAATGTGTGTGTATGTGTGTGTGTTATTATACAGTATAAATGTGTGTGTGTGTTATTATACAGTATAAATGTGTGTTTGTGTTATTATATAGTATAAATGTGTGTGTGTGTTATTATACAGTATACATGTGTGTGTGTGTGTGGGTGGGTGTTATTATACAGTATAAATGTGTGTGTATGTGTGTGTGTGTATTATACAGTATAAATGTGTGTGTGTTATTATACAGTATAAATGTGTGTGTGTGTTATTATACAGTATAAATGTGTGTGTGTGTTATTATACAGTATAAATGTGTGTGTATGTGTGTGTGTGTTATTATACAGTATAAATGTGTGTGTGTGTGTGTGTTATTATACAGTATAAATGTGTGTGTGTGTGTGTGTGTGTGTGTTATTATACAGTATAAATGTCTGTGTATGTGTGTGTGTGTTATTATACAGTATAAATGTGTGTGTGTGTGTTATTATACAGTATAAATGTGTGTGTATGTGTGTGTGTTATTATACAGTATAAATGTGTGTGTGTGTGTTATTATACAGTATAAATGTGTGTGTATGTGTGTGTCTGTGTTATTATACAGTATAAATGTGTGTTTGTGTTAATATACAGTATAAATGTGTTTGTGTGTTATTATACAGTATAAATGTGTGTGTATGTGTATGTCTGTGTTATTATACAGTATAAATGTGAGTGTGTGTGTGTTATTATACAGTATAAATGTGTGTGTATGTGTGTGTGTGTGTTATTATACAGTATAAGTGTGTGTGTGTTATTATACAGTATAAATGTGTGTATGTGTGTTATTATACAGTATAAATGTGTGTGTATGTGTGTGTGTTATTATACAGTATAAATGTGTGTGTGTGTTTTATTATACAGTATAAATGCGTGTGTATGTGTGTGTGTTGTTATACAGTATAAATGTGTGTGTGTGTTATTATACAGTATAAATGTGTGTGTATGTGTGTGTGTTTATTATACAGTATAAATGTGTGTGTGTTATTATACAGTATAAATATGTGTTTGTGTGTATTATACAGTATAAATGTGTGTGTGTTATTATACAGTATAAATATGTGTGTGTATTATACAGTATAAATGTGTGTATGTGTGTGTGTTTATTATACAGTATAAATGTGTGTGTTATTATACAGTATAAATATGTGTGTGTGTATTATACAGTATAAATGTGTGTGTGTGTTATTATACAGTATAAATGTGTGTGTGTGTATTATACAGTATAAATGTGTGTGTATGTGTGTGTGTGTTATTATACAGTATACATGTGTGTGTGTGTTATTATACAGTATAAATGTGTGTGTGTGTGTTATTATATAGTATAAATGTGTGTGTGTGTGTTATTATACAGTATACATGTGTGTGTGTGTTATCATACAGTATAAATGTGTGTGTATGTGTGTGTGTTATACAGTATAAATGTGTGTGTATGTGTGTTATTATACAGTATAAATGTGTGTATGTGTGTGTGTTATTATACAGTATAAATGTATGTTTGTGTGTGTGTTATACAGTAATAATGTGTGTGTATGTGTGTGTTATTAAACAGTATAAATGTGTGTGTGCGTGTTATTATACAGTATAAATGTGTGTGTATGTGTGTGTGTTATTATACAGTATAAATGTGTGTGTGTGTTATACAGTATAAATACGTGTGTGTATGTGTGTGTGTGTGTGTTATTATACAGTATAAATGTGTGTGTTATTATACAGTATAAATACGTGTGTGTGTATGTGTGTGTGTGTGTGTTATACAGTATAAATGTGTGTGTTATTATACAGTATAAATGTGTGTGTTTGTGTGTGTGTGTGTTATTATACAGTATAAATGTGTGTGTATGTGTGTGTGTTATTATACAGTATAAATGTGTGTGTGTGTTATTATACAGTATAAATGTGTGTGTATGTGTGTGTGTTATTATACAGTATAAATGTGTGTGTGTTATTATACAGTATAAACGTGTGTGTATGTGTGTGTGTGTGTTATTATACAGTATAAATGTGTGTGTATGAGTGTGTGTGTTATTATACAGTATAAATGTGTGTGTGTTATTATACGTTATAAATGTGTGTGTGTGTGTGTGTTATTATATAGTATAAATGTGTGTGAATGTGTGTGTGTTATTATACAGTATAAATGTGTGTGTGTGTGATATTATGCAGTATAAATGTGTGTATATATATGTGTGTGTGTGTGTGTGTGTGTGTTATTATACAGTATAAATGTGTGTGTGTGTTATACAGTATAAATGTGTGTGTATGTGTGTGTGTTATTACACAGTATAAATGTGTGTGTGTTATTATACAGTATAAATGTGTGTATGTGTGTGTGTGTTATTATACAGTATAAATGTGTGTGTGTGTTTTTATACAGTATACATGTATGTGTATGTGTGTGTATGTGTGTGTGTTATTATACAGTATAAATGCGTTTGTGTGTTATTATACAGTATAAATGTGTATGTATGTGTGTGTGTGTGTGTTATTATACAGTATAAATGTGTTTGTGTTTTATTATACAGTATAAATGTGTGTGTATGTGTGTGTGTTATTATACAGTATAAATGTGTGTGTGTGTTATTATACAGTATAAATGTGTGTTTGTGTTATTATATAGTATAAATGTGTGTGTATGTATGTGTTATTATACAGTATAAATGTGTGTGTATGTGTGTGTGTGTTATACAGTATAAATGTGTGTGTATGTGTGTGTATTATACAGTATAAATGTGTGTGTGTGTTATTATAAAGTATAAATGTGTGTGTGTGTATTATACAGTATAAATGTGTGTGTGTGTGTGTTATTATACAGTATAAATGTGTGTGTGTGTTATTATATAGTATAAATGTGTGTGTATGTGTGTGTTATACAGTATAAATGTGTTTGTATGTGTGTGTGTGTTATTATACAGTATAAATGTGTGTGTGTTATTATACAGTATAAATGTGTGTGTATGTTTGTGTGTGTTATACAGTATAAATGTGTGTGTATGTGTGTTATTATACAGTATAAATGTGTTTGTATGTGTGTGTGTGTTATTATACAGTATAAATGTGTGTGTGTGTTTGTGTGTGTTATACAGTATAAATGTGTGTGTATGTGTGTTATTATACAATATAAATGTGTGTGTATGTGTGTGTGTGTTATTATACAGTATAAATGTGTGTGTGTTATACAGTATAAATGTGTGTGTGTGTTTGTGTGTGTTATACAGTATAAATGTGTGTGTATGTGTGTTATTATACAATATAAATGTGTGTGTATGTGTGTGTGTGTTATTATACAGTATAAATGTGTGTGTGTTATACAGTATAAATGTGTGTGTATGTGTGTTATTATACAGTATAAATGTGTGTGTATGTGTGTGTGTGTGTTATTATACAGTATAAATGTGTGTGTGTATGTGTGTGTGTTATTATACAGTATAAATGTGTGTGTGTGTTATTATACAGTATAAATGTGTGTGCGTGTGTTATTACACAGTATAAATGTGTGTGTGTTATTATACAGTATAAATGTGTGTGTGTGTTATTATACAGTATACATGTGTGTGTGTGTGTGGGTGGGTGTTATTATACAGTATAAATGTGTGTGTATGTGTGTGTGTGTATTATACAGTATAAATGTGTGTGTGTGTTATTATACAGTATAAATGTGTGTGTGTGTTATTATACAGTATAAATGTGTGTGTTTGTGTGTGTGTGTATTATACAGTATAAATGTGTGTGTTATTATACAGTATAAATATGTGTGTGTGTATTATACAGTATAAATGTGTGTGTGTGTTATTATACAGTATAAATGTGTGTGTGTGTATTATACAGTATAAATGTGTGTGTATGTGTGTGTGTGTTATTATACAGTATACATGTGTGTGTGTGTTATTATACAGTATAAATGTGTGTGTTTGTGTGTGTGTGTATTATACAGTATAAATGTGTGTGTGTGTTATTATACAGTATAAATGTGTGTGTGTGTTATTATACAGTATAAATGTGTGTGTATGTGTGTGTGTGTATTATACAGTATAAATGTGTGTGTGTGTTATTATACAGTATAAATGTGTGTGTGTGTTATTATACAGTATAAATGTGTGTGTGTGTGTGTCTGTGTTATTATACAGTATAAATGTGTGTGTGTGTTATTATACAGTATAAATGTGTGTGTATGTGTGTGTGTGTTATTATACAGTATAAATGTGTGTGTGTGTGTTATTATACAGTATAAATGTGTGTGTATGTGTGTGTGTGTGTGTGTGTGTGTGTTATTATACAGTATAAATGTCTGTGTATGTGTGTGTGTGTTATTATACAGTATAAATGTGTGTGTGTGTGTTATTATACAGTATAAATGTGTGTGTATGTGTGTGTGTTATTATACAGTATAAATGTGTGTGTGTGTGTTATTATACAGTATAAATGTGTGTGTATGTGTGTGTCTGTGTTATTATACAGTATAAATGTGTGTTTGTGTTAATATACAGTATAAATGTGTTTGTGTGTTATTATACAGTATAAATGTGTGTGTATGTGTATGTCTGTGTTATTATACAGTATAAATGTGAGTGTGTGTGTGTGTTATTATACAGTATAAATGTGTGTGTATGTGTGTGTGTGTGTTATTATACAGTATAAGTGTGTGTGTGTTATTATACAGTATAAATGTGTGTATGTGTGTTATTATACAGTATAAATGTGTGTGTATGTGTGTGTGTTATTATACAGTATAAATGTGTGTGTGTGTTTTATTATACAGTATAAATGCGTGTGTATGTGTGTGTGTTGTTATACAGTATAAATGTGTGTGTGTGTTATTATACAGTATAAATGTGTGTGTGTGTTGTTATACAGTATAAATGCGTGTGTATGTGTGTGTGTGTTATTATACAGTATAAATGTGTGTGTATGTGTGTGTGTTTATTATACAGTATAAATGTGTGTGTGTTATTATACAGTATAAATATGTGTTTGTGTGTATTATACAGTATAAATGTGTGTGTGTTATTATACAGTATAAATGTGTGTGTGTATTATACAGTATAAATGTGTGTATGTGTGTGTGTTTATTATACAGTATAAATGTGTGTGTTATTATACAGTATAAATATGTGTGTGTGTATTATACAGTATAAATGTGTGTGTGTGTTATTATACAGTATAAATGTGTGTGTGTGTATTATACAGTATAAATGTGTGTGTATGTGTGTGTGTGTTATTATACAGTATACATGTGTGTGTGTGTTATTATACAGTATAAATGTGTGTGTGTGTGTTATTATATAGTATAAATGTGTGTGTGTGTGTTATTATACAGTATACATGTGTGTGTGTGTTATCATACAGTATAAATGTGTGTGTATGTGTGTGTGTTATACAGTATAAATGTGTGTGTATGTGTGTTATTATACAGTATAAATGTGTGTATGTGTGTGTGTTATTATACAGTATAAATGTATGTTTGTGTGTGTGTTATACAGTAATAATGTGTGTGTATGTGTGTGTTATTAAACAGTATAAATGTGTGTGTGCGTGTTATTATACAGTATAAATGTGTGTGTATGTGTGTGTGTTATTATACAGTATAAATGTGTGTGTGTGTTATACAGTATAAATACGTGTGTGTATGTGTGTGTGTGTGTTATTATACAGTATAAATGTGTGTGTTATTATACAGTATAAATACGTGTGTGTGTATGTGTGTGTGTGTGTGTTATACAGTATAAATGTGTGTGTTATTATACAGTATAAATGTGTGTGTTTGTGTGTGTGTGTGTTATTATACAGTATAAATGTGTGTGTATGTGTGTGTGTTATTATACAGTATAAATGGGTGTGTGTGTGTTATTATACAGTATAAATGTGTGTGTATGTGTGTGTGTTATTATACAGTATAAATGTGTGTGTGTTATTATACAGTATAAACGTGTGTGTATGTGTGTGTGTGTGTTACTATACAGTATAAATGTGTGTGTATGAGTGTGTGTGTTATTATACAGTATAAATGTGTGTGTGTTATTATACGTTATAAATGTGTGTGTGTGTGTGTTATTATATAGTATAAATGTGTCTGAATGTGTGTGTGTTATTATACAGTATAAATGTGTGTGTGTGTGTGATATTATGCAGTATAAATGTGTGTATATATATGTGTGTGTGTGTGTGTGTGTTATTATACAGTATAAATGTGTGTGTGTGTTATACAGTATAAATGTGTGTGTATGTGTGTGTGTGTTATTACACAGTATAAATGTGTGTGTGTTATTATACAGTATAAATGTGTGTATGTGTGTGTGTGTTATTATACAGTATAAATGTGTGTGTGTGTTTTTATACAGTATACATGTGTGTGTATGTGTGTGTATGTGTGTGTGTTATTATACAGTATAAATGCGTGTGTGTGTTATTATACAGTATAAATGTGTATGTATGTGTGTGTGTGTGTTATTATACAGTATAAATGTGTTTGTGTTTTATTATACAGTATAAATGTGTGTGTATGTGTGTGTGTTATTATACAGTATAAATGTGTGTGTGTGTTATTATACAGTATAAATGTGTGTTTGTGTTATTATATAGTATAAATGTGTGTGTATGTATGTGTTATTATACAGTATAAATGTGTGTGTATGTGTGTGTGTGTGTTATACAGTATAAATGTGTGTGTATGTGTGTTATTATACAGTATAAATGTGTGTGTATGTGTGTGTTATTATACAGTATAAATGTGTGTGTATGTGTGTTATTATACAGTATAAATGCGTGTGTGTGTGTGTGTTATTATACAGTATAAATGTGTGTGTATGTGTGTGTGTGTTATACAGTATAAATGTGTGTGTATGTGTGTTATTATACAGTATAAATGTGTGTGTATGTGTGTTATTATACAGTATAAATGCGTGTGTGTGTGTGTGTGTGTGTGTTATTATACAGTATAAATGGGTGTGTATGTGTGTTATTATACAGTATAAATGTGTGTGTATGTGTGTGTGTGTTATTATACAGTATAAATGTGTATGTATGTGTGTGTGTGTTATTATACAGTATAAATGTGTGTGTGCGTGTTATTATACAGTATAAATGTGTGTGTATGTGTTTGTGTGTTATTATACAGTATAAATGTGTGTGTGCGTGTTATTATACAGTATAAATGTGTGTGTATGTGTGTGTGTGTTATTATACAGTATAAATGTGTGTGTGTGTGTTATACAGTATAAATGTGTGTGTGTGTGTGTTATTATACAGTATAAATGTGTGTGTGTGTTATTATACAGTATAAATGTGTGTGCGTGTGTTATTACACAGTATAAATGTGTGTGTGTTATTATACAGTATAAATGTGTGTGTGTGTGTGTGTTATACAGTATACATGTGTATGTATGTGTGTGTGTGGGTGTTATTATACAGTATAAATATCGACACACACAGCTACGGTATATTAATAAAAAATAGCTGCATAGCTCGGTTGGTAGAGTGGCCGTGCCAGCAACTTGAGGGTTGCAGGTTCGATTCCCGCTTCCGCCATCCTAGTCACTGCCGTTGTGTCCTTGGGCGAGACACTTTACCCACCTGTTCCCAGTGCCACCCACACTGGTTTAAATGTAACTTAGATATTGGGTTTCACTCTGTAAAGCGCTTTGAGTCACTAGAGAAAAGCGCTATATAAATATAATTCACTTCACTTCACTTCAAATGTGTGTGTATGTGTGTGTGTTATTATACAGTATAAATGTGTGTGTGTGTTATTATACAGTATACATGTGTGTGTATGTGTGTGTGTGTTATTATACAGTATAAATGTGTGTGTGTTATTATACAGTATAAATGTGTGTGTGTGTGTGTGTGTTATTATACAATATAAATGTGTGTGTGTGATATTATGCAGTATAAATGTGTGTATATATATATGTGTGTGTGTGTCTGTGTGTTATTATACAGTATAAATGTGTGTGTTATTATACAGTATAAACGTGTGTGTATGTGTGTGTGTGTTATTATACAGTATAAATGTGTGTGTATGTGTGTGTCCGTGTTATTATACAGTATAAATGTGTGTGTGTGTTAATATACAGTATAAATGTGTTTTTGTGTTATTATACAGTATAAATGTGTGTGTATGTGTATGTCTGTGTTATAATACAGTAAAAATGTGAGTGTGTGTGTGTTATTATACAGTATAAATGTGTGTGTATGTGTGTGTGTGTGTTATTATACAGTATAAGTGTGTGTGTTTTATTATACAGTATAAATGTGTGTGTGTGTGTTATTATACAGTATAAATGTGTGTGTATGTGTGTGTGTTATTATACAGTATAAATGTGTGTGTGTGTTTTATTATACAGTATAAATGTGTGTGTATGTGTGTGTGTTGTTATACAGTATAAATGTGTGTGTATGTGTGTGTGTATTATTATACAGTATAAATGTGTGTGTATGTGTGTGTGTTTATTATACAGTATAAATGTGTGTGTGTTATTATACAGTATAAATGTGTGTGTGTGTGTATTATACAGTATAAATGTGTGTGTGTTATTATACAGTATAAATGTGTGTGTGTGTGTATTATACAGTATAAATGTGTGTGTATGTGTGTGTGTTTATTATACAGTATAAATGTGTGTGTGTTATTATACAGTATAAATATGTGTGTGTGTATGTGTTATCACACAGTATGAATGTGTGTATGTGTGTGTGTGTTGTACAGTATAAAGGTGTGTGTATGTGTGTTATTATACAGTATAAATGTGTGTATGTGTGTGTGTGTTATTATACAGTATAAATGTTTGTGTGTGTTATTATACAGTATAAATGTGTGTTATTATACAGTATAAATGTGTGTGTATGTATGTGTTATCATACAGTATAAATGTGTGTATGTGTGTGTGTGTTGTACAGTATAAATGTGTGTGTATGTGTGTTATTATACAGTATAAATGTGTGTGTGTGTGTTATTATACAGTATAAATGTGTGTATGTTTGTGTGTGTGTTTTACAGTAATAATGTGTGTGTATGTGTGTGTTATTATACAGTATAAATGTGTGTGTGCGTGTTATTATACAGTATAAATGTGTGTGTATGTGTGTGTGTTATTATACAGTATAAATGTGTGTGTGTGTTATACAGTATAAATACGTGTGTGTGTATGTGTGTGTGTGTGTGTTATTATACAGTATAAATGTGTGTGTTATTATACAGTATAAATACGTGTGTGTGTATGTGTGTGTGTGTGTGTTATACAGTATAAATGTGTTTGTATGTGTGTGTGTGTTATTATACAGTATAAATGTGTGTGTTTGTGTGTGTGTGTGTTATTATACAGTATAAATGTGTGTGTTATTATACAGTATAAATGTGTGTGTATGTGTGTGTGTTATTATACAGTATAAATGTGTGTGTGTTATACAGTATAAATGTGTGTGTATGTGTGTGTGTGTTATTACACAGTATAAATGTGTGTGTGTGTTATTATACAGTATAAATGTGTGTGTACGTGTGTGTGTGTGTGTGTTATTATACAGTATAAATGTGTGTGTGTGTGTTTTTATACAGTATACATGTGTGTGTGTGTGTGTGTGTGTTATTATACAGTATAAATGTGTGTGTGTGTTATTATACAGTATAAATGTGTGTGTGTGTTATTATACAGCATAAATGTGTGTGTATGTGTGTGTGTGTGTTATTATACAGTATAAATGCGTGTGTGTGTGTGTTATTATACAGTATAAATGTGTATGTATGTGTGTGTGTGTTAGTATACAGTATAAATGTGTTTGTGTGTTATTATACAGTATAAATGTGTGTGTATGTGTGTGTGTGTTATTATACAGTTTAAATGTGTGTGTGTGTGTTATTATACAGTATAAATGTGTGTGTATGTGTGTGTGTGTGTGTTATTATACAGTATAAAAGTGTGTGTATGTGTGTACTTGTTGTCAAAAAGCAAACCCCGCAAACTATTTCACATTAAAATATTTTAAGTAATAGTAGTCTAAAATATGTTAATACCTCATAAAAACATTGATTAATATGTTTTAGCAATGGCGGGGTTTTTAATTGTTTTAAGCCCTTTATTGTCAAAGCAAACGTTGTTGTTGTTGTTGTTTTATGGCAAACACTCACAAAATGCAATATTTTCCCCCCCAAAAAATATTTCAAAGTAGAATATTTGATGTGAAGTAATTGGAGACATGAAAAGGTCAATAATTCATAAAACAACAAAAACATTGATTTTAATTCATTATAAAGTCTTAAATAATGACTGTTTTAAAGATGTTTTTTTAAAAAGCACCATGCATGGCAGCTTTGCACAATTTTTTCTCCTTCCTTTTTTTTCCATGAAGCCGATTGTGTTATGTTGCGCCCTACATAGTGTTTGTACGGTAAGCAGTGTGCCAGGTGTGATTGTAACATCCATCTGAGATGTAGTTTCCATTACCAAATTTGGAGGCGTAGATATTGCCATTTGAAATCGCTAATGCTAGTAGTAGCCTGTCTATGGCAAACCCAATGTAAATTAGCATCGAGCTAACGCATTACTTAATGTTCAAACGTTCTCTGGCAAGCATACTTGCTTTGTGGGTGTTGGAGATGGCAGGATTTAAAAAAAAGTACTGAATTCAGTACCTTACCGTGCATCCTTTGCACGCGTGTTCTTATACAACCGGCACAAAACTGGGAGTAAGTGTGTATGTGTATGTACCCTGAAAGGATCTACTGTGGTGGTCCACAAGTGTGCACGTGTGTTGCAGGAGGTGCAGGCGTGCACGGTGGACATGGGCATCAGCGCTGACAGCTCCAGTCAAGCAGAGAACAAAGCCAAGAACCGATATGTCAACATCCTGGCCTGTGAGTCCACTTCTGCACTCTTCATCGCTACTTTGTGCTCCCACTACCCTCTCCATCCTCACCACCTTCTCCATCCTCTTCATCCTCACCACCCTCTCCATCCTCACCATCCTCACCACCCTCTCCATCCTCTTCATCCTCACCATCATCACCACCCTCTCCATCCTCACCACCCTCTCCATCCTCTTCATCCTCACCACCCTCTCCATCCTCACCATCCTCACCATCCTCACCACCCTCACCACCCTCTCCATCCTCTTCATCCTCACCATCATCACCACCCTCTCCATCCTCACCATCATCACCGCCCTCTCCATCCTCACCATCCTCTTCATCCTCACCACCCTCTCCATCCTCTTCATCCTCACCATCATCACCACCCTCTCCATCCTCACCATCTTCTTCATTCTCTCCATCCTCACCATCCTCACCACCCTCTCCATCCTCACCATCCTCTCCACCCTCTCCACCCTCTCCATCCTCTTCATCCTCACCATCCTCACCACCCTCTCCATCCTCACCATCCTCACCATCCTCACCACCCTCTCCATCCTCTTCATCCTCACCATCCTCACCACCCTCTCCATCCTCACCATCCTCACCACCCCCTCCATCCTCTTCATCCTCACCATCCTCACCACCCTCTCCATCCTCACCATCCTCTCCACCCTCACCACCCTCTCCATCCTCTTCATCCTCACCATCCTCACCACCCTCTCCATCCTCACCATCCTCTCCACCCTCTCCATCCTCTCCATCCTCTCCACCCTCTCCATCCTCTCCATCCTCTCCATCCTCTCCATCCTCACCATCCTCACCATCCTCACCACCCTCTCCATCATCACCATCCTCTTCATCCTCACCATCCTCACCACCCTCTCCATCCTCACCATCCTCACCATCTTCACCACCCTCTCCATCCTCACCATCCTGTCATCCTCACCATCCTCTCCATCCTCTCCATCTTCACCATCCTCTCCATCCTCACCATCCTCTCCATCTTCACCATCCTCTCCATCCTCACCATCCTCACCATCCTCACCAACCTCTCCATCCTCTCCATCCTCTCCATCCTCTCCATCCTCACCATCCTCACCACCCTCTCCATCCTCACCATCATCACCATCCTCTTCATCCTCACCATCCTCACCACCCTCACCATCCTCACCATCCTCACCACCCTCTCCATCATCACCATCCTCTTCATCCTCACCATCCTCACCACCCTCTCCATCCTCACCATCCTCACCATCTTCACCACCCTCTCCATCCTCACCATCCTGTCATCCTCACCATCCTCTCCACTCTCTCCATCCTCACCATCCTCTCCATCCTCACCATCCTCACCATCCTCACCACCCTCTCCACCCTCTCCATCCTCTCCATCCTCACCATCCTCACCACCCTCACCATCCTCACATCCTCACCACCCTCTCCATCCTCACCATCATCACCATCCTCTTCATCCTCACCATCCTCACCATCCTCACCATCCTCACCATCTTCACCACCCTCTCCATCCTCACCATCCTGTCATCCTCACCATCCTCACCACCCTCTCCGTCCTCTTCATCCTCACCATCCTGTCATCCTCACCATCCTCACCACCCTCACCATCCTCACCACCCTCACCATCCTCACCATCCTCTCCATCCTCTCCATCCTCTCCATCCTCACCATCCTCACCATCCTCACCACCCTCTCCATCCTCACCATCCTCTTCATCCTCTTCATCCTCACCATCCTCACCACCCTCTCCATCCTCACCATCCTCACCATATTCACCACCCTCTCCATCCTCACCATCCTGTCATCCTCACCATCCTCACCACCCTCTTCATCCTGTCATCTTCACCATCCTCACCACCCTCTCCATCCTCACCACCCTCTCCATCCTCACCACCCTCACCACCCTCACCATCCTCACCATCCTCACCATCCTCACCATCCTCACCATCCTCACCACCCTCTCCATCCTCACCATCCTCTTCATCCTCACCATCCTCACCACCCTCTCCATCCTCACCATCCTGTCATCCTCACCATCCTCACCACCCTATCCATCCTCACCATCATCACCATCCTCTCCACCCTCTTCATCCTGTCATCTTCACCATCCTCACCACCCTCTCCATCCTCACTATCCTCACCACCCTCTCCATCCTCACCACCCTCACCATCCTCACCATCCTCACCACCCTCACCACCTTCTCCACCCTCTCCATCCTCACCATCCTCACCACCCTCTCCAACCTCTCCATCCTCACCACCCTCTCCATCCTCTTCATCCTCACCATCCTCACCATCCTCTCCATCCTCACCATCCTCACCATCCTCACCATCCTCACCATCCTTTCCATCCTCTCCATCCTCTCCATCCTCTCCATCCTCACCACCCTCTCCATCCTCACCACCCTCACCATCCTCACCATCCTCACCATCCTCACCATCCTCACCACCCTCACCACCCTCTCCACCCTCTCCATCCTCACCATCCTCACCACCCTCTCCATCCTCTCCATCCTCACCATCCTCACCACCCTCTCCATCCTCTCCATCCTCTCCATCCTCTCCATCCTCACCATCCTCTCCATCCTCACCATCCTCTCCATCCTCACCATCATCACCACCCTCACCATCCTGTCTCCCTCCCAGACGACCACAGTCGCGTGAAGCTCTCCAGCAGTTTGGACCGAGACGGGACCTGCGGCGACTACATCAACGCCAACTTTGTTGACGTAAGCCAGCGATCTTCTGTTGTTCAAATATCAGTTTTGAAATTCAGTGTATAAATATTCAGTGTTAACAAAATGAAGTGTAAAAAAAAAATCACTGTCAAAAATTCACTGTGTAAACATTCAGTGTAAAAAAAAAATTGAGTGTAAAGAAAATCACTGTAAAAATTATATGTTTTAAAATGTTGTTGATAAATATTCATTGTAAAGAATTCCGTATCAAAAGATTCACTGTAAAAATGAAGTCTAAGAAAATCAATGTAAAAAAATTAACTGTGCAAACATTCAGTGTAAAAAATGAGTTTAAAGAAATTCACGATAACAATTCAGTGTAAAAAAATCTGTGTAAAAAATTCAGTGTAAAAATAATTCAGTGTGTAAAAATTCAGTGTTTTAAAATTTAGTGTAAAAAAAGTCACAGTAAAAATGAAGTGTAGAAAAAAATCAGTGCAAAAAAATTCACGTTGTAAATATTCGGTGTAAAAACAATTGAGGGTAAAGAAATTCACTGTAAAAATTCAGTGTAAAAAATTCAGTGTATAAAAAATTCAGTGTATAAAAAATTCAGTGTGTAAAAGAAGTCTGTACTTTAAAATTCAGTCTATAAATAGTCAATAATTCAGTGTAAAACAACATCACTGTAAAAATACAGTGTGTTAAGAATTGGGTTTTTTAAATTTCAATGTATTAAAATTCAGTGTGAAAAAAAAAAGTCACAGTAAAATGTTGTAGAAAAAATCAGAGCGAAAAAAACATTCAGTGTAAAAACAATTGAGGGTAAAGAAATTCAGTGTAAAAAAATTCGGTGCATGAATATTCAGAGTAAAAAAATTAACTTTGAAAAATTTGTCTAAAAAAATTCACTGTGTAAACATTCAGTGTAAAAAATGGAGTGTAAAGAAATTCACTGTAAAATTTCAGTGTAAAAAAAAATAACTGTTTGAACATTCAGTGTAAAAAAATTGTGTATAAAAATTCACTGTGTGAAAAATGTAGTATTTAAATAGTTCAGTGTTTTAAAATTCTTTGTATAAATATTCAGTGTAAAGAATTCATTGTTAAAAAAATCTGTGTAAAATGAAGTGTAAAAAAATCAGCGTAAAAAAAAATCACTGTGTAAAAAAAAATGGAGTGTAAAGATATTGACTGTAAAAAATTCAGTGTAAAAAAATTAATGTGTAAACATTCAGTGTAAAAAAATAAGTGTACAAAAATTGACTGTGTAAAAAATTTAAGTACGTAAAAATGATGTGTTTTAAAATTCTGTAAATAAATATTCAGTGTAAAAAAATTTACTTTAAAAATTAAGTGTGAAAAAATCAAGGTAAAAAAATGTCAATAAAGTTAAAAAAAATTCAGTGTAAAAACACTGTAAAAAATTAACTGTGTAAACATTCAGTGTAAAAAATTGAGTGTGAAGAAATTCACTGTAAAATTTCAGAGTAAAAAAAATAACTGTTTAAACATTCAGTGTAAAAAAATTGTGTACAAAAATTCACTGTGTGAAAAATGTAGTATTTAAATAGTTCAGTGTTTTAAAATTCAGTGTATAAATATTCAGTGTAAAGAATTCATTGTTAAAAAAAATCAGTGTAAAATGAAGTGTAAAAAAATCAGCGTTAAAAAAAATCCCTGTGTAAAAAAAATTGAGTGTAAAGAGATTGACTGTAAAACATTCAGTGTAATAAAATCAGTGTCAAAAATTCTGTGTAAAAAAATAAGTGTACAAAAATTGACTGTGTAAAAAATTTAAGTACGTAAAAATTATGTGTTTTAAAATTTTGTTAATAAATATTCAGTGTAAAAAATTAACTGTAAAAATTAAGTGTGAAAAAATCAAGGTAAAAAAATGTCAATTCAGAAAAAAAAATCAGTGTAAAAACACTGTAAAAAAATTAACTGTGTAAACATTCAGTGTAAAAAAATAAGTGTACAAAAATTGACTGTGTAAAAAATTTAAGTACGTAAAAATTATGTGTTTTAAAATTTTGTTAATAAATATTCAGTGCAAAGAATTCTGTGTAAAAAAATTAACTGTAAAAAATAAGTGTGAAAAAATCAAGGTAAAAAAAAGTCATTTCAGTTTAAAAAAAAAATCTGTGTAAAAACACTGTAAAAAAATTAACTATGTAAGCATTCAGTGTAAAAAAATAAGTGTACAAAAATTGACTGTGTAAAAAATTTAAGTACGTAAAAATTATGTGTTTTAAAATTCTGTTAATAAATATTCAGTGTAAAAAAATTAACTGTAAAAATTAAGTGTGAAAAAATCAAGGTAAAAAAATGTCAATTCAGTTTAAAAAAAATTCAGTGTAAAAACACTGTAAAAAATTAACTGTGTAAACATTCATGGTAAAAAAATAAGTGTACAAAAATTTACTGTGTAAAAAATTTAAGTACGTAAAAATTATGTGTTTTAAAATTTTGTTAATAAATATTCAGTGCAAAGAATTCCGTGTAAAAAAATAACTGTAAAAATTAAGTGTGAAAAAATCAAGGTAAAAAAATGTCAATTCAGTTTAAAAAAAATTCAGTGTAAAAACACTGTAAAAAATTAACTGTGTAAACATTCATGGTAAAAAAATAAGTGTACAAAAATTTACTGTGTAAAAAATTTAAGTACGTAAAAATTATGTGTTTTAAAATTCTGTTAATAAATATTCAGTGTAAAAAAATTAACTGTAAAAATTAAGTGTGAAAAAATCAAGGTAAAAAAATGTTTTAAAACAATTCAGTGTAAAAACACTGTAAAAATATTAACTGTGTAAACATTCAGGGTAAAGAAATAGTGTATAAGAATTCACTGTGTAAAATATTTAGTGTATAAAAAATGCAGTGTGTAAAAATCTGTTTTAAAATGATGTGTTTAAATATTCAGTGTAAAAACAATTTGACTGTGTAAACATTCAGTGTAAAAAAAAAATCAGTGTGTAAAAATGTTAATCATTAGAATCTTTTGTTTGTATAGTTTGAAAAGATCCAGCTGGCCACATTGAAATATTAATGAAGTATTATATCCAGTTAACTGCTTTTTTAATGCAAGACCCGTGTCATGTGACCTCAAACTTGACACCTCATTGGCTGCTTCTGAGACAGCATCCATCGCTTCAGTCTTCATTCAACTGAAGTGAGAACATTTTTACACTCTGAATTTTTATGCACTGACATTTTTTACACTGGTTATTTTTTTTTTTTCAAATTTGAATGCAAACAAATCAGTTGAATAAATTCAGTGTGAAATAAACCTCCACAGCAGCGTGAGGGGCGGAGCTTACAACAAGTTTACCGGAAGCAGTTTTACTAGACTTGGGTCTGCAGACAAAACACAATAGAAGAAGAAAGGAGGACTGGGGGGGGGGGCGTGTAAAATTAGTTTAAAAAAGCTGAAATTATGAAACAAAAGTTGTGTTTTACATTTATTTGGAGTGTTTTGCCGTCAACGATTTTATCGCCTGCTCCCAAAGAAATCTTTTCTTTGTAAAAATATTCTAGTCAACAACTTTTTGACGACTTTATCAAGTTGTTTATATTTTAGACATGTAGTAGACTTCAGCACTAAGAGGATGTTGGGATATTTATCAATGTTTCATTTATTACCGTGCATGAATTATTCTTAACCTTTACAAAGCAGGTCCAATAACTTCAACTTGCTGTAAAAAAACAAAACGCAATCGTAGAAAATACAAGTGAATGTTGAAGAAAAAAAAATATACGAAATTAAAGCTGCAAGCAGCGATGGACGGGACCGACTTTTTCTGGTGTTTCCTGCCTTTGCCCCTTCAACATATCTTTACCTGCACATTACCTACCGTCTCTGCATCCTGGGGTCACACTGGTGCGTCTTTCTTTCACCCATACATGCTGGTGCTTCCTGCCATCACCCAGACAACATATCTTTACCTGCACATTACCTACCTTCTCTGTATCCTGGAGTCAAACTGGTGCCACGCAGTCAACATATCTTTACCTGCACATTACCTACCTTCTCTGCATCCTGGAGTTAAACTGGTGCCTCCTTCTTTCACCCAGTCAACATATCTTCACCTGCACATTACCTACCTTCCCTGCATCCTGGGGTCACACTGGAGCGTCTTTCTTTCACCCATACATGCTGGTGCTTCCTGCCATCACCCAGACAACATATCTTTACCTGCACATGACCTACCTTCTCTGTATCCTGGAGTCAAACTTGTGCCTCCTTCTTTCACCCAGTCAACATATCTTTACCTGCACATTACCTACCTTCTCTGCATCCTGGGGTCACACTGGTGCGTCTTCCTTTCACCCATACATGCTGGTGCTTCCTGCCATTTGCACCTTCCTAATCATGTCCCCGCTGGTCCGCAGGGCTACGAGCGCACCGGGGCCTACATCGCGGCGCAGGGTCCGCTGCGAGCGGGCCGGGAGGACTTCTGGAGGATGATCTGGCAGCAGAACGTGGGCGTGGTGGTCATGATCACCAACTTAAAGGAGAAGGGGCGGGTGAGAGAGCGCCGCCACGCCTCCATTTTGTCCTCTTCCTCATCCTGTTTGTGTGTGCCGCCACAGACCAAGTGTGACCGCTACTGGCCTGAGGAGGGTCAGGACGACTACGGACCGTACCAGGTGACTCTGAGGAGCACCAGGACCCTGGCTTACTACACCGTGCGGACCTTCCTTGTCAGGGACAGTACCGCCAATAAGGTACACACACACACACACACACAAACACACACACACGTGCACCAACATGTCTGCTCCGCCAGGCGTGTGGGAGGAGCTTGGAGCACACAGTCCAGCAGTACCACTACACCCAGTGGCCGGACATGGGCGTCCCAGAGTACACGCTGCCGGTCCTCTCCTTCATCCGGATGTCGTCTCGGGCTCGAACGCAAGAGATGGGACCTGTCCTGGTGCACTGCAGGTGTGTGTGTATGTGTCTTTAAAGGCCTACTGAAATGAGATGTTCTTATTTAAACGGAGATAGCTGCTCCATTCTATGTGTCACACTTGATCATTTCCCCATATTTTTGCTGAAAGGATTTAGTAGAGAACATCCACCATAAAGTTGGCAACTTTTGGTGGCTAATAAAAAAAAGCCTTGCCTGTACCGGAAGTAGCAGACGATGTGGGCGTGATGTCACGGGTTGTGGAGCTCCTCACATCTGAACATTGTTTACAATCATGGCCACCAGCAGCCAGACAGAGAAAGCGACAGATTCCCCATTAATTTGAACAAGAATGAAAGATCCGTGGATGAGGATAGTGAGAGTGAAGGACTAGGAGAAGAAAAAAAAAGACGAGGGCAGTGGGAGCAATTCAGATGTTATCAGACACATTTACTAGGATAATTCTGGAAAATCTCTTATCTGTAATGTTTGATCCTGTTCTGTCTCCCTGTAATGTTTGATCCTGTTCTGTCTCCCCTCCCTGTCATGTTTGATCCTGTATTGTCTCCCTGTAATGTTTGATCCTGTTCTGTCTCCCTGTCATGTTTGATCCTGTTCTGTCTCCCTGTCATGTTTGATCCTGTTCCGTCTCCCTGTAATGTTTGATCCTGTTCTGTCCGTCTGTAATGTTTGGTCCTGTTCTGTCTCGCTGTAATGTTTGATCCTGTTCTGTCTGTAATGTTTGATCCTGTTCTGTCTGTCTGTCATGTTTGATCTTGTTCTGTCTCCCTGTAATGTTTGATCCTGTTCTGTCTGTCTGTAATGTTTGATCCTGTTCTGTCTGTCTGTAATGTTTGATCCTGTTCTGTCCGTCTGTCTGTAATGTTTGATCCTGTTCTGTCCGTCTGTCTGTCATGTTTGGTCCTGTTCTGTCTGTCTGTCATGTTTGGTCCTGTTCTGTCTGTCTGTCATGTTTGATCCTGTTTTGCCTCCCTGTGATGTTTGATCCTGTATTGTCTCCCTGTGATGTTTGATCCTGTTCTGTCTCCCTGTAATGTTTGATCCTGTATTGCCTCCCTGTGATGTTTGATCCTGTTCTGTCTCCCTGTAATGTTTGATCCTGTTCCGTCTCCCTGTAATGTTTGATCCTGTTCCGTCTCCCTGTAATGTTGGATCCTGTTCCGTCTCCCTGTAATGTTTGATCCTGTTCTGTCTCCCTGTAATGTTTGATTCTGTTCCGTCTCCCTGTCATGTTTGATCCTGTTCTGTCTCCCTATCATGTTTGATCCTGTTCTGTCTCCCTGTCATGTTTGATCCTGTTCTGTCTCCCTGTCATGTTTGATCCTGTATTGTCTCCCTGTAATGTTTGATCCTGTTCTGTCTCCCTGTCATGTTTGATCCTGTTCTGTCTCCCTGTGATGTTTGATCCTGTTCTGTCTCCCTGTGATGTTTGATCCTGTTCTGTCTCCCTGTGATGTTTGATCCTGTTCTGTCTCCCTGTAATGTTTGATCCTGTTCTGTCTCCCTGTAATGTTTGATCCTGTTCTGTCTCCCTGTAATGTTTGATCCTGTTCTGTCTCCCTGTCAATTTTGATCCTGTTCTGTCTCCCTGTAATGTTTGATCCTGTTCTGTCTCCCTGTAATGTTTGATCCTGTTCTGTCTCCCTGTCATGTTTGATCCTGTTCTGTCTCCCTGTAATGTTTGCTCCTGTTCTGTCTCCCTGTAATGTTTGATCCTGTTCTGTCTCCCTGTAATGTTTGATTCTGTTCCGTCTCCCTGTAATGTTTGATCCTGTTCTGTCTCCCTGTAATATTTGATCCTGTTATGTCCCCCTGTCATGTTTGATCCTGTTCTGTCTCCCTGTCATGTTTGATCCTGTATTGTCTCCCTGTCATGTTTGATCCTGTTCCGTCTCCCTGTCATGTTTGATCCTGTTCCGTCTCCCTGTAATGTTTGATCCTGTTCTGTCTCCCTGTATCCCTGTAATGTTTGATCCTGTTCCGTCTCCCTGTAATGTTTGATCCTGTTCCGTCTCCCTGTATCCCTGTAATGTTTGATCCTGTTCCGTCTCCCTGTAATGATTGATCCTGTTCTGTCTGTCTGTAATGTTTGATCCTGTTCTGTCTGTCTGTAATGTTTGATCCTGTTCCGTCTCCCTGTAATGTTTGATCCTGTTCCGTCTGTCTGTAATGTTTGATCCTGTTCTGTCTGTCTGTAATGTTTGATCCTGTTCTGTCTGTCTGTAATGTTTGATCCTGTTCTGTCTGTCTGTAATGTTTGATCCTGTTCTGTCTGTCTGTAATGTTTGATCCTGTTCTGTCTGTCTGTAATGTTTGATCCTGTTCTGTCTGTCTGTAATGTTTGATCCTGTTCTGTCTGTCTGTAATGTTTGATCCTGTTCTGTCTCCCTGTATCCCTGTAATGTTTGATCCTGTTCCGTCTCCCTGTAATGTTTGATCCTGTTCCGTCTCCCTGTATCCCTGTAATGTTTGATCCTGTTCCGTCTCCCTGTAATGTTTGATCCTGTTCCGTCTCCCTGTAATGTTTGATCCTGTTCTGTCTGTCTGTAATGTTTGATCCTGTTCTGTCTGTCTGTAATGTTTGATCCTGTTCTGTCTGTCTGTAATGTTTAATCCTGTTCTGTCTGTCTGTAATGTTTGATCCTGCTCTGTCTGTCTGTAATGTTTGATCCTGTTCTGTCTGTCTGTAATGTTTGATCCTGTTCTGTCTCCCTGTATCCCTGTAATGTTTGATCCTGTTCCGTCTCCCTGTAATGATTGATCCTGTTCTGTCTCCCTGTAATGTTTGATCCTGTTCCGTCTCCCTGTAATGTTTGATCCTGTTCCGTCTCCCTGTAATGTTTGATCCTGTTCTGTCTGTCTGTAATGTTTGATCCTGCTCTGTCTGTCTGTAATGTTTGATCCTGCTCTGTCTGTCTGTAATGTTTGATCCTGTTCTGTCTGTCTGTAATGTTTGATCTTGTTCTGTCCGTCTGTAACGTTTGATCCTGTTCTGTCTGTCTGTAATGTTTGATCCTGTTCTGCCTGTCTGTAATGTTTGATCCTGTTCTGTCTCCCTGTATCCCTGTAATGTTTGATCCTGTTCCGTCTCCCTGTATCCCTGTAATGTTTGATCCTGTTCCGTCTCCTTGTAATGATTGATCCTGTTCTGTCTCCCTGTAATGTTTGATCCTGTTCCGTCTCCCTGTAATGTTTGATCCTGTTCCGTCTGTCTGTAATGTTTGATCCTGTTCTGTCTGTCTGTAATGTTTGATCCTGTTCTGTCTGTCTGTAATGTTTGATCCTGTTCTGTCTGTCTGTAATGTTTGATCCTGTTCTGTCTGTCTGTAATGTTTGATCCTGTTCTGTCTGTCTGTAATGTTTGATCCTGTTCTGTCCGTCTGTAATGTTTGATCCTGTTCTGTCTGTCTGTTATGTTTGATCCTGTTCCGTCTCCCTGTCATGTTGGATCCTGTTCTGTCTGTCGGTCATGTTTGATTCTGTTCTGTCTGTCTGTAATGTTTGATCCTGTTCCGTCTCCCTGTCATGTTTGATCCTGTTCTGTCTCCCTGTCATGTTTCTCTGATCTTAAATGAGATTGTGCTGAAAATATTATTTTCCCCTTGGGGATTATTAAAGTATTTCTGATTTTTGATTGTGATAACAATATTGCTAATAATTTTCGCAAGATGTTTTTTTAGAGGTCTTAATGGGTGCAATAGTGTACTCCTGACGGCTCTATTGTTAGCCACCTCTTGCTGTATTTTACGACTTAGAATGCATCAAAAAAAAATAATAATAATAATAATATTTTAAAAGCGCAGTTCCCCTTTAATTGCTGGGAGGGCGGCGTCTTCTGACTGCTGTTTGTCTGCATGACAGTGCCGGGGTGGGACGCACAGGAACATACATCGTGATCGACAGCATGCTGCAGCAGATCCAGGACCAGGGGACCGTCAATGTCCTCGGCTTCCTGAAACATGTGCGGACACAGAGGAACTTCCTGGTTCAGACTGAGGTACACACACACACACACACACACGCACACACACAAACACACTTTTGAATCATGATGAAATTAATAAAGGATGCATCAAGAATACATGTTGTATGTGTGCTGGGAGGTATTTAGTTGAGTCCTTATTTGAAGGGTCAATTCACAGAGACATGAAGCTCAAAGACAGAAATGTTCTGCACCCGATTGTAACTAAATAGCTCATTTCCATCTGCAGTCCCTGGTTGCTAAATTAAAAATAAACAAAAACCTGCATTAAAATTATACTATAGCATGTAAAGAAATTAAAAATAGCCATAAAATACATTTTCATTTAGACATGACAAGCACCCCTCCTTTACATTGTAACTAGACAATACATGCTCTCGATTCACATTCGTCATATTTTGTAAAAACTAACCGTGATTTTAATAATTATAATTCCTACAGTTGACCAGGGGTGTCCAAATATTTTCCAACTAAGGGTCACATACTTATACATTACAACCACCCCTCCTTTACATCATAACACATAGACAATACATGCTCTTGTTCACATTCATCATCATTTGTAAAAACAACCATGATTTTCATAATTATAATTTCTACAGCTGACCAAGGGTCTCCAAATATTTTCCAACTAAAGGACCACTTACAAATAGATTACAACGACACCTCTCCTTTACATCATAACACATAGACAATACATGCTCTCATTCACATCTGTCATCATTTGTAAAAACAACCATGATTTTAATAATTATAATTCCAACAGTTGACCAGGAGTGTCCAAATATTTTCCAACTAAAGGGTCACTTAGAAATAGACGACACCTTTCCTTTACATCATAACACATAGACAATACATGCTCTTGTTCACATTTGTAAAAACAACTATGATTTTAATAATTATAATTCCTACAGTTGGCCAGGGGTGTTAAAATATTTTTCAACTAAGGGTCACTTAGAAATAGACGACACCTCTCCTTTACATCATAACACATAGACGATACATGCTCTTGTTCACATTTGTAAAAACAACTATGATTTTAATAATTGTAATTCCTACAGTTGACCAGGAGTGTCCAAATATTTTCCAACTAAGGGTCACTTAGAAATAAACAACACCTCTCCTTTACGTCATAACACATCGACGATACATGCTCGCGTTCACATCTGTCCTCATTTGTAAAAAAAAACATGATTTTAATAATTATAATTCCAACAGTTGACCAGGAGTGTCCAAATATTTTTCAACTAAAGGGTCACTTAGAAATAAACGACACCTCTCCTTTACATCATAACACATAGACAATACATGCTCTTGTTCACATTTGTAAAAACAACAATGATTTTAATAATTGTAATTCCTACAGTTGACCAGGAGTGTCCAAATATTTTCCAACTAAAGGGCCACTTAGAAATAAACGACACCTCTCCTTTACATCATAACACATAGGCAATACATGCTCTTGTTCACATTTGTAAAAACAACAATGATTTTAATAATTGTAATTCCTACAGTTGACCAGGAGTGTCCAAATATTTTCCAACTAAAGGGCCACTTAGAAATAAACGACACCTCTCCTTTACATCATAACACATAGACAATACATGCTCTTGTTCACATTTGTAAAAACAACTATGATTTTAATAATTATAATTCCAACAGTTGACCAGGAGTGTCCAAATATTTTTCAACTAAGGGTCACTTAGAAATAGACGACACCTCTCCTTTACATCATAACACATAGACAATACATGCTCTTGTTCACATTTGTAAAAACAACTATGATTTTAATAATTATAATTCCAACAGTTGACCAGGGGTGTTAAAATATTTTTCAACCAAGGGTCACATACAAATAAACGACACCTCTCCTTTACATCATAACACATAGACAATACATGCTCTTGTTCACATTTGTAAAAACAACTATGATTTTAATCATTATAATTCCAACAGTTGACCAGGGGTGTCCAAATATTTTTCAACTAAGGGTCACTTAGAAATAGACGACACCTCTCTTTTACATCATAACACATAGACGATACATGCTCTTGTTCACATATGTAAAAACAACCATGATTTTAAAAATATTAATTCCTACAGTTGACCAGGGGTGTCCAAATATTTTCCAACTAAGGGTCACATACAAATAAACGACACCTCTCTTTTACATCATAACACATAGACGATACATGCTCTTGTTCACATATGTAAAAACAACCATGATTTTAAAAATAATAATTCCTACAGTTGACCAGGGGTGTCCAAATATTTTCCAACTAAGGGTCACTTAGAAATAGACGACACCTCTCCTTTACATCATAACACATAGACGATACATGCTCTTGTTCATATTTGTAAAAACAACCATGATTTTAATAATTATAATTCCAACAGTTGACCAGGGGTATTAAAATATTTTTCAACTAAGGGTCACATACAAATAAACGCCATCTCTCCTTTACATCATGACACATAGACGATACATGCTCTTGTTCATATTTGTAAAAACAACCATGATTTTAATAATTATAATTCCAACAGTTGACCAGGAGTGTCCAAATATTTTTCAACTAAGGGTCACTTAGAAATAGACGACACCTCTCCTTTACATCATAACACATAGACAATACATGCTCTTGTTCACATTTGTAAAAACAACTATGATTTTAATCATTATAATTCCAACAGTTGACAAGGGGTGTTAAAATATTTTTCAACCAAGGGTCACATACAAATAAACGACACCTCTCCTTTACATCATAACACATAGACAATACATGCTCTTGTTCACATTTGTAAAAACAACAATGATTTTAATAATTGTAATTCCTACAGTTGACCAGGAGTGTCCAAATATTTTCCAACTAAAGGGCCACTTAGAAATAAACGACACTTCTCCTTTACATCATAACACATAGACAATACATGCTCTTGTTCACATTTGTAAAAAAAACTATGATTTTAATAATTATAATTCCAACAGTTGACCAGGAGTGTCCAAATATTTTTCAACTAAGGGTCACTTAGAAATAGACGACACCTCTCCTTTACATCATAACACATAGACAATACATGCTCTTGTTCACATTTGTAAAAACAACTATGATTTTAATAATTATAATTCCAACAGTTGACCAGGAGTGTCCAAATATTTTTCAACTAAGGTCACTTAGAAATAGACGACACCTCTCCTTTACATCATAACACATAGACAATACATGCTCTTGTTCACATTTGTAAAAACAACTATGATTTTAATCATTATGATTCCAACAGTTGACCGGGGGTGTCCAAATATTTTTCAACTAAGGGTCACTTAGAAATAGACGACACCTCTCTTTTACATCATAACACATAGACGATACATGCTCTTGTTCACATATGTAAAAACAACCATGATTTTAAAAATTATAATTCCTACAGTTGACCAGGGGTGTCCAAATATTTTCCAACTAAGGGTCACATACAAATAAACGACACCTCTCTTTTACATCATAACACATAGACGATACATGCTCTTGTTCACATATGTAAAAACAACAATGATTTTAAAAATAATAATTCCTACAGTTGACCAGGGGTGTCCAAATATTTTCCAACTAAGGGTCACTTAGAAATAGACGACACCTCTCCTTTACATCATAACACATAGACGATACATGCTCTTGTTCACATTTGTAAAAACAACTATGATTTTAATCATTATAATTCCAACAGTTGACCAGGAGTGTCCAAATATTTTTCAACTAAGGGTCACTTAGAAATAGACGACACCTCTCTTTTACATCATAACACATAGACGATACATGCTCTTGTTCACATATGTAAAAACAACCATGATTTTAAAAATAATAATTCCTACAGTTGACCAGGGGTGTCCAAATATTTTCCAACTAAGGGTCACATAGTTTGTTTTGATGTTGTTTTTTTATTTTATTTATGGTTTTCTATGAAAAGGCTGATTGTGCAAAAGATGTTTTCCATCTGTGTACACTACACTGACACCTGGTGGAGGCTCCTGTTACATGATGTTGCTGGTGTACGCCAAAAAAGGCATTTTTCACATCTCTGTTTTCACCACTTACCAATAAGCACCCCTGCCTCATTCTTACCACGTGATTGTTTTGCGTCCAGGAGCAGTACGTCTTCATCCACGACGTCTTGGTGGAGGCCATCTTGAGTCGCAACACCTGCGTGGCCGCCGACCTCCTCCACGCCTACGTGTCCGACCTCCTGACGCCCGGCGTGTCGGGCAGGACGCGCATGGACAAGCAGTTCAAGGTAGGCGCCTGGTTGCCGAGCGAGCGTGCAGACGCCATGACTGACCCCCTCGTGGCGTCCGCAGCTGATCAGCCAACGCCAGGCCAAGCACGCCGACTACAGCACGGCCCTGCGAGACGGCAACGCCATGAGGAACCGGGCCAGAGCGCTGATGCCAGGTCGGCCTCGTCTTCTCCGCATGACTCACTTTTTGCACACGGCACTGAAAAAATGACCTTTTGTGCACTAAAACCAAGTCAATGTCAGCTCTGCAAATTATAATTCAATATATCAACAATGATTGTTATTGTTACAATAACACTAAACTTTTTAAAAAATGGGACAGAATTCAATGAATTAATAATTACTTAAATCATACTTTGATTTAAATACAAAAATGTGTTCAGCAAAAAAGTACATTTAATTATTTATGGATTTAATTCATTAATGACACATTTAAGATTTTTCTTCTTTTAGATGTATTTATATGTATTTACTTTTGGCACATTCAGCGCTTCCTGAATTAATTTAATTCGTCAAACGTGCGATTTAGAATCAGTGGGCGGAGCCTAAAAACGTAATTGGTTCCATTTTTGCAAGGATTGGACTAGATGTGTGTTAGCCCCGCCCACCGACAAATGGGACAAAAATGTACCTTATAAATATATTTTTTGGAAACTACTTAATAGGGCTCAAGAATTCATTAGAATTGGAATTAAATACATAAATGTGTTATTTAATGTGGCCAGTTTCATGCAACAAGAAGGAGCGTTTCTAACCTGAAACCTGTTTTGTGAAAGTTTCATTATAATTATTATACCAAATTTAGATTGCAAAAATCATGTTGGATAAAATAGAATAAAATAGAAAGTACTTTATTGATCCCTGGGGGAAAATTCAGCACCACACTTCACTCACAATAAACACTTAGGTCTTTTTTACATGTCAATAATATAGTCTATTATACAGCATTAGTCACATGTGAATAATATAAATACAGTCCATCATACAGAATTATTAACATGTGAATATTACAAATATAGTCTATTATGCAGCATTATTCACATGTGAATAATATAAATACAGTCCATCATACAGAATTATTAACATGTGAATATTACAAATATAGTCTATTATGCAGCATTATTCACATGTGAATAACATAAATATAGTCTATTATACAGCATTATTCACTTATGAATAATGTAAATAATCTATTATACAGCATTATTCACATGTTAAAACATAAATATAGTCTATTATTCAGCATTATTCAGGTGTGAATAACATAAATACAGTCTATTATACAGCATTAGACTGTATTTATGTTATTCACATATGAATAACATAAATATAGTCTATTATACAACATTATTCCCATGTGAATATCATAAATACAGTCTATTTTACAGCGTTATTCACATGTGAATAACATAAATACAGTCTATTATACAGCATTATTCACATGTGAATAACATAAATACAGTCTATTATACAGCATTATTCACATGTGAATAACATAAATACAGTCTATTATACAGCATTATTCACATGTGAATAACATAAATACAGTCTATTATACAGCATTATTCACATGTGAACAATAAAAATACAGTCTATTATACAGCATTATTCACATGTGAATAACATTAATACAGTCTATTATACAGCATTATTCACATGTGAATAACGTTAAAACACTATATTATACACCATTATTCACATGTGAATAATATAAATAATCTACTATACAGCATTATTCACATGATAATAACATAAATACAGTCTATTATACAGCATTATTCACATGTGAATAACATTAATACAGTCTATTTTACAGCATTATTCACATGTGAATAACATAAATACAGTCTATCATACAGCATTATTCACATGTGAATAACATAAATACAGTCTGTTACACAGCATTATTCACATGTGAATAATATAAATACATTCTATTATACAGCATTATTCACATGTGAATAACATAAATACAGTCTATTATACAGCATTATTCACATGTGAATAATATAAATAGTCTATTATACAGCATTATTCACATGTGAATAACATTAATACAGTCTATTTTACAGCATTATTCACATGTGAATAACATAAATACAGTCTATCATACAGCATTATTCACATGTGAATAACATAAATACAGTCTATCATACAGCATTATTCACATGTGAATAATATAAATACAGTCTATTATACAGCATTATTCACATGTGAATAACATAAATACAGTCTATTATACAGCATTATTCACATGTGAATAATATAAATAGTCTATTATACAGCATTATTCACATGTGAATAACATTAATACAGTCTATTTTACAGCATTATTCACATGTGAATAACATTAGTACAGTCTATTTTACAGCATTATTCACATGAGAATAACATAAATACAGTCTATTATACAGCATTATTCACATGTGAATAACATAAATACAGTCTATTATACAGCATTATTCACATTTGAACAATAAAAATACAGTCTATTATACAGCATTATTCACATGTGAATAACATTAATACAGTCTATTATACAGCATTATTCACATGTGAATAACGTTAAAATACTATATTATACACCATTATTCACATGTGAATAATATAAATAATCTACTATACAACATTATTCACATGTGAATAACATAAATACAGTATATTATACAGCATTATTCACATGTGAAAAACATAATTACAGTCTATTATACAGCATTATTCACATGTGAATAACATTAAAACACTATATTATACAGCATTATTCACATGTGAATAATATAAATACAGTCTGTTATACAGCATTATTCACATGTGAATAACATAAATACAATCTATTATACAGCGTTATTCACATGTGAATAACATAAATACAGTCTATTACATAGCATTATTCACATGTGAATAATATAAATAGTCTATTATACAGCATTATTCACATGTGAATAACATTAATACAGTCTATTTTACAGCATTATTCACATGTGAATAACATTAGTACAGTCTATTTTACAGCATTATTCACATGAGAATAACATAAATACAGTCTATTATACAGCATTATTCACATGAGACTAACATAAATACTGTCTATTATACGGCATTATTCACATGTAAATAACATAAATACAGTCTATTATACAGCATTATTCACATGTGAACAACATAAATGCAGTCTATTATACAGCATTATTCACATGTGACTAATATAAAAACAGTCTATTATACAACATTATTCACATGTGAATAACATACAGTAAATACAGTCTATTATACAGCATTATTCACATGTGAATAACATAAATACAGTCTATTTTACAGCATTATGCACATGTGACTAATATAAAAACAGTCTATTATACAACATTATTCACATGTGAATAATATAAATACAGTCTATTATACAGGATTATTCATATGTGAATAACATAAATACAGCCTATTATACAGCATTATTCACATGTGAATAACATAAAAACAGTCTATTATACAACATTATTCACATGTGAATAACATAAATACAGTCTATTATACAGCATTATTCACATGTGAATAACATAAATACAGTCTATTTTACAGCATTATGCACATGTGACTAATATAAAAACAGTCTAATATACAACATTATTCACATGTGAATAATATAAATACAGTCTATTATACAGGATTATTCATATGTGAATAACATAAATACAGTCTATTATGCAGCATTATTCACATGTGAATAACATAAATACTGTCTATTATACAGCATTATTCACATGTGAATAACATAAATACAGTCTATTATACATTTAAGTACATTCAAAAAGGAACATGAAAACTAGTAAAGATAAGAGGTGCACAAAAGATGGATTCACATCCGAATCGTGATTTGTATTCATCCTGGAAGATCATTTTTGAAGATGCACTTGGAAGTGGTGTAAGTCTGTAGTTGTGTTTGCAGTGGAGAGATCCCGAGTGTGTCTCACGGCCACAGAAAGCAACTCCTCAGGCTACATCAACGCCTCCTACGTGCTGGTAAACCGTTTCCCTTTAGCTGACTCCACGCCAAGAACCGCCCTCTCAAGGCGTGGCCAACGTCATGTCTGTGCGTCTTAAAGGGCCAGCGCCACAGCAGGGAGTTCATCGTGGGTCAGACGCCACTCAGCGGCACCGTGGAGGACTTTTGGCGAATGGTCTGGGAACACAACACGCACACGGTGGTCCACCTGCCCGACTCCCAGCAGCAGGTGACAACACACACACACACACACACACACACACACACACACACACACACACACACACGTGCAACTTCCACACACTCGCTGGTGTCTTTCAGACGAGCGAGGACGGCGACCCGTGTCTCTACTGGCCCTCCAAAGACCAGATCATGAACTTTGAGGGATTCACGGTGGTGTATTCTGGGGAGAAGATGGTGTGTCTGTCCAATGATGACAAAGTTCTGCTGCAGGACTTCACCTTGGAATCCACGCAGGTATCACACCTGTTGTTACGCACCGCACCTGTTCTAATGCATCGCTCTCAAGTGGCAGATATATAGGTTGTGGAATGAGTTATTTACACAGAAATATTCTGTAAATGTTTATTTACATGTGTTAATTGTTTCCAAACACGGCAGTAAAACGGCTGATCAAACAAAACAGAAGTCATGGTCATGGCCGCCGATACAGAATATACGTTGTGAAATTAGATATTTATGTTTATTTACATACCTTAATTGTTTCCAAACTGTGTCTGTAACATGGCAGTAAAATGGTTGATCAAACAAAACAGAAGTCACGGTCGTGGAGCCACTATCTGCGCAAGCTAACGCTCCAATCAGCTAAACAGACTCAATAACGCCACGGTGAAGTTTTGGTGAATATAATACAAAAATAATGCCATTGTAAGTTAATAATACTAACACAGACACTGCTAAACCTGTTAGCATGTTAGCTCATGCTAACAATGCTAGCTTGATTACATTACGATAGCAGGTACAAATATGCATGAAAACATTACTACAGACATCACACATGGGGCGCTTTCATAAGTACGAATTGTTTTAGATATATTGTAAAACTTACAAATCATAGAGCACACTGGTATTTAAGCCACACCCGCCAAATGTTCAAATAAATTCATATATTTACATACATTAGCTGCAATGGAACATTTACCAGTATGAAAGACTTTATAAATGTTTATTTACATATGTTAATTGTTTCCAAACGGTGTCTGTTACACGGCAGTAAAAGGGCTGATCAAACAAAACAGAAGTCATGGTCATGGCCGCCGATACAGAATATACGTTGTGAAATTAGATGTTTATTTACATACCTTAATTGTTTCCAAACTGTGTCTTTAACATGGCAGTAAAATGGTTGATCAAACAAAACAGAAGTCACGGTCGTGGAGCCACTAGCTGCGCAAGCTAACGCTCCAATCAGCTAAACAGACTCAATAACGCCACGGTGAAGTTTTGGTGAATATAATACAAAAAGAATGCCATTGTAAGTTAATAATACTAACACAGACACTGCTAAGCATGTTAGCTAATGCTAACAATGCTAGCTTGATTACATTACAATAGCACGTACAAATATGCATGAAAACATTACTACAGACATCACACATGGGGCGCTTTCGTAAGTAAGAATTGTTGTAGTTATATTGTAAAACTTACAAATCATAGAGCACACTGGTATTTAAGCCACACTCGCCAAATTTTCGAATAAATTAATATATTTATATACATTAGCCGCACTGGAATGTATGAAAGACTTTATAAATGTTTATTTACATATATTAATTGTTTCCAAACAGTGTCTGTAACATGGCAGTAAAACGGCTGATCAAACAAAACAGAAGTCATGGTCATGGAGCCACTAGCTGCGCAAGCTAGCTCCCCAATCAGCTAAACAGACTCAATAACTGCAGGCTGACGTTTTGCTGAATTTACCTTGGAATTTGTGAAAGTGAAACAACACAAAAAGAATGCTGTTGCAAGTTTATAATACTAATACAGACACTCGTAAAAGTGTTAGCATATTAGCTAACGACGTTAGATCGTACAAAATATGCATGAAAAGACTCCTACAGACATCACACATGGGACGCTTTAGTAAGAATTGTTTTAGTTGTATTGTAAACCTACAAACCTTCCGAGTAGAAACGCTATGGATGACTAGAAGACAGAACTTATAAAGTAGCAGCAGAGTGGAAAAACAAGTAGGTTTTATATTGAAGGTATTATCGTATATATATCTGATTTGTGACACTAAAAGACTTCCAAAGTTAGCGAGTAAATAGATACTATCTCACAAAGATTCCCGAGCCATTTTGAGAGGTATTGAGGAAGCCAGTCATGTGACCCGGGACGTAGAGGAGATCCTTTCCCCATCAACAACAATGCTAATCAAGCAGACTGTGTGAGAGCCATCAACAAGTACTTTGGGAACAATTATGATCCAGAACCTTATATTTTTGAGCCCGAACACAAAGAGGAAGTTTTAGAAGCTGTAAAAACATTTAGTAATATAAAAAAAAAAAGGTTTGCAAACATTTTTTATGCACTGAATTTTATACACTGAACATTTTTTTACATTGTTTTTTTACACTGAATACACAGATTTTTTTTTACGCTGAATTTTTTACACCGGATTTTAAAACTTTTTTTTTTTTTTCCAGTTAATTTTTTTTTTTACACTGAAAGTTTTTATACCGAATTTTAAACCTTTTTTTTTTTTCAATGACATTTTTTAACACTTGATTTTTTTACACTGAATATTTATACACAGAATTTGTTAACACTGAATATTTTTACACTGAACTTTAAAACATTATTTTTTTCAGTTATTTTTTTTTTTTTTACCCTGAATGTTTTTACACCAAATTTTCAAACTTTTTTTGTTTCAGTGCAATTTTTTAACACTTGATTTTTTTTACACTGAATACACAGATTTTTTTTTACGCTGAATTTTTTACACCGGATTTTAAAACTTTTTTTTTACACTGAATCTTTTTATACCGAATTTTAAAACTTTTTTTTTTTCCAATGACATTTTTTTACACTGAATATTTATACACAGAATGTGTTAACACTGAATGTTTTCACACTGAACTTTAAAACATTATTTTTTTCAGTTAATTTCTCTTTTTTACCCTGAATGTTTTTACACCAAATTTTAAAACTTTTTTTTGTTTCAGTGCAATTTTTTAACACTTGATTTTTTTTTACACTGAATACACAGATTTTTTTTTTACACCGGATTTTAAAACTTTTTTTTTTTCAGTAAATTTTTTTTTTACCCTGAATGTTTTTACACCAAATTTTAAAACTTTTTTTGTTTCAGTGCAATTTTTTAACACTTGATTTTTTTTACACTGAATACACTGATTTTTTTTTACGCTGAATTTTTTACACCGGATTTTAAAACCTTTTTTTTTTTTTCAGTTAATTTTTTTTTTTTACACTGAATGTTTTTATACCGAATTTTAAAACTTTTTTTTTTTTCAATGACATTTTTTAACACTTAATTTTTTTACACTGAATATTTATACACAGAATTTGTTAACACTGAATGTTTTTACACGGAACTTTAAAACATTATTTTTTTCAGTTAATTTTTTTTTTTACCCTGAATGTTTTTACACCAAATTTTTAAACTTTTTTTTGTTTCAGTGCAATTTTTTAACACTTGATTTTTTTTACACTGAATACACAGATTTTTTTTTACACCGGCTTTTAAAACTTTTTTTTTTTCAGTAAATTTTTTTTTTACCCTGAATGTTTTTACACCAAATTTTAAAACTTTTTTTGTTTCAGTGCAATTTTTTAACACTTGATTTTTTTTACACTGAATACACTGATTTTTTTTACGCTGAATTTTTTACACCGGATTTTAAAACCTTTTTTTTTTTTTTCAGTTAATTTTTTTTTTTACACTGAATGTTTTTATACCGAATTTTAAAACTTTTTTTTTTTTTCAATGACATTTTTTAACACTTAATTTTTTTACACTGAATATTTATACACAGAATTTGTTAACGCTGAATGTTTTTACACTGAACTTTAAAACATTATTTTTTTCAGTTAATTTTTTTTTTTACCCTGAATGTTTTTAGACCAAATTTTAAAACTTTTTTTGTTTCAGTGCAATTTTTTAACACTTGATTTTTTTTACACTGAATACACTGATTTTTTTTTTACGCTGAATTTTTTACACCGGATTTTAAAACTTTTTTTTTTTTTTCAGTTAATTTTTTTTTACACTGAATGTTTTTATACCGCATTTTAAAACTTTTTTTTTTTCAATGACATTTTTTAACACTTGATTTTTTTTACACTGAATATTTATACACAGAATTTGTTAACACTGAATGTTTTTACACTGAACTTTAAAACATTATTTTTTTCAGTTAATTTTTTTTTTTACCCTGAATGTTTTTACACCAAATTTTAAAACTTTTTTTGTTTCAGTGCAATTTTTTTTACACTGAATACACTGATTTTTTTTTTACGCTGAATTTTTTACACCGGATTTTAAAACTTTTTTTTTTTTTTCAGTTAATTTTTTTTTACACTGAATGTTTTTATACCGCATTTTAAAACTTTTTTTTTTTCAATGACATTTTTTAACACTTGATTTTTTTTACACTGAATATTTATACACAGAATTTGTTAACACTGAATGTTTTTACACTGAACTTTAAAACATTATTTTTTTCAGTTAATTTTTTTTTTTTACCCTGAACCAAATTTTACAACTTTTTTTGTTTCAGTGCAATTTTTTAACACTTGATTTTTTTTACACTGAATACAGTGATTTTTTTTTAGAAGATGGTGCCATTGCACAAACAAAAAAAAAAACACCACTTTAGTGTCTTTGCATGTTTTTAATGAAAACTATTTGCAGTATGCCCGTCAGCGAAGGAAAACTCATAAGTCGGTCGCACCGTTTTATAAGCCGCAGAGTGCAAAGCGTAGGAAAAAAGTAGCGGCTTGTATTAAATGGTGCCTTACTTTTGTAAAAGAGGCTGAAGCAGACCCCGTTGAAAGAAAACTTGTGGATAAAAACTGTATTTCCAGAACAATCTGAGCCTGGAGGTCCAACTTTACATCGCGTCCTGCTGGCCCGACCCCGACGCTCCCATTCGGAACTGTTTCCAGCTCATCAACACGGTCATGGAGCGCGGGCATCGAGCACGCGGCCCGATGGTGGTGCACGACCCGTGAGTACTGTACCTACTGTACATCCCGCCACTCAACCCTTTTTTATTACCTCAATGTATAAATATCACTAATATCTTGTTTGGACGGCCTATTAGCACCAAAGTTAGTTGGTGCTAATAGGCAACTGTTTTTAGAATTATTTTATATTTTTCGAAATGGGACGTAGTGACTGTAGGTCAGGGGTCGGGAACCTTTTTGGCTGAGAGAGCCATAGAAGCCAAATATTTTTAAAAGTATTTCCGTGAGAGCCATATATATATATATATATATTTTTTTTTTTAACACTGAATACAACTATATGCGTGCATTTTTAAGAAAGAACAACATTTTTAGAGTATATTAAGTCTCGTGTTCTTTTTAATGACAATGTTATTCTGAGGCTAACCAACAATAAATAAAACACTTCTTACCATTAATGCGACTTCTTGAACAGGTGCGGTAGAAACCGGATGGATGGATGGATGAAAATGCATGAGAATGTTTTATATTTTGAACGTTATTTTTGACACTGTGATTTCCAGTGGAATTATTCATTATTTATCGTGTTAAGCAATGTCAGATAAGATTTATCTGAGAGCCAGATGCAGTCATCAAAAGAGCCACATCTGGCTCTAGAGCCCTAGGTTCTCTACCCCTGCTCTAGGTATTATAAATAAATAAATGGGTTGTACTTGTATAGCGCTTTTCTACCTTCAAGGTACTCAAAGCGCTTTGACACTACTTCCACATTTACCCATTCACACACTGATGGAGGGAGCTGCCATGCAAGGCGCCAACCAGCCCCCATCAGGAGCAAGGGTGAAGTGTCTTGCTCAGGACACAACGGACGTGGCGAGAATTGGTACTAAGTGGGGATTGAACCAGGGACGCTCGGGTTGCGCACGGCCACTCTCCCACTGCCCCACGCCGTCCCTACTACTAATAACAACAATAATGATAACTACAACAATAACAATACTACTACTACTAACTACAACAGTAATAATAACAAAAATAATAATAATAATTAAAGCTGCAAGCAGCGTTGGTCGGGTCCGCCTTTGGCCGCTGCCAAGCCCTGGTCTAAGTCAGACCTACATAAAGGTCTTTGTTTCATGTCTGTACGACATTCCTAACAGAAGTTACAAGCAGTTTTGTCGAAACGACAAACGCACTGGGAGGAGTTGACGTTTGAAAAAGGTGACAGCTTTTTACAAAACTTTTATTTTGAAGGGGTAATTTTTAACTTCCTGTTGATTTTAACTGAGAGATGCCAATTATCAAAATGTAGGTCTAAGTGAGACCTACATTGAGGTTTTTGTTTCATGTCTGTCCGACATTCTTGCCAGAAGTTACAAGCCCGCCACGCCGTCCCTACTACTAATAACAACAATAATGATAACTACAACAATAACAATACTACTACTACTAACTACAACAGTAATAATAACACAAATAATAATAATAATAATAATACTGTCATGTATGACTGTATTTAACACTATTATGAGTGGGGGCTCTTTTAGGTCCTCAATAATTTGATTGGGATTTTTATCTTAAAAATGATTCAAATAATGATGAAATAAAATCAATGTTTTTTTTTTATGAATTATCGACCTATGTAAGGCTCCAATAAGTACTTCACATCAAATATTCCACTTTCGGAAAAAATGTGGGGAAAAGATTGCATATTTTGTGTTTTATGCCATAAAAAAAGAGTTTTGACCAAAACATATCAAAAATAAAATACATTTATATCGCTGGAAATCTGAAGTTGATGTAGGGATATATAAAAACATAAAAAAATATAGACATGATTTTAAACATTTTAATGACTGAGACTTTTCTGGCTCCCCGGGACCAAACTTGAAGGACTGTAAAGTTTTAAAAAAAATCATCATGTTGTATGTTTTGAATATGACAAATGATTTTTCCATTCAGTGGAGAAAAATTGGACACCCCTGCCATTAAGTAATAAGACTCAAGTAAAAGTCAAAAGTAATTGTCCACATAACTACTGAAAGTAACTTATGATTTACTGACACGTTGTTTTCATTGTACTTGTACCACAAGCCTAGCTGCAGTGTTGTTAGCGTGTGTGATCAGACAAACAGGGCTAATGTTGTTAGTGTGTGTGATCAGACAAACAGGGCTAATGTTGTTAGCGTGTGTGATCAGACAAACAGGGCTAATGTTGTTAGCGTGTGTGATCAGACAAACAGGGCTAATGTTGTTAGTGTGTGTGATCAGACAAACAGGGCTAATGTTGTTAGCGTGTGTGATCAGACAAACAGGGATAATGTTGTTAGCGTGTGTGATCAGACAAACAGGGCTAATGTTGTTAGCGTGTGTGATCAGACAAACAGGGCTAATGTTGTTAGTGTGTGTGATCAGACAAACAGGGCTAATGTTGTTAGTGTGTGTGATCAGACAAACGGGGCTAATGTTGTTAGCGTGTGTGATCAGACAAACAGGTCTAATGTTGTTAGCGTGTGTGATCAGACAAACAGGGCTAATCTTGTTAGTGTGTGTGATCAGACAAACAGGGCTAATGTTGTTAGTGTGTGTTATCAGACAAACAGGGCTAATGTTGTTAGTGTGTGTGATCAGACAAACAGGGCTAATGTTGTTAGTGTGTGTGATCAGACAAACAGGGCTAATGTTGTTAGTGTGTGTGATCAGACAAACAGGGCTAATGTTGTTAGCGTGTGTGATCAGACAAACAGGGCTAATGTTGTTAGCGTGTGTGATCAGACAAACAGGGCTAATATTGTTAGTGTGTGTGATCAGACAAACAGGGCTAATGTTGTTAGCGTGTGTGATCAGACAAACAGGGATAATGTTGTTAGCGTGTGTGATCAGACAAACAGGGCTAATGTTGTTAGCGTGTGTGATCGGACAAACACGGCTAATCTTGTTAGTGTGTGTGATCAGACAAACAGGGCTAATGTTGTTAGTGTGTGTGATCAGACAAACAGGGCTAATGTTGTTAGCGTGTGTGATCAGACAAACAGGGCTAATGTTGTTAGCGTGTGTGATCAGACAAACAGGGCTAATGTTGTTAGCGTGTGTGATCAGACAAACGGGGCTAATGTTGTTAGTGTGTGTGATCGGACAAACGGGGCTAATGTTGTTAGTGTGTGTGATCAGACAAACGGGGCTAATGTTGTTAGTGTGTGTGATCAGACAAACAGGGCTAATGTTGTTAGCGTGTGTGATCAGACAAACAGGGCTAATGTTGTTAGCGTGTGTGATCAGACAAACAGGGCTAATCTTGTTAGTGTGTGTGATCAGACAAACAGGGCTAATGTTGTTAGCGTGTGTGATCAGACAAACAGGGCTAATGTTGTTAGCGTGTGTGATCAGACAAACGGGGCTAATGTTGTTAGTGTGTGTGATCAGACAAACAGGGCTAATGTTGTTAGCGTGTGTGATCAGACAAACAGGGCTAATGTTGTTAGTGTGTGTGATCAGACAAACAGGGCTAATGTTGTTAGTGTATGTGATCAGACAAACAGGGCTAATGTTGTTAGCGTGTGTGATCAGACAAACAGGGCTAATGTTGTTAGCGTGTGTGATCAGACAAACAGGGCTAATGTTGTTAGTGTGTGTGATCAGACAAACGGGGCTAATGTTGTTAGTGTGTGTGATCAGACAAACGGGGCTAATGTTGTTAGTGTGTGTGATCAGACAAACGGGGCTAATGTTGTTAGTGTGTGTGATCAGACAAACGGGGCTAATGTTGTTAGCGTGTGTGATCAGACAAACAGGGCTAATATTGTTAGCGTGTGTGATCAGACAAACAGGGCTAATGTTGTTAGCGTGTGTGATCAGACAAACAGGGATAATGTTGTTAGCGTGTGTGATCAGACAAACAGGGCTAATGTTGTTAGCGTGTGTGATCAGACAAACAGGGCTAATCTTGTTAGTGTGTGTGATCAGACAAACGGGGCTAATGTTGTTAGTGTGTGTGATCAGACAAACGGGGCTAATGTTGTTAGTGTGTGTGATCAGACAAACGGGGCTAATGTTGTTAGTGTGTGTGATCAGACAAACGGGGCTAATGTTGTTAGTGTGTGTGATCAGACAAACGGGGCTAATGTTGTTAGTGTGTGTGATCAGACAAACAGGGCTAATGTTGTTAGTGTGTGTGATCAGACAAACAGGGCTAATGTTGTTAGCGTGTGTGATCAGACAAACAGGGCTAATGTTGTTAGTGTGTGTGATCAGACAAACAGGGCTAATGTTGTTAGCGTGTGTGATCAGACAAACAGGGCTAATGTTGTTAGCGTGTGTGATCAGACAAACAGGGCTAATGTTGTTAGCGTGTGTGATCAGACAAACAGGGCTAATGTTGTTAGTGTGTGTGATCAGACAAACATGGCTAATGTTGTTAGTGTGTGTGATCAGACAAACGGAGCTAATGTTGTTAGTGTGTGTGATCAGACAAACAGGGCTAATGTTGTTAGCGTGTGTGATCAGACAAACAGGGCTAATGTTGTTAGCGTGTGTGATCAGACAAACAGGGCTAATGTTGTTAGCGTGTGTGATCAGACAAACAGGGCTAATGTTGTTAGTGTGTGTGATCAGACAAACAGGGCTAATGTTGTTAGCGTGTGTGATCAGACAAACAGGGCTAATGTTGTTAGCGTGTGTGATCAGACAAACAGGGCTAATCTTGTTAGTGTGTGTGATCAGACAAACAGGGCTAATGTTGTTAGCGTGTGTGATCAGACAAACAGGGCTAATGTTGTTAGCGTGTGTGATCAGACAAACGGGGCTAATGTTGTTAGTGTGTGTGATCAGACAAACAGGGCTAATGTTGTTAGCGTGTGTGATCAGACAAACAGGGCTAATGTTGTTAGTGTGTGTGATCAGACAAACAGGGCTAATGTTGTTAGTGTATGTGATCAGACAAACAGGGCTAATGTTGTTAGCGTGTGTGATCAGACAAACAGGGCTAATGTTGTTAGCGTGTGTGATCAGACAAACATGGCTAATGTTGTTAGTGTGTGTGATCAGACAAACGGGGCTAATGTTGTTAGTGTGTGTGATCAGACAAACGGGGCTAATGTTGTTAGTGTGTGTGATCAGACAAACGGGGCTAATGTTGTTAGTGTGTGTGATCAGACAAACGGGGCTAATGTTGTTAGCGTGTGTGATCAGACAAACAGGGCTAATATTGTTAGCGTGTGTGATCAGACAAACAGGGCTAATGTTGTTAGCGTGTGTGATCAGACAAACAGGGATAATGTTGTTAGCGTGTGTGATCAGACAAACAGGGCTAATGTTGTTAGCGTGTGTGATCAGACAAACGGGGCTAATGTTGTTAGTGTGTGTGATCAGACAAACGGGGATAATGTTGTTAGCGTGTGTGATCAGACAAACAGGGCTAATGTTGTTAGCGTGTGTGATCAGACAAACAGGGATAATGTTGTTAGCGTGTGTGATCAGACAAACAGGGCTAATGTTGTTAGCGTGTGTGATCAGACAAACGGGGCTAATGTTGTTAGCGTGTGTGATCAGACAAACAGGGCTAATGTTGTTAGTGTGTGTGATCAGACAAACAGGGCTAATCTTGTTAGTGTGTGTGATCAGACAAACGGGGCTAATGTTGTTAGTGTGTGTGATCAGACAAACGGGGCTAATGTTGTTAGTGTGTGTGATCAGACAAACGGGGCTAATGTTGTTAGTGTGTGTGATCAGACAAACGGGGCTAATGTTGTTAGTGTGTGTGATCAGACAAACGGGGCTAATGTTGTTAGTGTGTGTGATCAGACAAACAGGGCTAATGTTGTTAGTGTGTGTGATCAGACAAACAGGGCTAATGTTGTTAGCGTGTGTGATCAGACAAACAGGGCTAATGTTGTTAGTGTGTGTGATCAGACAAACAGGGCTAATGTTGTTAGCGTGTGTGATCAGACAAACAGGGCTAATGTTGTTAGCGTGTGTGATCAGACAAACAGGGCTAATGTTGTTAGCGTGTGTGATCAGACAAACAGGGCTAATGTTGTTAGCGTGTGTGATCAGACTAACAGGGCTAATGTTGTTAGTGTGTGTGATCAGACAAACAGGGCTAATGTTGTTAGTGTGTGTGATCAGACAAACGGGGCTAATGTTGTTAGTGTGTGTGATCAGACAAACAGGGCTAATGTTGTTAGCGTGTGTGATCAGACAAACAGGGCTAATGTTGTTAGCGTGTGTGCTACCAAAACATAAAACACATCTGCAACTTACCTCTGCCTCTTTTCTCTCGTCGGAAGTGGAATAAATAATAAGAAGTAAAGTATTGTGTTTAGAATTTAGTGTTCCTGGAAAAAAGGGAGCCAAACACACTTACTGTACAGCAGAGTTTTAAAGCTAAATGTGTAGAAATAAATGTCACATTTTTCAACCCATTTCAAAAGATTCCTCTTAGTCAGGACAAAATACCCAAGTTGGTTTAAGAACTTGAAAAAGTCCCGGTTTTCCCGAAAGTCCGTCGTACCGTTTTTCAATTAAAAAAACTGCTACTACTTGACGGATTTAAACAATTCCAACACCAACCAATTAAGCTGATTCAGGACATTCATGCATTTTCCCCAAATTTCCAGAAAGTTCCCATTGAAATGAATGGGACATTTTTCCCAAGTTGTTCAATCCCCACATTTGGGACGGTGTGGCGCAGTGGTAGAGTAGCCGTGCGCAACCCGAGCGTCCCTGGTTCAATCCCCACTTAGTACCAATTCTCGCCATGTCCGTTGTGTCCTGAGCAAGACACTTCACCCTTGCTCCTGATGGGTGGTGGTTAGCGCCTTGCATGGCAGCTCCCTCCATCAGTGTGTGAATGTGTGTGTGAATGTGGAAGTAGTGTCAAAGCGCTTTGAGTGCCTTGAAGGTAGAAAAGCGCTATACAAGTACAACCCATTTATCATTTATTTATCACTCTCCATACTCACCTTTTACCTGCTCTGCAGTCTGGGAGGCGTCACGTCCGGACTCTTCTGCGCCCTCACCACCTTGTCCAACCAGCTGCAGGAGGAGGGGCAAGTGGACGTCTACCAGGTGGCCCGCATGACCAACCTCATGAGACCGGGGGTCTTCAACGATATCGTGAGTGTCCTCAAAAACACACACTCGCCGCTGTCGCCAACGATACTGAGAGCAAAGGCCACTGGCGCCCCCTGCAGGAGCAGTACCAGTACCTGTACCGCGCCGTGCTCAGTCTGGTCAGCTGCCAGGAGGACCAGCGGGCCCTGCACAGTCTCGAGACCAACGGCTCCGTGCTGCTGGGGAACACCAACGTCGCCGAAAGCCTCGAGTCGCTTATGTAGACGCCGCACGCACACACACACACACACACATGCGCGCGAACACAAACACACACACAACCGAGAGTTGTGAGTACTTGTGTTTGCATTGCACTTTAAAGCAGGGATGTTCAACTAAATTGTGTTGTTAAATGTGTCATTAACTCATTAAAACTGGCATTAAATACAACAATATGTAAAAAAAAGTAGATTTGATTATTTAATGCAATATATAATAGTTATATATACATATATTTGATAAGCAATTATTTTGATTACAAAAAGTCAAGGGACGATTAAAAAATGGGACAAAATTCAACAAATGAATACATTTTTGAAGAATCAAATATGTCAAGTCATAATTACATTTAAATACAGAAATGTATTTGATATAAAAGTAATGCAATATGTGATACATCTATATATGTGTGTGTCTATATATATATATATATTAGGGCTGGGCAACGATTAAAAATTTTAATCGAAGTTAATCGCACTATTTCTCCGTTTAATCGCGATTAACTGCATTGTATACGTAAAGCCCAATGATTAATTCAAAAGTAGTGTGTAGTGCACCTTTATTGGAATATTCTCCCATTTACAAACATTTAAGCTTATTGCCACTGCCAGGGTATTTAAGTTATCCTGTTTGTTATGGAAAATAAATATAATCTACATACAAATCTCTGAGCCACAATCATAACATCTGAACAGGCAATTTCTGAGGTAACAGCAGAAACATTTTTTTTTTTATCAGGGATCTTATGTTTAAAAAACCTATATTATAGGTAGTGGGCTGTTTTAGGGAATTTTTGATCAAATTATCCGTAGTAGCAATATTAATAATGTTGTGTTTATTGTGCGTAGTGCACTTAAAATAATTATGACCATATCTAGGAATTGATATGATGGGAATTTTCCGATTGTTTGCTTGGTGCTTTGATAAACTGAACGCATATACATGGTACTATATTGTGATGTTATGAGCCAGGGAATAAAAGAACTACCCTACCCAGCATGCAACAGGAGTGACGAGCATGCGCGGTAGCCCGGTATAGGTTGTGTCGCCATGACGGCATCTTGTATGTTGTGATATGCACGCTCTGAAAGCAAACTTTAAGAACTCAGCCAACACTCCTGGTCTGCATTATTCATAAATAGACAGACAACACATATACTCCGCTGCTTCACAGGCCGCTGGATGTAGCCGGCAAAGTATTCCCATGCTAGCTAGCCGGTCTAGTAAGCACGCCTCATTCAGTCCAAAACGGCCCGATCTATCCACATTCATAATTGTCTGGCGGTCGTAAGTGATCCCGGAGTGACCACGCTGTAAGCCAGCCATGAAATTTGCAGAATTGTCCGGTATTTTTGCCAAATGTTCCATCTTTAGCAAGAGTCCCTCGACGCCATCTTGTTAAGAAAAGGCGTTAACAAAATAAAAGCATGTAAACAACATACGCAAATGTGCGATAAAATAATTGTCGGCGTTAATAGATTGATGAGTTAACTCATAATTAACGCATTAATTTGCCCACCCCTAATATATAATATATATATAATATGTATATATATACATACAGTATGTATCATATGTGAAATGTATTTGATGTAAAAGTACATTGAATAAATGCAATATATGATATATATATATTATATATATATATATATATATATATATATATATATATATATATATATATATATATATATATATATATATATTGTATTTATTCAATGCACTTTTATATCAAATACATTTCTGTATTTAAATACAATTATATCATTGATAATCCATTGTTTTTATTACAATATTACAAGGGATGATTAAAAAAGGGGACACAAATTAACACATTTTAAAAATAATTACTTAAATGTGTTAACTCCATTTGATTTAAATCAAACAAAAATGTTTTAATATAAAAGTACATTTAATGTTTTTACCATTTAATTATTGATTTCATGATTTATTAATTAATGACACACTTAAGTTTATTTTATTTTATTTTTTATTTTTTTCGGCATGTGAGTGTGAATGTTGTCTGTCTATCTGTGTTGGCCCTGCGATGAGGTGGCGACTTGTCCAGGGTGTACCCCGCCTTCCGCCCGATTGTAGCTGAGATAGGCGCCAGCGCCCCCCGCGACCCCAAAAGGGAATAAGCGGTAGAAAATGGATGGATTGATGGATTTTTTTCGGCCTGCAACATTTGTTAACTCCGTTTCACTAACTCAGATTTTGACCTCAATTGGTACGTTTGATGAAGCGGACACCCTGATTGGTGGGGAACTGTTTGTAGTGGGCGGTGTCATCAACCATCAAACTGTCATGATTTCACTTTAAAGGCCTACTGAAATGAGATGTTCTTATTTAAACGGGGATAGCAGCTCCATTCTATGTGTCATACTTTATCATTTCCCGATATTTTTGCTGAAAAATTTATTAGAGAACATTGACGATAAAGTTTGCAACTTTTGGTGGCTAATAAAAAAGCCTTGCCTGTACTGGAAGTAGCAGACGATGTCGCGTGACGTCACGTGTTGTGGAGCTCCTCACATCTGAACATTGTTTATAATCATGGCCACCAGCAGCGAGAGCGATTCGGACCGAGAAAGCGACGATTTCCCCATTAATTTGAGCGAGGATGAAAGATTTGTGGATGAGGAAAGTTAGAGTGAAGCACAAAAAAAAAAAAAAAAAAATAGCAACGGCTCCAGGCGGCGGCAGTGTGACCGTTTCAGATGTAATTAGACACATTTACTTGGATAATTGTGGAAGATCCCTTATCTGCTTATTGTGTTAATATTATTTTAGTGAGATTGTAAAGTCATACCAGAAAGTCGGATGGCTGCGGTGAACGCCAGTGTCTCTGAGAGAAGCCGAGGAGCCAAGATCACAGCTGCCTTTTTGAGCTGCATGAGGAAGTCGCATAATCCACCGAAGTCTCCGGGAAGAGCCGACTTAATATCACAATTTTCCCATCCAAAAACTTGCTGGTTGACGTAGAGAAACAATGTTCGCTTGACCGCTCCGTGTTAAAGCTTCACAACAAACAAAGAAACACGGGCTGTGTTTCGGTGCGAAAGGCAGCTGCAATGCACCGCTTTCCAACAACAGCATTCTTCTTTGACGTCTCCATTATTAATTGAATAAATTGCAAAAGATTCAGCAACACAGATGTCCAAATTACTGTGTAATTATGCGATAAAAAGAGACTACTTTTAGCCGTGTGTGGTGCTGGGCTAATATGTCCTACAACCCGAGACGTCACGTCCGCGACGTTTTCAACAAGAAACTCCGCGGGAAATTTAAAATTGTAATTTAGTAAACTAAAAAGGCCGTATTGGCATGTGTTGCAATGTTAATATTTCATCGTTGATATAAAAACTATCAGACTGCGTGGTCGCTAGTAGTGGCTTTCAGTAGGCCTTTAAATGATGGCTCTTCTTCCAAATTGATACCAAGCTGATCCGGAACCGACCGTGACCAATATCGCCCCCTTGTGGTTTATAATTGTAACGGTTCTAGCTCCCTGTCACATGCTCCGGTCCTCATGACATATTGGGTGGTGGGGAACTGGGAAGAAGGCGATCATGACTCGCTAGAACCCGACCAAGGCCGCTCGCAGCTTTAATTCTGTCTGCATTTCCTTCTAGTCAGCGTTTTTAATCACTAAAAATAAAATTAATACCACTGTTTGACTGAAACTTAAGCGAAGCTCAATCTTTGAAGCTTGTGCTTGGAGATCCCTGCTTTAAAGTTGTCTTGTGCAAAAGTTAAAGGCTTCCTGGATGGCCAGGAAGTCCCATTCTTGTCAAATCACAGACTATAACGACACTCCAGGTCATACCTCAGCTGCAATATTGAAGAGTCATGTGATGCATTTTGAGAAGCTACATTTGGAATATGTGATGAGTCCAGCACAGCATACAAATAATACCCTGCAAAAACTGCATTGGAGTAAAAGGGCTGTGAGTCTTTGGGCACCGCAGGATTCCACCTCATTCCTGGGGGTAACGATGGGATTGGAAACCTTTTAAAATCACAACATTGGATGCCAGTTCTATGAGTGACAGATAAATGTTTATATTACTTCAAAGAAAACTGGTTTTGTTTAGTAAAATTCTACTCCAGCGTTTAATAAAGTTAAATACAAATATTTTTTTAATTTTTTTTTATAAGTAAATGTGTACAGCAGATGTAGATTCACATCCGAATCATGATTCAAAATCGTTTAATAATTTTCAAAAATCAATTAAAAAAAAGAAATATATATATATATATATTAGGGCTGGGCAACGATTAAAAATTTTAATTGAAGTTAATCGCACTATTTCTCCGATTAATCGCGATTAACTGCATTGTATACGCAAAGCCCAATAATGAATTCAAAAGTAGTGTGTAGTGCACCTTTATTGGAATATTCTCCCACATGAACAAAAGCGCCAAAACATTTGTTGTGCAAACACAATTTAAATCAGTCCTTGTTAAACAGTAGCAGTTAAATAGCATATTTTATTAAAATCAACTCCAAAAATGTAAATACAAACATTTAAGCTTATTGCCACTGCCAGGGTATTTAAGTTATCCTGTTTGTTATGGAAAATAAATATAATCTACATACAAATCTCTGAGCCACAATCATAACATCTGAACAGGCAATTTCTGAGGTAACAGCAGAAACATTTTTTTTTATCAGGGTCTTATGTTTAAAAAACCTATATTATAGGTAGTGGGCTGTTTTAGGGAATTTTTGATCAAATTATCCGTAGTAGCAATATTAATAATGTTGTGTTTATTCTGCGTAGTGCACTTAAAATAATTAAGACCATATCTAGGAATTGATATGATGGGAATTTTCCGATTGTTTGCTTGGTGCTTTGATAAACTGAACGCATATACATGGTACTATATTGTGATGTTATGAGCCAGGGAATAAAAGAACTACCCTACCCAGCATGCAACAGGAGTGACGAGCATGCGCGGTAGCCCGGTATAGGTTGTGTCGCCATGACGGCATCTTGTATGTTGTGATATGCACGCTCTGAAAGCAAACGTTAAGAACTCAGCCAACACTCCTGGTCTGCATTATTCATAAATAGACAGACAACACATATACTCCGCTGCTTCACAGGCCGCTGGATGTAGCCGGCAAAGTATTCCCATGCTAGCTAGCCGGTCTAGCAAGCACGCCTCATTCAGTCCAAAACGGCCCGATCTATCCACATCCAGAATTGTCTGGCGGTCGTAAGTGATCCCGGAGTGACCACGCTGTAAGCCAGCCATGAAACTTGCAGAATTGTCCGGTATTTTTGCCAAATGTTGCATCTTTACCAAGAGCCCCTCGACGCCATCTTGTTAAGAAAAGGTGTTAACAAAATAAAAGCATGTAAACAACATACGCAAATGTGCGATGAAATAATTGTCGGCGTTAATAGATTGATGAGTTAACTCATAATTAACGCATTAATTTGCCCACCCCTAATATATATATATATATATATATATATATATATATATATATATATATATATATATATATATATTTATATATATATATATATATATATTTTTTTTTTTTATAGGAATCAATTATTTGGGCCATCTTCATGCAACAAGAAAAAACATTTCTAACCTGAAACCTTTTTTGAAAACCTTCCATGGTAATCATTATACTAAATGATACATTGCGAAAATCGTGTTGAATCGAGAATCGATTCTGAATGGAATCGTCACTGCGGGTATCAGAACTGGATGAAATCATATATATATATTTAAGGCCTGTTCAAAGTGGACGTATTTTGATATGTGATACATTTTGTGATTAGGAAGAACTAGACTTGGACTTAGACAAACTTTATTGATCCACAAGGGAAATTGTTCCACACAGTAGCTCAGTTACAAAGGATGGAAAGGAAAAGGGAAACAAAATGTATGAAGTAGACTAAAAATGTAGCAATATAAATATAACATATGTAATATTTGCATATTATATATACATTATATACTATATATTACAAATCCCTATTACCATGTACAAAAGTACAGTATATGTAACAGCTGCAGGAAAAAGAAAACTGAGTTTTTATGGATAAATATGTGATGGGTAAATATATGACAATATTTAATGGAAAAAAATGGCTTTTAAATAGTAAAAATAAGGGGTGCACAAAAGATGGGTTCACATCCAAATTGTGATTTTTATTCATCCTGATTCTAAATTGATTCATCATTTTTGAAAATTCATTTAAAAATAATTCCCTTTTTTAAAAAAAAAATACATTTAAAAGAAAAAAGTTTTTAGACCATCTTCATGCAAACAGAAGAAGCTTTTCTAACCTCTAACTTGTTTTGAAAATGGATTCTGAATAGAATCGTCACCCCGGGAATCAGAATTGGATCAAATCGTTGAATGAATGAATGAATGAATGAAATCATGTATTTAAGGCCTGTTCAAAGTGGACATATTTTGATATGTGATACATTTTGTGACTAGGGAGGACTAGACTTAGACAAACTTTATTGATCCACAAGGGAAATTGTTCCACACAGTAGCTCAGTTACTAAGGATGGAAAGGATCATGCACACAAGGGCGAAAAACAAAATGTATAAAGTAGATGAAAAATGTACCATAGTAGCAATATAAATATAACATGTAATATTTACATATAGTATATATATACAATAAATATTACAAATCCCAATTACCATGTGCAATATTACAGTATATGTAACAGCTGCAGAAAAAAAATTAAAAAGTGAGTTTTTATGGATAAATGTGTGATGGGTAAGTATATCACGACATTTTATGAAAAAATTTGCTTTTAAATGGTAAAAATAAGGGGTGCACAAAAGATGGATTCTAAACTGATTCATCATTTTTGGAAATCCATTTAAAAATAATTCCCTTTTTTAAAAAAAATAAATTTAAAAGCCAAGAGGTTTTAGAGCAGGGGTGTCCAAAGTGCGGCCCGGGGGCCATTTGTGTCCCGCAGCTAATTGTTTACTGGCCCGCCACACATTCTGGAAATGTTCTTGTAGAATTAAAAAAAGACATTAAAAAGAGTGGAATAAGGTTAAAACTAACTAGAAAAAGTTGCAATGTTGACACAAAGTTTTTTTTTTTGTTTATCTTTGTTTTAAAAAAAATCTGTATTATAATGAATTATTGACCTATTGCAACCTTCATTTACTTCAAATATTTCACTTAAAAATGTTTTATGTGATAAATATTGCATGTATTGTGTGTTTGCCATATAAATACAATGTTTTCTTTGACAAAAGAGCATAAAACAAGCAAAATAATAGTTCAAACGTAAAATCGGCAGATATATCCGAAGTTGATCTCATAACTTAAGTGTTGAAAGTAAAAAAAAAAAATAATACAAATGTATCAATTTATGAGTGGGGGACCATTTGGATCCCAAAGATATTTAGTGGGATTTAATTGATCATTTCTCTGTTATTACTCAAAAATAATAATGAATTAAAATGGATGGTGTCCTGCATTATTGATCTTTTTAGGGCTCCAACTACTTCACATCAAACGTTGCTTTCTAAATGTTTTAGGCGGTGGGGGAAATACTGCATATTTCAGTTTTACTATAAAAAACAAAGTTGTCTTTGACTGAAAAAGCTTTTTTTTTTACTTTACATCAACCTGAAGTTGATATATAGATTTAGAGCAAACATTAAATAAAAAAAATATGATAATTTGACTTGTTTTTAACATTTTAATGACTAAGACCCTTTAAGGCAGGGGTGCCCATTACGTCAATCGCGAGCTACCAGTCGACCGCGGGGGGTGTGTCAGTCGATCTCCAGCCAGGCTTTTAAAAAAAATAGACCTAAAAATTAGTGATCATCAATCTTCACCAAGACGTCACTTAAATGACATTCACGGTACCGGAGGGTCTTGTGAGATGACGCTGGCTGCTGCAAGATCATTGTTATGAAAATATGACCGAGAGGAAGGCGAGAAACACTTTTTATTTCAACAGACTCTCGCGCCGTACCTTCCGTCAAAACTCTAAAGGCCGACTGCACATTTCCTATCTTCACAATAAAAGCCCTGCTTCATGCTGCCTGCGCTAACTAAATACAGAGTCTCGGAAAACTGGCGTGCACAAGCGATCCCTCAGAAAGCTGGCGCGCAGATCACTTGTGCACGCCAGCTTTCCGAGACTCTTTGTCACCGATTCTGTTCATAACTTTTATGGACAGAATTTCTAGGCGCAGTCAAGGCATTGAGGGGTTCCGGTTTGGTGGCCGCGGGATTAGGTCTCTGCTTTTTGCAGACGATGTGGTCCTGTTGGCTTCATCTGGCCGGGATCTTCAGCTCTCACTGGATCGGTTCGCAGCCGAGTGTGAAGCGGCCGGAATGAGAATCAGCACCTCCAAATCCGAGTCCATGGTTCTCTCCCGGAAAAGGGTGGAGTGCCATCTCCGGGTTGGGGAGGAGACCCTGCCCCAAGTGGAGGAGTTCAAGTACCTCGGAATCTTGTTCACGAGTGGGGGAAGAGTGGATCATGAGATCGACAGGCGGATCGGTGCGGCGTCTTCAGTAATGCGGACGTTGTACCGATCCGTTGTGGTGAAGAAGGAGCTGAGCCGGAAGGCAAAGCTCTCAATTTACCGGTCGATCTACGTTCCCATGCTCACCTATGGTCATGAGCTTTGGGTCATGACCGAAAGGATAAGATCACGGGTACAAGCGGCCCAAATGAGTTTCCTCCGCCGTGTGGCGGGGCTCTCCCTTAGAGATAGGGTGAGAAGCTCTGCCATCCGGGAGGAACTCAAAGTAAAGCCGCTGCTCCTTCACATCGAGAGGAGCCAGATGAGGTGGTTCGGGCATCTGGTCAGGATGCCACCTGAACGCCTCCCGAGGGAGGTGTTTAGGGCACGTCCAACCGGTAGGAGGCCACGGGGAAGACCCAGGACACGTTGGGAAGACTATGTCTCCCGGCTGGCCTGGGAACGCCTCGGGACACCCCGGGAAGAGCTAGACGAAGTGGCTGGGGAGAGGGAAGTCTGGGCTTCCCTGCTTAGGCTGCTGCCCCCGCGACCCGACCTCGGATAAGCGGAAGAAGATGGATGGATGGGATGGATATATAAATGAGGTAGATCCCCTCGAGTTGGTCAATTGAAAAGTAGCTCGCCTGCAGAAAAAGTGTGGGCACCCCTGCTTTAAGGTCTCCGGGAACCCTAAAAGTAAAAAAATAATAAAATAAATAAATCCATATATTTTGTTATGGTTTGAAAATGAAAAATATCAAAACGGCCTCTGCATGGTTTATTTTTCTGTGTGCGGCCCTCAGTGGAAAAAGTTTGGACACCCCGGTTTTAGACCATCTTCATGCAAGCAGAAGGAGTTTTTTCTAACCTGTAACCTGTTTTGAAAAAGTTTCATTACAATCAATATAGCAAATTGGGGGAATGGTGCTGGACAAAGAATGGATCGTGAAAGGAATGTTCACCCAGGACTCGGGAGTGGGATGGAAGGGTGAGACGCCCAAAGATGGAGGAGGTCTTTTACAGGTACATCCTGTGACTCATGCTCTTGTCAACTCACCAACATGTTTATGTCATTTTCCTAAATGTTACTTGATTGGGGGAGAGGCATGCTGTCCAAGTCCGGTTGTCCGTGTTTTAAAAGGTATTTAGTGTTTGTCAATCAGCGTGTCCACTTCTCTACTTCTTCAGTCCGTCCCAGAAAAGGCCAAATTCCTGTAACTTTCTACTCTATTTTCTATGACATTTTCTAGCCGTGTGCACCTCCTCTTTGCTAACTGAGCGTAGATTTAACACATTAACGCCTTTTCTATCCATGTTGTCATGTTAACTGTGGTTGTGCTGCACCACTCCGTGTAAATAGATTGAATAAAGACTTGAATAGGATGGAAGTGTCTTCTTGTTTCACATCACAGAGGATTTCAACGTGCTTGTTTTTATTCGTTTCCACATCATCATTTACATGCAGCAAAGTTAAAAACCCGAAATAAAACATTCCTGCATAATATTAACTATAGCCCATGATAAAGTGTATACGGTGCATCATAAATAATACAAACCCCGTTTCCATATGAGTTGGGAAGTATTTACTTCAATAACAAGTCACCCAAGCATTTACTTCAATAACAAGTCACCTAAGTATTTACTTCAATAACAAGTCACCTAAGTATTTACTTCAATAATAAGTCACCTAAGTATTTACTTCAATAACAAGTCACCTAAGTATTTACTTCAATAACAAGTCACCCAAGCATTTACTTCAATAACAAGTCACCTAAGTATTTACTTCAATAACAACAAGTCATCCAAGCATTTACTTCAATAACAAGTCACCTAAGCATTTACTTCAATAAAAAGTCACCTAAGTATTTACTTCAATAACAAGTCACCAAAGTATTTACGTCAATAACAAGTCACCTAAGTATTTACTTCAATAACAAGTCACCCAAGCATTTACTTCAATAACAAGTCACCTAAGTATTTACTTCAATAACAACAAGTCATCCAAGCATTTACTTCAATAACAAGTCACCAAAGTATTTACTTCAATAAAAAGTCACCTAAGTATTTACTTCAATAACAAGTCACCAAAGTATTTACGTCAATAACAAGTCACCTAAGCATTTACTTCAATAACAAGTCACCTAAGCATTTACTTCAATAACAAGTCACCTAAGCATTTACCCCAATAACAAGTCACCTAAGTATTTACTTCAATAACAAGTCACCTAAGTATTTACTTCAATAACAAGTCACCTAAGTATTTACTTCAATAACAAGTCACCTAAATATTTACTTCAATAACGAGTCACCTAAGTATTTACTTCAATAACAAGTCACCTAAATAACCAACCATGTACTTCAATAACGAGTCACCTAGGTATTTACTTCAATAAAAAGTCACCAAAGTATTTACTTCAATAACAAGTCACCTATAGAAACAACAGTGTACTTCAATAAAAAGTCACCTAAGTATTTACTTCAATAACCAGTCACCAAAGTATTTACTTCAATAACAAGTCACCTAAGTATTTACTTCAATAACAAGTCACCTAAATAACCAACAGTGTACTTCGATAACAAGTCACCTAAGTATTTACTTCAATAACAAGTCACTAAAGTATTTACTTCAATAACAAGTCACTAAAGTATTTACTTCAATAACAAGTCACCTAAGTATTTACTTCAATAACAAGTCACCAAAGTATTTACTTCAATAACAAGTCACCTAAGTATTTACTTCAATAACAAGTCACCTAAATAACCAACAGTGTACTTCAATAACAAGTCACCTAAGTATTTACTTCAATAACAAGTCACTAAAGTATTTACCTCAATAACAAGTCACCTAAGCATTTACCCCAATAACAATTCACCTAAGTATTTACTTCAATAACAAGTCGCCTAAGTATTTACTTCAATAACAAGTCACCTAAATAACCAACAGTGTGCTTCAATAACAAGTCACCTAAGTATTTACTTCAATAACAAGCCACCTAAGTATTTACTTCAATAACAAGTCACCTAAGTATTTACTTTAATAACAACAAGACACCCAAGCATTTACTTCAATAACAAGTCACCTAAGCATTTACTTCAATAACAAGTCACCTAAGTATTTACTTCAATAACAAGTCACCTAAGTATTTACTTCAATAACGAGTCACCTAAGTATTTACTTCAATAACAAGTCACCTAAGTATTTACTTCAATAACAAGTCACCTAAATAACCAACCATGTACTTCAATAACAAGTCACCTAAGTATTTACTTCAATAACGAGTCACCTAAGTATTTACTTCAATAACAAGTCACCAAAGTATTTACTTCAATAACAAGTCACCAAAGTATTTACTTCAATAACAAGTCACCTAAAGAACCAACAGTGTACTTCAATAAAAAGTCACCTAAGTATTTACTTCAATAACAAGTCACCAAAGTATTTACTTCAATAACAAGTCACCTAAGTATTTACTTCAATAACAAGTCACCTAAATAACCAACAGTGTACTTCAATAACAAGTCACCTAAGTATTTACTTCAATAACAAGTCACTAAAGTATTTACTTCAATAACAAGTCACTAAAGTATTTACTTCAATAACAAGTCACTAAAATATTTACTTCAATAACAAGTCACTAAAGTATTTACTTCAATAACAAGTCACCAAAGTATTTACTTCAATAACAAGTCACCTAAGTATTTACTTCAATAACAAGTCACCTAAATAACCAACAGTGTACTTCAATAACAAGTCACTAAAGTATTTACTTCAATAACAAGTCACCTAAGTATTTACTTCAATAACAAGTCACCAAAGTATTTACTTCAATAACAAGTCACCTAAGTATTTACTTCAATAACAACAAGTCACCCAAGCATTTACTTCAATAACAAGTCACCTAAGCATTTACCCCAATAACAAGTCACCTAAGCATTTACCCCAATAACAAGTCACCTAAGTATTTACTTCAATAACAAGTCACCCAAGCATTTACTTCAATAACAAGTTACCTAAGCATTTACCCCAATAACAAGTCACCTAAGTATTTACTTCAATAACAAGTCACCTAAGTATTTTCTTCAATAACAAGTCACCCAAATAACCAACTGTGTACTTCAATTACAAGTCACCTAAGTATTTACTTCAATAACAAGTCACCTAAGTATTTACTTCAATAACAACAAGTCACCCAAGCATTTACTGCAATAACAAGTCACCTAAGCATTTACCCCAATAACAAGTCACCTAAGTATTTACTTCAATAACAACAAGTCACCCAAAGATTTACTTCAATAACAAGTCACCTAAGCATTTACCCCAATAACAAGTCACCTAAGTATTTACTTCAATAACAACAAGTCACCCAAGCATTTACTTCAATAACAAGTCACCTAAGCATTTACTTCAATAACAAGTCACCTAAGTATTTACTTCAATAACAAGTCACCTAAATAACCAACAGTGTACATCAATAACAGGTCTCCTAAGTATTTACTTCAATAACAAGTCACCTAAATAACCAACACTGTACTTCAATAACAAGTCACCTAAGTATTTGCTTCAATAACAAGTCACTAAAGTATTTACTTCAATAACAAGTCACCTAAGTATGTACTTCAATAACAAGTCACCAAAGTATTTACTTCAATAACAACAAGTCACCCAAGCATTTACTTCAATAACAAGTCACCTAAGCATTTACCCCAATAACAAGTCACCTAAGTATTTACTTCAATAACAAGTCACCTAAGTATTTACTTCAATAACAAGTCACCTAAGTATTTACTTCAATAACAAGTCACCTAAGCATTTACTTCAATAACAAGTCACCTAAGCATTTGCCACAATAACAAGTCACCTAAGTATTTACGTCAATAACAAGTCACCTAAGTATTTACTTCAATAACAAGTCACCTAAATAACCAACAGTGTACTTCAATAACAAGTCACCTAAGTATTTACTTCAATAACAAGTCACCTAAGTATTTTCTTCAATAACAAGTCACCTAAATAACCAACCATGTACTTCAATAACAAGTCACCTAAGTATTTACTTCAATAACAACAAGTCACCCAAGCATGTACTTCAATAACAAGTCACCTAAGCATTTACCCCAATAACAAGTCACCTAAGTATTTACTTCAATAACAAGTCACCTAAGCATTTACCCCAATAACAATTCACCTAAGTATTTACTTCAATAACAAGTCGCCTAAGTATTTACTTCAATAACAAGTCACCTAAGTATTTACTTCAATAACAAGCCACCTAAGTATTTACTTCAATAACAAGTGACCTAAGTATTTACTTTAATAACAACAAGACATCCAAGCATTTACTTCAATAACAAGTCACCTAAGCATTTACTTCAACAACAAGTCACCTAAGTATTTACTTCAATAACAAGTCACCTAAGTATTTACTTCAATAACGAGTCACCTAAGTATTTACTTCAATAACAAGTCACCTAAGTATTTACTTCAATAACAAGTCACCTAAATAACCAACCATGTACTTCAATAACAAGTCACCTAAGTATTTACTTCAATAACGAGTCACCTAAGTATTTACTTCAATAACAAGTCACCAAAGTATTTACTTCAATAACAAGTCACCAAAGTATTTACTTCAATAACAAGTCACCTAAAGAACCAACAGTGTACTTCAATAAAAAGTCACCTAAGTATTTACTTCAATAACAAGTCACCAAAGTATTTACTTCAATAACAAGTCACCTAAGTGTTTACTTCAATAACAAGTCACCTAAATAACCAACAGTGTACTTCAATAACAAGTCACCTAAGTATTTACTTCAATAACAAGTCACTAAAGTATTTACTTCAATAACAAGTCACTAAAGTATTTACTTCAATAACAAGTCACTAAAATATTTACTTCAATAACAAGTCACTAAAGTATTTACTTCAATAACAAGTCACCAAAGTATTTACTTCAATAACAAGTCACCTAAGTATTTACTTCAATAACAAGTCACCTAAATAACCAACAGTGTACTTCAATAACAAGTCACTAAAGTATTTACTTCAATAACAAGTCACCTAAGTATTTACTTCAATAACAAGTCACCAAAGTATTTACTTCAATAACAAGTCACCTAAGTATTAACTTCAATAACAACTAGTCACCCAAGCATTTACTTCAATAACAAGTCACCTAAGCATTTACCCCAATAACAAGTCACCTAAGTATTTACTTCAATAACAAGTCACCCAAGCATTTACTTCAATAACAAGTCACCTAAGCATTTACCCCAATAACAAGTCACCTAAGTATTTACTTCAATAACAAGTCACCTAAGTATTTTCTTCAATAACAAGTCACCCAAATAACCAACTGTGTACTTCAATTACAAGTCACCTAAGTATTTACTTCAATAACAAGTCACCTAAGTATTTACTTCAATAACAACAAGTCACCCAAGCATTTACTGCAATAACAAGTCACCTAAGCATTTACTTCAATAACAAGTCACCTAAGCATTTACCCCAATAACAAGTCACCTAAGTATTTACTTCAATAACAACAAGTCACCCAAGCATTTACTTCAATAACAAGTCACCCAAGCATTTACTTCAATAACAAGTCACCTAAGCATTTACCCCAATAACAAGTCACCTAAGTATTTACTTCAATAACAAGTCACCTAAGTATTTTCTTCAATAACAAGTCACCCAAATAACCAACTGTGTACTTCAATTACAAGTCACCTAAGTATTTACTTCAATAACAAGTCACCTAAGTATTTACTTCAATAACAACAAGTCACCCAAGCATTTACTGCAATAACAAGTCACCTAAGCATTTACCCCAATAACAAGTCACCTAAGTATTTACTTCAATAACAACAAGTCACCCAAGCATTTACTTCAATAACAAGTCACCTAAGCATTTACCCCAATAACAAGTCACCTAAGTATTTACTTCAATAACAACAAGTCACCCAAGCATTTACTTCAATAACAAGTCACCTAAGCATTTACTTCAATAACAAGTCTCCTAAGTATTTACTTCAATAACAAGTCACCTAAATAACCAACACTGTACTTCAATAACAAGTCACCTAAGTATTTGCTTCAATAACAAGTCACTAAAGTATTTACTTCAATAACAAGTCACCTAAGTATGTACTTCAATAACAAGTCACCAAAGTATTTACTTCAATAACAACAAGTCACCCAAGCATTTACTTCAATAACAAGTCACCTAAGCATTTACCCCAATAACAAGTCACCTAAGTATTTACTTCAATAACAAGTCACCTAAGTATTTACTTCAATAACAAGTCACCTAAGTATTTACTTCAATAACAAGTCACCTAAGCATTTACTTCAATAACAAGTCACCTAAGCATTTGCCACAATAACAAGTCACCTAAGTATTTACGTCAATAACAAGTCACCTAAGTATTTACTTCAATAACAAGTCACCTAAATAACCAACAGTGTACTTCAATAACAAGTCACCTAAGTATTTACTTCAATAACAAGTCACCTAAGTATTTTCTTCAATAACAAGTCACCTAAATAACCAACCATGTACTTCAATAACAAGTCACCTAAGTATTTACTTCAATAACAACAAGTCACCCAAGCATGTACTTCAATAACAAGTCACCTAAGCATTTACCCCAATAACAAGTCACCTAAGTATTTACTTCAATAACAAGTCACCTAAGCATTTACCCCAATAACAATTCACCTAAGTATTTACTTCAATAACAAGTCGCCTAAGTATTTACTTCAATAACAAGTCACCTAAGTATTTACTTCAATAACAAGCCACCTAAGTATTTACTTCAATAACAAGTGACCTAAGTATTTACTTTAATAACAACAAGACACCCAAGCATTTACTTCAATAACAAGTCACCTAAGCATTTACTTCAACAACAAGTCACCTAAGTATTTACTTCAATAACAAGTCACCTAAGTATTTACTTCAATAACGAGTCACCTAAGTATTTACTTCAATAACAAGTCACCTAAGTATTTACTTCAATAACAAGTCACCTAAATAACCAACCATGTACTTCAATAACAAGTCACCTAAGTATTTACTTCAATAACGAGTCACCTAAGTATTTACTTCAATAACAAGTCACCAAAGTATTTACTTCAATAACAAGTCACCAAAGTATTTACTTCAATAACAAGTCACCTAAAGAACCAACAGTGTACTTCAATAAAAAGTCACCTAAGTATTTACTTCAATAACAAGTCACCAAAGTATTTACTTCAATAACAAGTCACCTAAGTGTTTACTTCAATAACAAGTCACCTAAATAACCAACAGTGTACTTCAATAACAAGTCACCTAAGTATTTACTTCAATAACAAGTCACTAAAGTATTTACTTCAATAACAAGTCACTAAAGTATTTACTTCAATAACAAGTCACTAAAATATTTACTTCAATAACAAGTCACTAAAGTATTTACTTCAATAACAAGTCACCAAAGTATTTACTTCAATAACAAGTCACCTAAGTATTTACTTCAATAACAAGTCACCTAAATAACCAACAGTGTACTTCAATAACAAGTCACTAAAGTATTTACTTCAATAACAAGTCACCTAAGTATTTACTTCAATAACAAGTCACCAAAGTATTTACTTCAATAACAAGTCACCTAAGTATTAACTTCAATAACAACTAGTCACCCAAGCATTTACTTCAATAACAAGTCACCTAAGCATTTACCCCAATAACAAGTCACCTAAGTATTTACTTCAATAACAAGTCACCCAAGCATTTACTTCAATAACAAGTCACCTAAGCATTTACCCCAATAACAAGTCACCTAAGTATTTACTTCAATAACAAGTCACCTAAGTATTTTCTTCAATAACAAGTCACCCAAATAACCAACTGTGTACTTCAATTACAAGTCACCTAAGTATTTACTTCAATAACAAGTCACCTAAGTATTTACTTCAATAACAACAAGTCACCCAAGCATTTACTGCAATAACAAGTCACCTAAGCATTTACTTCAATAACAAGTCACCTAAGCATTTACCCCAATAACAAGTCACCTAAGTATTTACTTCAATAACAACAAGTCACCCAAGCATTTACTTCAATAACAAGTCACCCAAGCATTTACTTCAATAACAAGTCACCTAAGCATTTACCCCAATAACAAGTCACCTAAGTATTTACTTCAATAACAAGTCACCTAAGTATTTTCTTCAATAACAAGTCACCCAAATAACCAACTGTGTACTTCAATTACAAGTCACCTAAGTATTTACTTCAATAACAAGTCACCTAAGTATTTACTTCAATAACAACAAGTCACCCAAGCATTTACTGCAATAACAAGTCACCTAAGCATTTACCCCAATAACAAGTCACCTAAGTATTTACTTCAATAACAACAAGTCACCCAAGCATTTACTTCAATAACAAGTCACCTAAGCATTTACCCCAATAACAAGTCACCTAAGTATTTACTTCAATAACAACAAGTCACCCAAGCATTTACTTCAATAACAAGTCACCTAAGCATTTACTTCAATAACAAGTCTCCTAAGTATTTACTTCAATAACAAGTCACCTAAATAACCAACACTGTACTTCAATAACAAGTCACCTAAGTATTTGCTTCAATAACAAGTCACTAAAGTATTTACTTCAATAACAAGTCACCTAAGTATGTACTTCAATAACAAGTCACCAAAGTATTTACTTCAATAACAACAAGTCACCCAAGCATTTACTTCAATAACAAGTCACCTAAGCATTTACCCCAATAACAAGTCACCTAAGTATTTACTTCAATAACAAGTCACCTAAGTATTTACTTCAATAACAAGTCACCTAAGTATTTACTTCAATAACAAGTCACCTAAGCATTTACTTCAATAACAAGTCACCTAAGCATTTGCCACAATAACAAGTCACCTAAGTATTTACGTCAATAACAAGTCACCTAAGTATTTACTTCAATAACAAGTCACCTAAATAACCAACAGTGTACTTCAATAACAAGTCACCTAAGTATTTACTTCAATAACAAGTCACCTAAGTATTTTCTTCAATAACAAGTCACCTAAATAACCAACCATGTACTTCAATAACAAGTCACCTAAGTATTTACTTCAATAACAACAAGTCACCCAAGCATGTACTTCAATAACAAGTCACCTAAGCATTTACCCCAATAACAAGTCACCTAAGTATTTACTTCAATAACAAGTCACCTAAGCATTTACCCCAATAACAATTCACCTAAGTATTTACTTCAATAACAAGTCGCCTAAGTATTTACTTCAATAACAAGTCACCTAAGTATTTACTTCAATAACAAGCCACCTAAGTATTTACTTCAATAACAAGTCACCTAAGTATTTACTTTAATAACAACAAGACACCCAAGCATTTACTTCAATAACAAGTCACCTAAGCATTTACTTCAACAACAAGTCACCTAAATATGTACTTCAATAACAAGTCACCTAAGTATTTACTTCAATAACGAGTCACCTAAGTATTTACTTCAATAACAAGTCACCTAAGTATTTACTTCAATAACAAGTCACCTAAATAACCAACCATGTACTTCAATAACAAGTCACCTAAGTATTTACTTCAATAACGAGTCACCTAAGTATTTACTTCAATAACAAGTCACCAAAGTATTTACTTCAATAACAAGTCACCAAAGTATTTACTTCAATAACAAGTCACCTAAAGAACCAACAGTGTACTTCAATAAAAAGTCACCTAAGTATTTACTTCAATAACAAGTCACCAAAGTATTTACTTCAATAACAAGTCACCTAAGTATTTACTTCAATAACAAGTCACCTAAATAACCAACAGTGTACTTCAATAACAAGTCACCTAAGTATTTACTTCAATAACAAGTCACTAAAGTATTTACTTCAATAACAAGTCACTAAAGTATTTACTTCAATAACAAGTCACTAAAATATTTACTTCAATAACAAGTCACTAAAGTATTTACTTCAATAACAAGTCACCAAAGTATTTACTTCAATAACAAGTCACCTAAGTATTTACTTCAATAACAAGTCACCTAAATAACCAACAGTGTACTTCAATAACAAGTCACTAAAGTATTTACTTCAATAACAAGTCACCTAAGTATTTACTTCAATAACAAGTCACCAAAGTATTTACTTCAATAACAAGTCACCTAAGTATTAACTTCAATAACAACTAGTCACCCAAGCATTTACTTCAATAACAAGTCACCTAAGTATTAACTTCAATAACAACTAGTCACCCAAGCATTTACTTCAATAACAAGTCACCTAAGCATTTACCCCAATAACAAGTCACCTAAGTATTTACTTCAATAACAAGTCACCCAAGCATTTACTTCAATAACAAGTCACCGAAGCATTTACCCCAATAACAAGTCACCTAAGTATTTACTTCAATAACAAGTCACCTAAGTATTTTCTTCAATAACAAGTCACCCAAATAACCAACTGTGTACTTCAATTACAAGTCACCTAAGTATTTACTTCAATAACAAGTCACCTAAGTATTTACTTCAATAACAACAAGTCACCCAAGCATTTACTGCAATAACAAGTCACCTAAGCATTTACCCCAATAACAAGTCACCTAAGTATTTACTTCAATAACAACAAGTCACCCAAGCATTTACTTCAATAACAAGTCACCTAAGCATTTACCCCAATAACAAGTCACCTAAGTATTTACTTCAATAACAACAAGTCACCCAAGCATTTACTTCAATAACAAGTCACCTAAGCATTTACTTCAATAACAAGTCACCTAAGTATTTACTTCAATAACAAGTCACCTAAATAACCAACAGTGTACATCAATAACAAGTCTCCTAAGTATTTACTTCAATAACAACTCACCTAAATAACCAACAGTCTACTTCAATAACAAGTCACCTAAGTATTTGCTTCAATAACAAGTCACTAAAGTATTTACTTCAATAACAAGTCACCTAAGTATGTACTTCAATAACAAGTCACTAAAGTATTTACTTCAATAACAACAAGTCACCCAAGCATTTACTTCAATAACAAGTCACCTAAGCATTTACCCCAATAACAAGTCACCTAAGTATTTACTTCAATAATAAGTCACCTAAGTATTTACTTCAATAACAAGTCACCTAAGTATTTACTTCAATAACAAGTCACCTAAGCATTTACTTCAATAACAAGTCACCTAAGCATTTGCCACAATAACAAGTCACCTAAGTATTTACGTCAATAACAAGTCACCTAAGTATTTACTTCAATAACAAGTCACCTAAATAACCAACAGTGTACTTCAATAACAAGTCACCTAAGTATTTACTTCAATAACAAGTCACCTAAGTATTTTCTTCAATAACAAGTCACCTAAATAACCAACCATGTACTTCAATAACAAGTCACCTAAGTATTTACTTCAATAACAACAAGTCACCCAAGCATGTACTTCAATAACAAGTCACCTAAGCATTTACCCCAATAACAAGTCACCTAAGTATTTACTTCAATAACAAGTCACCTAAGTATTTACTTCAATAACAAGTCACCTAAGTATTTACCTCAATAACAAGTCACCTAAGTATTTACTTCAATAACAAGTCACCTAAGTATTTACTTCAATAACAAGTCACCTAAGTATTTACTTCAATAACAAGTCACCTAAGTATTTACTTCAATAACAAGTTACCAAAGTATTTACTTCAATAACAAGTCATCTAATTATTTACTTCAATAACAAGTCACCTAAGCATTTACCCCAATAACAAGTCACCTAAGTATTTACTTCAATAACAAGTCACCAAAGTATTTACTTCAATAACAAGTCACCTAAATAACCAACAGTGTACTTCAATAACAAGTCACCTAAGTATTTACTTCAATAACAAGTCACCTAAATAACCAACAGTGTACTTCAATAACAAGTCACTAAAGTAATTACTTCAATAACAAGTCACCTAAGTATTTACTTCAATAACAAGTCACCAAAGTATTTACTTCAATAACAAGTCACCTAAGCATTTACCCCAATAACAAGTCACCTAAGCATTTACCCCAATAACAAGTCACCTAAGTATTTACTTCAATAACAAGTCACCTAAGTATTTACTTCAATAACAAGTCACCTAAGTATTTACTTCAATAACAAGTCACCTAAGCATTTACTTCAATAACAAGTCACCTAAGCATTTGCCACAATAACAAGTCACCTAAGTATTTACGTCAATAACAAGTCACCTAAGTATTTACTTCAATAACAAGTCACCTAAATAACCAACAGTGTACTTCAATAACAAGTCACCTAAGTATTTACTTCAATAACAAGTCACCTAAGTATTTTCTTCAATAACAAGTCACCTAAATAACCAACCATGTACTTCAATAACAAGTCACCTAAGTATTTTCTTCAATAACAAGTCACCTAAATAACCAACCATGTACTTCAATAACAAGTCACCTAAGTATTTACTTCAATAACAAGTCACCCAAGCATGTACTTCAATAACAAGTCACCTAAGCATTTACCCCAATAACAAGTCACCTAAGTATTTACTTCAATAACAAGTCACCTAAGTATTTACTTCAATAACAAGTCACCTAAGTATTTACCTCAATAACAAGTCACCTAAGTATTTACTTCAATAACAAGTCACCTAAGTATTTACTTCAATAACAAGTCACCTAAGTATTTACTTCAATAACAAGTCACCTAAGTATTTACTTCAATAACAAGTCACCAAAGTATTTACTTCAATAACAAGTCACCTAATTATTTACTTCAATAACAAGTCACCTAAGCATTTACCCCAATAACAAGTCACCTAAGTATTTACTTCAATAACAAGTCACCAAAGTATTTACTTCAATAACAAGTCACCTAAATAACCAACAGTGTACTTCAATAACAAGTCACCTAAGTATTTACAGTACTTCAATAACAAGTCACCTAAATAACCAACAGTGTACTTCAATAACAAGTCACTAAAGTAATTACTTCAATAACAAGTCACCTAAGTATTTACTTCAATAACAAGTCACCAAAGTATTCACTTCAATAACAAGTCACCTAAGCATTTACCCCAATAACAAGTCACCTAAGTATTTACTTCAATAACAACAAGTCACCCAAGCATTTACTTCAATAACAAGTCACCTAAGCATTTACTTCAATAACAAGTCACCTAAGTATTTACTTCAATAACAAGTCACCTAAATAACCAACAGTGTACATCAATAACAAGTCTCCTAAGTATTTACTTCAATAACAAGTCACCTAAATAACCAACAGTGTACTTCAATAACAAGTCACCCAAGTATTTACTTCAATAACAAGTCACTAATGTATTTACTTCAATAACAAGTCACCTAAGTATGTACTTCAATAACAAGTCACCAAAGTATTTACTTCAATAACAACAAGTCACCCAAGCATTTACTTCAATAACAAGTCACCTAAGCATTTACCCAAATAACAAGTCACCTAAGTATTTACTTCAATAACAAGTCACCTAAGTATTTACTTCAATAACAAGTCACCTAAGTATTTACTTCAATAACAAGTCACCTAAGCATTTACTTCAATAACAAGTAACCTAAGCATTTGCCCCAATAACGAGTCACCTAAGTATTTTCTTCAATAACAAGTCACCTAAGTATTTACTTCAATAACAAGTCACCTAAGTAACCAACAGTGTACTTCAATAACAAGTCACCTAAGTATTTACTTCAATAACAAGTCACCTAAGTATTTTCTTCAATAACAAGTCACCTAAGTATTTACTTCAATAACAAGTCACCTAAGTATTTTCTTCAATAACAAGTCACCTAAATAACCAACCATGTACTTCAGTAACAAGTCACCAAAGTATTTACTTCAATAACAAGTCACCTAAGTATTTACTTCAATAACAAGTCACCTAAGTATTTACTTCAATAAGAAGTCACTTAAGTATTTACTTCAATAACAAGTCACCTAAGTATTTACTTCAATAACAAGTCACCTAAGTATTTTCTTCAATAACAACTCACCTAAATAACCAACCATGTACTTCAGTAACAAGTCACCTAAATATTTACTCAAATACAAACCCCATTTCCATATGAGTTGGGAAATTGTGTTAGATGTAAATATAAACAGAAATGCAATGTTTTACAAATCATTTTCAACCCATATTCAGTTGAATATGCTACAAAGACAACATATTTCATTTTCAAACTCATAAACTTTATTTTTTTTGCAAATAATAATTAACTTAGAATTTCATGGCTGCAACACGTGCCAAAGTAGTTGGGAAAGGGCATGTTCACCACTGTGTTACATCACCTTTTCTTTTAACAACACTCAATAAACGTTTGGGAAGTGAGGAAACTAATCGTTGAAGTTCTGAAAGTGGAATTCTTTCCCATTCTTGTTTTATGTAGGGCTTCAGTCCTTCAACAGTCCGGGGTCTCCGCTGTTGTCTTTTACGCTTCATAATGCGCCACACATTTTCCATGGGAGACAGGTCTGGACTGCAGGCGGGCCAGGAAAGTACCCGCAGTCTTTTTTTTACGAATCCACGCTGTTGTAACAAGTACTGAATGTGGCTTGGCATTGTCTTGCTGAAATAAGCAGGGGCGTCCATGAAAAAGACGGTGCTTAGATGTTGTAGATGTTGTTCCAAAACCTGTATGTACCTTTCAGCATTAATGGTGCCTTCACAGATGTGTAAGTTACCCATGCCTAATGCTTAATTTCCAATAAATTTTGAGTTGCGCACAATTTCGCTTAGTAACCAAAATAATTTCATTTTAGCTGTATTTGTTAAAAATAAGTCCGACAAATGTAAATCAATTTCGCTTAGTTATTGCAATAATTTCATTTTGGCTTTATTTGCTAAAAATTAGTTGGACTAAGTCATTTTTTATTGTGTTGTGAGAATGTACTAATTTTGAGTTCTTGTATTTGTTGGAAGGAAATCCTGCCCTCATTTTAATTGAGTTCATTAAATGAGTAATTTTTTGGAGTGTATAACACAAAGCTGACACTATGTTTTGTCTTTAAATATGTGTCATGTCTGCTTTTTAGCATGTTTTTCTTTTCAAAATAAAAACATATCTAAATCGCATATTTCCACTTTTTAGTATGTGGCCCTTTAATATTAATATATATTCCAAACATTTTTTGTTAGAATAAAATTATTGTGCCTCCGATATTAAAAATAAGTATGTCACCCATTAATTTGTACGTAAACAATTGAATTATTAAATAGGGATTTGTTTAATAACATAAGGCGGTTATACATTATATTAATTAAAGGCCTACTGAAATGAGATGTTCTTATTTAAACGGGGATAGCAGCTCCATTCTATGTGTCATACTTCATCATTTCCCGATATTTTTGGTGAAAGGATTTAGTAGAGAACATCCACGATAAAGTTGGCAACTTTTGGTGGCTAATAAAAAAGCCTTGCCTGTACCGGAAGTAGCAGACAATGTGCGCGTGACGTCACGGGTTGTGGAGCTCCTCACATCTGAACATTGTTTACAATCATGGCCACCACCAGCCAGAGCGATTCCGACCGAAAAAGCGACAATTTCCCCATTAATTTGAGCGAAGATGAAAGATTTCTGGATGAGGAAAGTGGGAGTGAAGGACTAGAAAAAATAAATAAATAAAAAAATAGACGGCAGAGAGATTCAGATGTTATTAGACATATTTACTAGGATAATTCTGGAAAATGGCTTCACGGTGGAAGAGGGGTTAGTGCGTCTGCCTCACAATACGAAGTTCCTGCAGTCCTGGGTTCAAATCCAGGCTCGGGATCTTTCTGTGTGGAGTTTGCATGTTCTCCCCGTGAATGCGTGGGTTCCCTCCGGGTATTCAGGCTTCCTCCCACTTCCAAAGACATGCACCTGGGGATAGGTTGATTGGCAACACTAAATCGGCCCTAGTGTGTGAATGTGAGTGTGAATGTTGTCTGTCTATCTGTGTTGGCCCTGCGATGAGGTGGCGAATTGTCCAGGGTGTACCCCGCCTTCCGCCCGATTGTAGCTGAGATAGGCGCCAGCGCCCCCCGCGACCCCAACAGGGAATAAGTGGTAGAAAATGGATGGATGGATGAAATTCTGGAAAATCCTTTATCTGCTTATTGTGTTACTAGTGTTTTAGCGTTTTAGTGAAAGTCGGAGGGGTTTGGCCACGGGTGTAGTGACTGCCAGTGTCTCGGAGGGAAACCACGTTTCTCGGCGAGGCAAAGCAAAGGCAGCCGTTGGGGGCCGGGCTGAGATTTTGTTTTTTTTCCCCCTTCCTCCACGGTGGAAGCATCCCACGTTCGGGGGCGGCCGGTCGGAGGAGGCAAGACAGGTGCACGAGGAACAACGGAAGCTCTCCGCTCATGTCTACGGTAAGAGCCGACTTATTAGCACCATTTTCACACCGAAACCTGCCGGTTGACATGTGGTAGGGAACCATGTTCGTTTGACCGCTCTGTTCCACAGTGAAGCTTCACCTTTGGGTATGTAAACAAGGAAACACCGGCTGTGTTTGTGTTGATAAAGGCGGCCGCAATACACCGCTTCCCACCTACATCTTTCTTCTTTGACGTCTCCATTATTAATTAAACAGATTGCAAAAGATTCAGCAACACAGATGTCCAGAATACTGTGTAATTATGCAATTAAAGCAGACTACTTTTTATGACATTTTATGAACATAATTTGGTGTGACAACACTTTTAACGACTTGCTGCAGTTTAAAATGGGGTTTGTCATTTAGCGTTGATTGAATGGAGCATCACGCGCATGCGCGAAGGGTTACATCACGTGATGACAATATTGACTGAAGCCCTACTTAAATTGTCATTGTCATATTGTCATTGCAATTATGGCCACTTGTTTCTGTCGTTATTTAAATAGAATGAAAGTAACGAGTGTGGTGTTTTGAGGAGGTTAAAAGGGCAGCTTTAACATCAACTAACGTCAACAATGAGGGCGAACGGCGCAGCTCGTATTTGTGACGTCATCATTTCGACAATGTCTCGTATTGTGCAAGTTTGTGACCTATTGGTTACATCGCTGCGGTTTTGTATCGAATTTGACGCTTTAGAAAGCCCGAAATGTCTTAAATGAACTTTACTCAACTCACCTAAAGGGAAAAGGAGGCTGGTGTAAACAAGATCCTATTGGTCCATCATGCCGTCAATCAACAGCGAGTCCAACTCTCATTGGTTGGTTCATGCAGACCGCCCTCTGTTGTGTGTCATTAAAATCAACACTGCATAGATTTTAGGAGGAAACACGTACAATATTTTTTATATAATTTCATCAGCGCTTGACTTCATTTTAAACAATCCATTTACCTGTATTGACAGTTTAAATAGTGTGATGTTATTTATAAAATCCCGAAGCAGAGCTTCCTGCGCGTCATGCAAATTTTCTGCACGGCACTTTATTTTGAAGGAACAGACGGATATGGCCCACAAACTAATGCAGCTTGACTCCTTGCCAGGGAGGCAGCTCTTTCGCCTTATTCATAACTCGTTTGTATATTTTCAAACTTTATGCTGCTTATAGTCGTGCTTCAATGACGAACTTTGCGTTGGCCGGCGTCCTCGCCGTCTGCGTCTTGTGGTGAGTTACTTTTTGTTGGATATTAGTGGCAATTGTTACCGTTACAATTCAGCCTTGAGTGGCACTTCCGCCTAAGTTTTGACAACAACTCTCATTTGGTGTCAAAGTTCGATAAAATTGCATAAATGTCTACCATTAATTGAGATAGTATTTTTTGTAAAGTACAGCTTGTGTCATTTCGTGCACTTTTGAATTCATACAATGTCGACTTTTGCTTCCTGTTTTCTTCAAGCGTCATTCGGTAAAAACATGCGGCGGGGAAACATCCGGTTGTCGGTCAAGGTTGTGGTGTTGGTGTGTGTGGTTTTTAATTAAATGTCATAATAATACATTGATATATTTTTTAATGATGCTTTTTCGCAAGACTTCTTGCGAGGGATAGACAGATGTTGGTTTTTCGAGACTGATAAGTCATATTTATTTGCAGTAAAAGTAATTTCAACATGAATGGTATATGTCAGTAAGGCTTTAACTTTTTTATTTTTTTTTTATTTTTAGGAAACGTGGGACCAGTAGCAACATAATGTTTTATGCAGCACTAATGTGGTTATTTAGTAGTATTAAAGGCCTACTGAAACCCACTACTAGCGACCACGCAGTCTGATAGTTTATATATCAATGATGAAATATTAACATGGCAACACATGCCAATACGGCTTTTTTAGTTTACTAAATTGCAATTTAAAATTTTGCGCAAAGTATCCTCTTGAAAACGTCGCGGTATGGTGACGCGTGCGCGTGACATCACGGATTGTAGCAGACATTGTGTTCCAGCCCCGATCCCAGCTATAAATCGTCGGCTTTAATCGCATAATTCCACAGTATTCTGGACATCTGTGTTGCTGAATCTTTTGCAATTTGTTCGATTAATAATGGAGACGTCAAAGAAGAAAGATGTAGGTGGGAAGCGGTGTATTGCGGCCACCTTTAGCAACACAAACACAGCCGCTGTTTCCTTGTTTAAATTCCCGAAAGATGACGGTGAAGCTTTAGAATGGAACCAAGCGGTCAAGCGAACATGGTTCCCTACCACATGTCAACCGGCAGATTTCGGTGAGAAAATGGTGATAAGTCGGCTCTTACCGTAGACATGAGCGGAGAGCTTGCGTCGTTCCTCGTGCACCTGTCAAAGAGGCAGCTGCGGACTCTCTTGCCTCCTCCAACTGGCCGCACTCGAACGTGGGATGCTTCCACCGTGGAGGAGGGGGGGGGAAAAAATCTCAGCCTGGCCCCAACAGCTGCCTTTGCTTCGCCTTGTCGAGAAACATGGCTTCCCTCAGAGACACTGGCGGTCACTACACCCGTGGCCAAAACCCTCCGACTTTCACTAAAACGCTAAAACACTAGTAACACAATAAGCAGATAAGGGATTTTCCAGAATTATCCTACGATGGATGGATGGATGGATGGACAATAGGAGTCATTTTTATTCTTGATAGAAAAGTAGGCTCCAGCAAAAAGAACTTTTCTCATGCAGGGCTGCGGTTATTTATCTACTTCACTAATTATTATTTTTTATAAATACTAAATATTGGTGTCATGTGTGTATATTGTATCTGCTAGGTAGCTCTGATGTAGCCATACATCCATTTTCTACCGCTTGTCCCGTTTGGGGTGGCGGGGAGTGCTGGAGCCTATCTCAGCTGCATTCAGGCGGAAGGCGGAGTACACCCTGGACAAGTCGCCAGCTCATCACAGGGCCAACACAGATTGACAACATTCACACACTAGGGACCATTTAGTGTTGCCAATCAACCTATCCCCAGGTGCATGTCTTTGGAGGTGGGAGGGGCCTATCCCCGGGTGTATGTCTTTGGAGGTGGGAGGGGCCTATCCCCAGGTGCATGTCTTTGGAGGTGGGAGGGGCCTATCCCCAGGTGCATGTCTTTGGAGGTGGGAGGGGCCTATCCCCAGGTGCATGTCTTTGGAGGTGGGAGGGGCCTATCCCCGGGTGCATGTCTTTGGAGGTGGGAGGGGCCTATCCCCAGGTGCATGTCTTTGGAGGTGGGAGGGGCCTATCCCCAGGTGTATGTCTTTGGAGGTGGGAGGGGCCTATCCCCAGGTGCATATCTTTGGAAAGGGGAAGGGCCTATCCCCAGGTACATGTTTTTGGAGGTGGGAGGGGCCTATCCCCAGGTGCATGTCTTTGGAGGTGGGAGGGGCCTATCCCCAGGTGCATGTCTTTGGAGGTGGGAGGGGCCTATCCCCAGGTGTATGTCTTTGGAGGTGGGAAGGGCCTATCCCTAGGTGCATGTCTTTGGAGGTGGGCGGGGCCTTCCCCCTGGTGCATGTCTTTGGAGGTGGGAGGGGCCTATCCCCAGGTGCATGTCTTTGAAGGTGGGAGGGGCCTATCCCCAGGTGCATGTCTTTGGAGGTGGGAGAGGCCTATCCCCAGGTGAATGTCTTTGGAGGTGGGAGGGGCCTATCCCCAGGTGCATGTCTTTGGAGGTGGGAGGGGCCTATCCCCAGGTGCATGTCTTTGGAGGTGGGAGGGGCCTATCTCCGGGTGCATCTCTTTGGAGGTGGGAGGGGCCTATCCCCAGGTGCATGTCCTTGGAGGTGGGAGGGGCCTATCCCCGGGTGCATGTCTTTGGAGGTGGGAGGGGCCTATCCCCAAGTGCATGTCTTTGGAGGTGGGAGGGGCCTATCCCCAGGTGCATGTCTTTGGAGGTGGGAGGGGCCTATCCCCAGGTGCATGTCTTTGGAGGTGGGAGGAGGCCGGAGTCCCTGGAGGGAACTCACGCAGTCATGGGGAGAACATGAAAACTCCACACGGAAAGATCCCGAGCCCAGGATCGAACCCAGGACCTTTTCTATTGTGAGGCACACGTACTAACCCCTGGTCCTCCGTGCTGCCCAGCTCTGTTGCAGTTGTTAAAAAATAGACAGATATATGTCAAAATGCCAAATATCAGTCCATTCTACTTCTTGCCTTCTTTTTTTTTTTTTTTTTTTACATTTGAAGACATGACTTGACCACGGTGCAAAATACAAACCCCGTTTCCATATGAGTTGGGAAATTGTGTTAGATGTAAATATAAACAGAATACAATGATTTGCAAATCCTTTTCAACCCATATTCAGTTAAATGCACTACAAAGACAACATATTTGATGTTCAAACTCATAAACTTTATTTATTTTTTTCAAATAATAATTAATTTTAGAATTTCATGGCTGCAGCACGTGCCAAAGTAGTTGGGAAAGGGCATGTTCACCACTGTGTTACATCACCTTTTCTTTTAACAACACTCAATAAACGTTTGGGAACTGAAGAAACTAATTGTTGAAGCTTTGAAAGTGGAATTCTTTCCCATTCTTGTTTTATGTAGAGCTTCAGTCCTTCAACAGTCCGGGGTCTCCGCTGTCCTATTTTACGCTTCATAATGCACCACACATTTTCCATGGGAGACAGGTCTGGACTGCAGGCGGGCCAGGAAATTACCCGCACTCTTTTTTTACGAAGCCACGCTGCTGTAACACGTGCTGAATGTGGCTTGGTATTGTCTTGCTGAAATAAGCAGGGGCGTCCATGAAAAAGACGGCGCTTCGATAGCAGCATACGTTGTTCCAAAACCTGTATGTACCTTTCAGCATTAATGGTGCCTTCACAGATGTGTAAGTTACCCATGCCTTGGGCACTAATGCACCCCCATACCATCACACATGCTGGCTTTTCAACTTTGCGTGGATAACAGTCTGGATGGTTCGCTTCCCCTTTAGTTCATCCATCCATCCATTTTCTACCGCTTATTCCCTTGTGGGGTTACGCGGGGCGCTGGCGCCTATCTCAGCTACAATCGGGTGGAAGGCGGGGTACACCCTGGACAAGTCGCCACCTCATCACAGGGCCAACACAGATAGACAGACAACATTCACACTCACATACACACACTAGGGCCAATTTAGTGTTGCCAATCAACCTATCCCCAGGTGCATGTCTTTGGAAGTGGGAGGAAGCCGGAGTACCCGGAGGGAACCCACGCATTCACGGAGAGAACATGCAAACTCCACACAGAAAGATCCCGAGGCTGGATTTGAACCCAGGACTGCAGGAGCTTCGTATTGTGAGGCAGATGCACTAACCCCTCTGCCACCGTTAAGCCTCCCCTTTAGTCCAGATGACAAAATGTCGAATATTTCCAAAAACAATTTAAAATGTGGACTCGTCAGACCACAGGACACTTTTCAACTTTGCATCAGTCCATCTGAGATGATCTCGGGCCCAGAGAAGACGGCGGCTTTTCTGGATGTTGTTGATAAATGGCTTTCGCTTTGTATAGTAAAGCTTTAACTTGCACTTACAGATGTAGCGACCAACTGTATTTAGTGACAGTAGTTTTCTGAAGTGTTCCTGAGCCCAGGTGGTGATATCCTTTAGAGATTTCTTGATACAGTGCCGTCTGAGGGACGGAAGGTCACGGTCATTCAATGTTGGTTTCCGGCCATGCCGCTTACGTGGAGTGATTTCTCCAGATTCTCTGAACCTTTTGATGATATTATGGAGCGTAGATGTTGAAATCCCTAAATTTCTTGCAGTTGCACTTTGAGAAAGGTTGTTCTTAAACTGTTTGACTATTTGGTCACGCAGTTGTGGACAAAGGGGTGTACCTCGCCCCATCCTTTCTTGTGAAAGACTGAGCATTTTTTTGGGAAGCTGTTTTTATACCCAATCATGGCACCCACCTGTTCCCAATTAGCCTGCACACCTGTGGGATGTTCCAAATAAGCGTTTGATGAGCATTCCTCAACTTTATCAGTATTTATTGCCACCTTTCCCAACTTCTTTGTCACGTGTTGCTGGCATCAAATATGTTGTCTTTTTAGCATATTCAACTGGATATGGCTTGAAAAGGATTTGCAAATAATTGTATTCTGTTTATATTTACATCTAACACAATTTCCCAACTCATATGGAAACGGGGTTTGTAAAATGTGGCAAACGTGTCGTCATGCCAGGTGATGGACGAGCGGCCGTCGGAGGCGAGCGACGAAGAGCGAGTCGTGTTGCGAGACGACACCCGTCGGCGGAGAAGAAAGAAGGCCATCATGGCGTCCGGCTGCAGCTCCATGGATCACATCACCGTGGAGTTCCTCCTTCCCACTACGGCAAGGGGCGGGACCGGCCCAGACTCTCTGCAACTGGAGGTGGCGGGCAACTGGACGGTGGAACAGGTGGCTGGACGTGTGGCGGACTCACTGTCACTTAGGACGGCTTTAAACTCTTGTCCGCTCTTCAGGTGAAAGCTCAGGTGTGGCTGAAGGCGGTGACCTCCAATCTCTGTCCCGAATTCTACCAGCGCTTTTCCCCGGACCACTGCATCCTGCTCTACCAGAAGAAAGGCAACATGTGTGAGATCTACGACAAGCACCAAGTCTTCCAGACGCTGGACTGCATCCGCTACTGGAAAGGTTGGCACCTCCGCAACATTCTGTCTGCACCTTTTTGCTGCACCGTAACTCGGGCGAGGAGTCTTTGGCCATTCAATTGGATTCTTGGGGGAAAGATTCCGAATCAATACTTTTGAATAACTTTACCTGCACATTACCTACCTTCTCTGTATCCTGGAGTCAAACTGGTGCCTCCTTCTTTCACCCAGTCAACATATCTTTACCTGCACATTACCTACCATCCCTGCATCCTGGGGTCAAATTGGTGCTTCTTTCTGTCACCCATACACGCTGGTGCTTCCTGCCATCACCCAGACAACATATCTTTACCTGCACATTACCTACCTTCTCTGTATCCTGGGGTCACACTGGTGCTTCTTTCTGTCACCCATACATGCTGGTGCTTCCTGCCATCACCCAAACAACATATCTTTACCTGCACATTTCCTACCTTCTCTGTATCCTGGGGTCAAATTGGTGCTTCTTTCTGTCACCCATACACGCTGGTGCTTCCTGCCATCACTCAGACAACATATCTTTACCTGCACATTACCTACCTTCTCTGTATCCTGGGGTCAAATTGGTGCTTCTTTCTGTCACCCATACACGCTGGTGCTTCCTGCCATCACTCAGACAACATATCTTTACCTGCACATTACCTACCTTCTCTGTATCCTGGAGTCAAACTGGTGCCTCCTTCTTTCACCCAGTCAACATATCTTTACCTGCACATTACCTACCTTCTCTGTATCCTGGAGTCAAACTGGTGCCTCCTTCTTTCACCCAGTCAACATATCTTTACCTGCCCCTTACCTACCATCCCTGCATCCTGGGGTCACACTGGTGCTTCTTTCTATCACCCATACACGCTGGTGCTTCCTGCCATCACCCAAACAACATATCTTTGCCCGGGATATTTATTTAAACATATTTTGGGGGGCTCAATTCTTTATTTTTTTAATCAATTAGGAGAGATGTTTTTTTTTTTTTGACACCCCTCATAATTGATAATCAACCTGTGTTGTTTCTTCAAGCGTTGAAAAAAGAGGTAGGGCGGATCAAGCTGGTTCCTCATCCGCAGCCGTCAGACCAGACGCTTAAGTACCAGCACTACCTCAACTACCTGATCGGCTACGACGTCACCGACGTCAGCAACGTGCACGACGACGAGCTGGAGTTCACCCGCAGGAAGCTGCTGACGCCGCGCCGCAACCAACTGATGGACCGCGATCCCAAGCTGTACTCCATGGATCCCTGGGTGACACACAAGCCGCTGCCCGAGCACCTTTCAGGGAAGGTAAGGTGTTATTGGTGCTTTATCAGTATCGTGCTTTAAACCCCGCATGGAAAAGTTGTGCACGACAAAACATGCTCATTGGAGCCATCGATCCTGACTCAGTTTTCAATAGAATAGAATAGAAAGTACTTTATTGATCCCTGGAGGAAATTCAGCACCACAGTTTGCTCACAATTAACAATAAACACTTAAGTAATTTTTACATGTGAATAATATGAATACAGTCCATTATACAGCATTATTCACATGTGAATAACATAAATGCAGTCTATTATACAGCATTATTCACATGTGAATAACATAAATGCAGTCTATTATACAGCATTATTCACATGTGAATAACATAAATACAGTCTATTATACAGTGTTATTCGCATGTGAATAAGATAAATACAGTTTATTATACAGCATTATTCACATGTGAATAACATCAATACAGCCTATTATACAGCATTATTCACATGTCAATAACATAAATAGAGTCAATTATACATCATTATTCACATGTTAATAACAAATAGTGTCTGTTAGACAGCATTATTCGCATGTGAATAACATAAATACAGTCTATTATACAGCATTATTCACATGTGAATAACATAAATACACTCTATTATACAGCATTATTCACTTGTCAATAACATAAATAGAGTCTTTTATACATCATTATTCACATGTGAATAACATAAATACAGTCTATTATACAGCATTATTAACATGTGAATAACATAAATACACTCTATTATACAGCATTATTCACTTGTCAATAACATAAATAGAGTCTTTTATACATCATTATTCACATGTGAATAACATAAATAGTGTCTATTATACAGCATGATTTGCATGTGAATAACATAAATACAGTCTATTATACAGCATTATTCACATGTGAACATAAATGCAGTCTATTATACAGCATTATTCACCTGTGAATAACATAAATACAGTCTATTATACAGCATTATTCACATGTGAATAACATAAATACAGTCTATTTTACAGCATTATTTACATGTGAATAACATCAATACAGTCTATTATACAGCATTATTCACATGTCAATAACATAAATAGAGTCTATTATACATCATTATTCACATGTCAATAAGATAGTGTCTGTTATACAGCATTATTCGCATGTGAACAACTTAAATAGTCTATTATACAGCATTATTCACTTGTGAACAACATAAATACAGTCTATTTTACAGCATTATTCACATGTGAATAACATAAATACAGTATTTTACAGCATTATTCACATGTGAACAACATAAATGCAGTCTATTATACAGCATTATTCACATGTGAATAACATAAATACAGTCTATTTTACAGCATTATTCAGATGTCAATAACATAAATACAGTCTAATATACCGCATTATTCACATGTCAATAACATAAATAGAGTCTATTATACATCATTATTCACATGTCAGTAACATAAATAGTGTCTATTATACAGCATTATTCATATGTCAATAACATAAATACAGTCTATTATACATCATTATTCACATGTGAACAACATAAATACAGTCTATTATACAGCATTATTCACATTTGAATAACATAAATACAGTCTATTTTACAGCATTATTCACATGTGAATAACATAAATACAGTCTATACAGCATTATTCACATGTGAATAACATAAATAGAGTCTATTATACAGCATTATTCACATGTGAACAACATAAATACAGTCTATTATACAGCATTATTCACATTTGAATAACATAAATACAGTCTATTTTACAGCATTATTCACATTTGAATAACATAAATACAGTCTATTTTACAGCATTATTCACATGTCAATAACATAAATACAGTCTATTATATATCATTATTCACATGTGAATAACATAGTCTACTATACAGTGTTATTCACATGTGAATAACATAAATACAGTCTATTATACAGCATTATTCACATGTGAACAACTTAAATGCAGTCTGTTATACACCATTATTCACATGTGAATAACATAAATACAGTCTATTATACAGTGTTATTCACATGTGAATAACATAAATACAGTTTATTATACAGCATTATTCACATGTGAATAATGCAAATGTGTTCGTTTGTAAGTTTGAGTTCATAAAAGAAAAGATCAGCACAAATTGTCTTATTGGGACCCGAGCAGCGGGGCAATCAAGGTCCCTATTGAAATTGCTGTTTTTTTCTTCCATACGTTTGGATGCCTTGGCCGTCATTACGCACGAAAAGTCCTCATATTTCGTACAGGCGTCAGGTAGGGTGAAAAATTAACATTTTTTGGGTTCCCCAAAATTAAATTACAAAATTGGCTCTCAAGCACTACCTTTCAAAATGATTTAAAAATTGGCCCCCCTACTAGTTTCACATATGGACACGAAAATTGCAGGAGACGTCTATCATGACGAGACTCAGGAAACAAATCTCAAAAACACCTATCTAAAAACAGACAGGAAGTCGGCCATATTGGTTTCCGTCGGCCATTTTTCATCGAAAAAAATATGTACTTTAGCAAACCCCTTCCTTAGGACTGTTGCCAAATGAGCCGCTGTTAAAATTGCAGATACTCCACATGAAGGTGGTGAAATCGTGGGCGTGGCCTAGCGCCAAACTTTGATGTTGCTAAATGTGGCCGACGCCATCACCAATGATCGGATCTTCTTCCTAACTGACATGTTCTGTAAGTTAAAAGGTTTTATATACTGTGCTCCTGAGTTAATGTTGCTTATTATTCTGAATGTATTATTATTTATTGACTTTATTTAATGCATTTTTCAGTATCAAGTGGTTGAAGTTGGTCTTGTCTTTCCCGATGACCTGACCCACCATTTCAGTAAGATAGTATCATGTGTGTTGTTATACAAACCTAAAAGCAGTGAAGTCGTCACCTTGTGTAAAAGGTAAATAAAAAGAGAATACAACAAAGCATTTTCAACTTATATTCAATTGAATAGACTGCAAAGACAAGATATTTCATGTTCACACTGAGAAACTTGGTTATTTTTTGCAAGTGTTAACTCATGCCTGCAACATGTTTCAAAAAAAGCTGGCAAAAGTGGCAAAAAAGAGTGAGAAAGTTTAGGAATGCTCGTCAAAGACTTATTCGGAACATCCCACAGGTGAACAGACTAATTTGGAACAGGTGGGTGCCATGATTGGCTATAAAAGCAGCTTCCATGAAATGCTCACTCATTCACAAACAATGACGGGGCGTGGGTCACCACTTTGTCAACAAATGTGTGAATAAACCGTCAAACACTTTTAGCACAACATTACTCAACGAGCTATTGCAAGGAATTTGGGGATTTTACTATCTAAGGTCCGTAATGTCATCAAAATGTTCAGACAATCTGGAGAAATCACTGCACATAAGCCATGATATTACTCACCTTGGATTCCTCAGGCGTTACTGCATCAAAAAGCCACATCAGTGTGTAAAGGATATCACCACATGGGCTCAGGAACACTTCAGAAAATCACTGTCAGTAACTACAGTCGGTTGCTACATCTGTAAGTGCAAGTTAAAACTCTACTACGGCGTGGCGTGGCGCAGTGGGAGAGTGGCCGTGCGCAACCCGAGGGGCCCTGGTTCAAATCCCACCTAGTACCAACCTCGTCACGTCCGTTGTGTCCTGAGCAAGACACTTCACCCTTGCTCCTGATGGGTGCTGGTTGGCGCCTTGCATGGCAGCTCCCTCCATCAGTGTGTGAATGTGTGTGTGAATGGGTAAATGTGGAAGTAGTGTCAAAGCGCTTTGAGTACCTTGAAGGTAGAAAAGCGCTATGCAAGTACAACACATTTACAATTTATTGACTATGCAAAGCTAAAGCCATTTATCAACAACACCCAGAAATGCCGCCAAGGCAAGGTTAACTTACACATTTGTTAATGCTGAAAGGTACATACAGCTTTTGGAGCAACATATGTTGACATTCAAGGGACGTTATCAGGGACGCCCCTGCTTATTTCAGCAAGACAATGCCAAGCCACGTGTTACAACAGCGTGGCTTCAGGTACTAGACTGGCCTGCCTGTAGTCCAGACATTGAAAATGTGCGAAGGCTAAAATGTGAGGCAGGAGACTGTTGAACAACTTAAGCTTTACATCAAGCAAGAATGGGAAAAAATTCCACTTGAAAAATGTGTCTCCTCAATTCCCAAACCTGCACTGAGTGTTGTTCAAAGGAAAGGCCATGTAACACACTGGTAAAAATGCCTTTTTTGACACGTGTTGCTGCCATTACATTCTAACTTCATGATTATTTGCAAAAAGTTTCTCAGTGTAGATGAAATATCTTGTTTTTGCAGTCTATCCATTTTCTACCGCTTATTCCCTTTGGGGTCGCGGGGGGCGCTGGTGCCTATCTCAGCTACAATCGGGCGGAAGGCGGGTGTACACCCTGGACAAGTCGCCACGTCATCGCAGTCCTTGCAGTCTATTCAATCGAATATAAGTTGAAAAGGATTTGTTGTATTCTCTTTTTATTTAGCATTTACACAAGGTGACAACTTCACTGCTTTTGGCTTTTGTACATTACCTTTTATACCTGCCGTTTCAAATTTGATATACACATTTTTTAAACAGTTTTACAATAAAATATGTTATGAAATATAAAGTATTTATTAACTGTTCATAATGACGTGTCCGTAAAAAAACCCAAATACATTTTTCTTACCTTATCTAATTAAAAGTAAGAAATAAAAACGAGAGTGCAGAACATTGACCGCCATCTTGGTTTGAAAACAAGAGGGAAACATTGAAGGACACAAAAGACATTGAAAGAGAAAAGAACTTCACACAGATAAGTCCAACACAGCAAAATAAATAAATATTATTTTTTTGGAAGTTATTGATATTGTACTTATTATATAATATTGGATTCATAATATTCTAAGTCATATTTCTATTGTGGCCCTGCGATGAGGTGGCGACTTGTCCAGGGTGTACCCAGCCTTCCGCCCGATTGTAGCTGAGATAGGCGCCAGCGCCCCCCGCGACCCTAAAAGGGAACAAGCGGTAGAAAATGGATGGATGGATGGATATTTCTATTGTGTTGTCTCGGGAGAAGAAACACCACGGAGATACTATAAATCGGGGGTCGGCAACCTGCGGCTCTTTAGCGCCGCCCTAGTGGCTCTCTGGAGCTTTTTCAAAAATATATGAAAAATAGAAATGATGAGGGGGAAAAAACATATTTTTTCTTTTAATTTGGTTTTTGTAGGAGGACAAACATGACACAAACCTCCCTAATTGCTCTAAAGCACACTGTTTATATTAAACATGCTTCACTGATTCGAGTATTTGGCGAGCGCCGTTTTATCCTACTAATTTTGGCGGTCCTTGAACTCACCCTAGTTTGTTTACATCAGGGGTGTCCAAACTTTTTCCACCGAGGGCGGCACACTGAAAAATCAAAGCAAGCGGGGGCCATTTATTTTTTAAAAAACAATACAATGTATGAATGAATGAATGAATCAATCAATGTTTATTTATATAGCCCCAAATCACAAATATCTCAAAGGACTGCACAAATCATTAGTGAAGTGAAGTGAATTATATTTATATAGCGCTTTTCTCTAGTGACTCAAAGCGCTTTACTTAGTGAAACCTAATATCTAAGTTACATTTAAACCAGTGTGGGTGGCACTGGGAGCAGGTGGGTAAAGTGTCTTGCCCAAGGACACAACGGCAGTGACTATGTTGGCGGAAGCGGGAATCGAACCTGCAACCCTCAAGTTGCTGGCACGGCGGCCGCTCTACCAACCGAGCTATGCCGCATTACGACTACAACATCCTCGGAAGAACCCACAAAAGGGCAAGGAAAACTCACACCCAGCTGGCAGGGAGAATTCACATCCAGTGGGACGCCAGTGACAATGCTGACTATGAGAAACCTTGGAGAGGACCTCAGATGTGGGCAACCCCCCCCCTCTAGGGGACCGAAAGCAATGGATGTCGAGCGGGTCTAACATGATGAATAAAAGATATACATTTAGGCCTCCACTCAGGCTTGATCCCGGGGACCCCCAAGGGTTTTGGTAAAAATAAAATGTAAAAAATGTGTCATTATGCAGTATTATTATTTTTATTATTATTATTCAAGTTTTAAATCTTTAGATCAACATTAGGTCTATCTGTTAATATGCCGTTTTTAAAGATTGAAGTTGTATGCTCTTTTTGTCAAAGAAAACCATGTTTTTTTATGGAAAAAAACTAGGGGTGGGCAAATTAGTGCGTTAATTATGAGTTAACTCATCAATCTATTAACGCCGACAATTATTTTATCGCAGATTTGCGTATGTTGTTTACATGCTTTTATTTTGTTAACGCCTTTTCTTAACAAGATGGCGTCGCCCGGCGTGGAGGGGCTCTTGGTAAAGATGCAACATTTGGCAAAAATACCGGACAATTCTGCAAATTTCATGGTTGGCTTACAGCGTGGTCACTCCGGGATCACTTACGACCGCCAGACAATTGTGGATGTGGATGGATCGGGCCGTTTTGGACTGAATGAGGCGTGCTTGCTAGACCGGCTAGCTAGCATGGGAATACTTTGCCAGCTACATCCAGCGGCCTGTGAAGCAGTGGAGTATATGTGTTGTCTGTCTATTTATGAATAATGCAGACCAGGAGTGTTGGCTGAGTTCTTAACGTTTGCTTTCAGAGCGTGCATATCACAACATACAAGATGCCGTCATGGCGACACAACCTATACCGGGCTACCGCGCATGCTCGTCACACCTGTTGCATGCTGGGTAGGGTAGTTCTTTTATCCCTGGCTCATAACATCACAATATAGTACCATGTATATGCGTTCAGTTTATCAAAGCACCAAGCAAACAATCGGAAAATTCCCATCATATCAATTCCTAGATATGGTCATGATTATTTTAAGTGCACTACGCAGAATAAACACAACATTATTAATATTGCTACTACGGATAATTTGATCAAAAATTCCCTAAAACAGCCCACTACCTATAATATAGGTTTTTTAAACATAAGATCCCTGATAAAAAAAAATGTTTCTGCTGTTACCTCAGAAATTGCCTGTTCAGATGTTATGATTGTGGCTCAGAGATTTGTATGTAGATTATATTTATTTTCCATAACAAACAGGATAACTTAAATACCCTGGCAGTGGCAATAAGCTGAAATGTTTGTATTTACATTTTTGGAGTTGATTTTCATAAAATATGCTATTTAACTGCTACTGTTTAACAAGGACTGATTTAAATTGTGTTTGCTCAACAAATGTTTTGGCGCTTTTGTTCATGTGGGAGAATATTCCAATAAAGGTGCACTACACACTACTTTTGAATTCATTATTGGGCTTTGCGTATACAATGCAGTTAATTGCGATTAATCGGAGAAATAGTGCGATTAACTTCGATTACAATTTTTAATCGTTGCCCAGCCCTAAAAAAAACATAAAATATGCAATATTTTCACCCAATACATTTTTCAAGTAGAATGTTTGAGATTATATAATAATTGGGAGCTGTAAAAAGGTCAACAACTCATAACAGCAGTAGACAAAGCAGAGTAGACAAATAATAACCCATCTGTTCAGCTTTTGTCTTGAGGCTATAATGAAAAAACACAAGAAATACCACAACTAAAGTGAAGTTGTCACATGTTACATTTCATGAGGAAGTTACAGTTTCCAGCAAAGATGATTCATATTTGTATACTTGCTTGATTGAGCGTGTGGCTCTGCACTCCCAGGTCAGCAACGGCCACATCCTGGCAGTCATCCACTTCAACACAACCAGCCACACCATCAAGGTGTCCATTGAAGACATGCCAGCACAGGTAGAATAGAAACCTTTTCCCCCTTCTGCCAGTCTGGATTCTCACAGCCTTTTCTGGCCCCTTCAGGTTTTAGCCTGCTTCTTCTCCAAGACCGCCAACAAAAGAGGGGTGCTGGGCATCCCTGACGACACGTCCGAGTCGGACTTTGTGTTGCGAGTGTGCGGCAGGTTTGTTCAACGTGTCTTCTTCACCTTTCTCACCTCGGGGGCCAACCTTTCCACTACAGACGAGCCGGGGGCCCGCTTCAGTATTAACGCTAAGTTAGTCATTTCAATTGAATCGTTTTCAATATTTATTTCTAAATTACTTACTTATTATGTTACATTAAATACGAGCATACAAACATGTGCTAATCATAAATATTATCAGACTGATTACACAAATACATTCTAATCAAATATACTGCAAAAAAAGGGAGTCATAAAAACTGATGAAAAAAGTACATACAATTATGCAGTGCTAAAATAATACATTTGAACAAATGTATAAAAAAATAAGATGAACATTTATTAAATAAACAGTCAGCTTCACCACTTTAGTCATATTTTTTGCGCTTTGTCAACTAATGGAGGGTAAAATTGTGTGTATTACAAAAGCTTTTTTTTCACTGAATTTTTTTGTTTTAAGTCTGCAACCTCAGCTTGTGCTGACAATTTGTGCATTTTAAAAATTCAGTTACCGGTAATTAAAATGCAGTGGTATATATTTTACTGTGTAAAAAGTCTGCGGGTGAAAATATTATTTGTTGTTTCGAAACTCAACACCCACCTGCGGTAAATCAAGTATGTAGTGCTAAAATAATACATTTGAACAAATGTATGATAAATAATAAGGTGTACGTTTCTTAAATAAACAGTCAGCTTCACCACTTTAGTCATATTTTTTGCGCTTTGTAAACTAATGGAGGGTAAAATTGTGTGTATTACAAAAGCTTTTTTTTCACTGAATTTTTTTGTTTTAAGTCTGCAACCTCAGCTTGTGCTGACAATTTGTGCGTTTTAAAAATTCAGTTACCGGTAGTTAAAATGCAGTGGTATATATTGTACCGTGTAAAAAGTCTGCGTGTGAAAATATTATTTGTTGTTTCGAAACTCAACACCCACCTGCGGTAAATCAAGTATGCAGTGCTAAAATAATACATTTGAACAAATGTATGATAAATAATAAGGTGTACGTTTCTTAAATAAACAGTCAGCTTCACCACTTTAGTCATATATTTTGCGCTTTGTAAATTAATGGAGGGTAAAATTGTGTGTATTACAAAAGCTTTTTTTTCACTGAATTTTTGTTGTTTTAAGTCTGCAACCTCAACTTGTGCTGACAATTTGTGCATTTTAAAAATTCAGTTACCGTTAGTTAAAATGCAGTGGTATATATTTTACCGTGTAAAAAGTCTGCGTGTGAAAATATCATTTGTTGTTTCGAAACTCAACACCCACCTGTGGCAAATCAAGTATGCAGTGCTAAAATAATACATTTGAACAAATGTATAAAAAAAATAAGATGTACATTTATTAAATAAACAGTCAGCTTCACCACTTTAGTCATATTTTTTGCGCTTTGTAAACTAATGGAGGGTAAAATTGTGTGTATTACGAAAGCTTTTTTTTCACTGAATTTTTTTGTTTTAAGTCTGCAACCTCAACTTGTGCTGACAATTTGTGCATTTTAAAAATTCAGTTACCGGTAGTTAAAATGCAGTGGTATATATTTTACTGTGTAAAAAGTCTGCGTCTGAAAATATTATTTGTTGTTTCGAAACTCAACACCCACCTGCGGTAAATCAAGTATGCAGTGCTAAAATAATACATTTGAACAAATTTATAATAAATAATAAGGTGTACGTTTCTTAAATAAACAGTCAGCTTCACCACTTTAGTCATAATTTTTGCGCTTCGCAAGCTAATGGAGGGTGAAATGTATATTGTATAATACATAATAAGATGTACATTTCTTAAATAAACTGACAGTTTCACCACCTTAGTCATAATTTTTGTATTTAAAAATTCAGTGTAAAGAAAAATTAAAAATTAATTGCTTCAAATCTCAAGACTAATTTCTTGTCAATTAGGACTGAAGCAATGGAGAACAGCCAGTAGAGTTTAATCTGAATGTTTTAATACTGAATTTTTAGTACAATTAATTTTTACACACTGAAATTAAGCAAACTGAATTTTTAAACACAAATTTTGCGAATGATTTTTTTAATCCATGAAATTGTCAGCATCATTTTATGTTAAAACACAAAATTCAAACGCAAACAATTCAGTTACATAAATTTCGTTCCAAAAAAAAGCTTTCGTAATAAAGACACAACTTAACCTACATAGAAACTTCTTCATGACTTTAGCTCCAGACTTCTTCTGTTTGTATGATGTTGACAATACTGCCACAAGTGGTGGAAAACTGTATTACACCTGATAGCTGCGAAACACGTTTTCTTTAGCGGCCCTCTAGGGGGCGCAAGAATGGTTAAGAATCTCTGAAGCCAGTGAGAGGTGACACTGATTGGGTTTGAACCAGGGAGGAGTACCTGTATGGAGACAAACCACTGCAGAACTTCAACTGGATCCGTCAGCGTCTGAAAAATGGCGACGAGATCCACTTGTCTCTGGAGAGGCCGCCCTGTCCGGAACTGGATCTAGTCCACGAAGAGGACTGGGCCCAGGTGGACGACTGCACTGGTGTTGCAGGTAAACGGGCCAACAATACAGCACTTTGTGTTTGTGTCGGTGACTCTGTATTTGACTCAGGCACACATGAGCAGCTGACCATCGGCGAGAAGGACCACGAGCGAGTGTTCACCATCTCCATGTGGGACTGCGACAGGAAGTTCAGGGTGAAGGTGCTGGGCATCGATATACCCACGCTGCCCAAAATTCCCGACTTTGTCGTGTTCATCGAGGCCAGCATCTTCCACAGTCAGCAGCTTCTCGCCCAGGTAACAAAATCAACCTTTGGATGACTTATTTCTATTACTCTACTGTATTCATGTTCATGCCTGAAATGAGAAATTATTACTTTAAAAAAGTAGTTTTATACCTGTGAGTGTTGATGACACAGCTTTGCAACACTTGATATTCTACTTTCGAGCATGTTTTACTCAATATAGCTCATCACATCTCAGCAACAAGCTGTAATATCTTACTGACATCACATCGGACCAAAACACTCAAAACGAGTAAAAGACTCTAACACGGGTGCCCACACTTTTTCTGCAGGCGAGCTACTTTTCAATTGACCAACTCGAGGGGATCTACCTCATTTATATATATCATTTATATTTATTCATTTATGAAAGAAACATTTTTGTAAACAAGTTAAATGTGTTTAATGATAATACAAGCATGTGTAACACATATAGATGTCTTTCTTTCACAAAGACAAGAATATAAGTTGGTGTATTACCTGATTCTGATGACTTGCATTGATTGGAATCAGACAGTAATGATGATAACGCCCACATTTTCAAATGGAGGAGAAAAAAAGTTGTCCTTTCTGTACGATACCACATGAAAGTGTTTGGTTTTTGGCATCTAATTCATCCAGCTTCCATACACTTTACAAGAAAAACATTGGCGGCAAATTCCGTAGCTTGCTTGATTGACATTCACGGCACCCGAGGGTCTTGTGAGATGACGCTGGCTGCTGCCAGTTCATTATTATGAAAAAATGACAGAGAGGAAGGCGAGAAACACTTTTTATTTCAACAGACTTTCGCGCCGTCCCTTCCGTCAAAACTCTAAAGGCCGACTGCACATTTCCTGTCTTCACAATAAAAGCTCTGCTTCATGCTGCCTGCGCTAACAAAATAAGAGTCTCAGAAAGCTGGCGTGCACAAGTGATGTGCACGCCAGCTTTCTGAGGGATCGCTTGTGCACGCCAGTTCTCCGAGACTCTGTATTTAGTTAGCGCAGGCAGCATGAAGCAGGGCTTTTATCGTGAAGATAGGAAATGTGCAGTCGGCCTTTAGAGTTTTGACGGAAGGTACGGCGCGAGAGTATGTTGAAATAAAAAGTGTTTCTCGCCTTCCTCTCGGTCATATTTTCATAATAATGATCTTGCAGCAGCCAGCGTCATCTCACAAGACCCTCCGGTACCGTGAATGTCATTTAAGTGACGTCTTGGTGAAGATTGATGATCCCTCATTTTTAGGTCTATTTTTTTTAAAAGCCTGGCTGGAGATCGACTGACACACCCCCCGCGGTCGACTGGTAGCTCGCGCTCGACGTGATGGGCACCCCTGTTCTACCATAAAGATAGATTTTTTTTTTTTTTTTTTTTAGATAGTACTTTATTCATTCCGTCAGGAGAGTTCCTTCAGGAAAATTACAATTTTCAGCAGAATCCCATTCAAGATCAAACAAACATCACAGGGAGACAGAACAGGATCACTGACGGGTCTGCCGGCTTCCAGCGCCCCTTACAAAAAAGATGAGATACAGGTAAACAAGGGGGGGGGGGAATAGAAGATTAAAATAAAATAAAAAAATCGGTCTTAGCCTGGGCCCTGGAGAGGGGATGCAGACTGAGGCCAAGGGAAAAAAAAAACATCTCATTGCCATAGAACACATCCCTCTCACGTGTGTAAGAGGGAAACATCAAACATCAAAGAACACAGAGGACATTAAAGAAATTAAAGCTGCAGATACAAGCAGACACTTCTACATACAGCTATGAACAAAAAGCTAAAGAAACATATCCACTGTGGTGGCTTCTGCGGTGTTCCACGCCATTGTCCGCTGGGGCGGAGGGAGCATGGCCAGAGACAGGAGCAGACCGAACAAAGCAACCAAGACAGCCGACTCCACTCTCGGCCAGTGTCTAGTCCGCATGGATGAGCGAGGATACGTCCAAGGAGACCGAGGTGTCCGACACGCGGTGTTCCACGCCATCGTCCACTGGGGCGGAGGGAGCATGGCCCGAGACAGGAGCAGACCCAACAAAGCAACCAAGACAGCCGACTTCACTCTCGGCCAGTGTCCAGTCCGCATGGATAAGCGATGATACGTCCAAGGAGACTGAGGTGTCCGATACCTGCTCACCCAGCCAAGACACCGCGAAGCCTCTCCGTCCCTGCGCCCAGTGCTAGCTCCGCAACCCTGTCCCCTCATCCACAATTCCTCCAGTCCCTCCAAACCGACTCCGGTGTGGCAGACACCCAGCAGCTGGTCTCCATGGCCAAAAGGCTCCAGGGAGGCAGATCCAGAAGTCCACAAAAAAGCACCGCAGAGGTCACGAAACTGCCACCCCTTGTCACACAGTCCCAAAGGGTCCCGGACCAAAAAGGCCCAAAAATATAATAACATTTGAAAAGAAGAGGGAAACACAAAAGGATGACACAAGAGCACAGAACTCCTGCCAACAGCAGCCACTACAGCAGCGCCATCTTGGAGAAAAAAAATAGCTTAAAATCTGCTTAGTGTGAAGAATGATCAGACAATTAGCAAATATCAGCCTTATTTAAGATATTTAATCTTACTTAGTTTTTGCAGTGCATACCGTTGAGTGTCCAGAATTCAAAGTGTGTTCGGGCTAATTCATCTTTTATCTCTTATGTCTTAGGTGGAGTGAGGTTGCCCAGTCTCATTTCATAAACAGGTTTTCTTTAAAAAGAAACAGGCTCGTTATTACTTTCTAATACTTACTTCTCCAAAAATAATATTCATTCATTTTTGTGCTTACAGGCCTTTTTCCAAAATACTGTTTGTTATTTGTAGCCCACAGCTAGGTCACCTAAGGCTAACAGCCTACTAAATACTCTGTGTGGAGCAGCTTTGATTGAAACGCACCAGTGTGAACACACCAACATGTACCAGGTGATGGTGTTAAAAGTCATGTTTGATGGTCTCACGGCTGCCACCCACCGTCTCTTTATTAGCTCACTAATACCACTTCCTTGGCTCTGCTTTCACGCTAAAAATGCAAATATATCTCACCAAATCACTCGATTGTGGCCGTTAATGATGCCGCACATTAGTGCCATGTTTTAAACTTGTTAAAGAAATGTTCGAAACTTTAAGACGGAGTCTTTCATTCAGTCGAGTAAATAAGCTATTCTGAGGGCCGGAAAACGCACAATGCATTGTTCCACTTTCCAGCCCCGGAGTAAAACGGTTGCTTGACGAGTCTCCTCTTGCAGGAGAGGACCAGCCCCAAAGCCTTCAATGAAGAAGTGCTGTGGAACACTTGGTTGGAGTTTAACATTAAAATCAAAGACCTGCCCAAAGGTTCCAGGCTCAACCTCCAGGTAAGACTGGCCATTGTGTTACACTCCTGGCCTTGTTCTAATAATAATCACCCAGTCTTTCCCCTTTCCTGCTCAGGTGGTCTGCAGGAAGCAGCCGCAGACTCCCAACTCAAAAGGATGTTCCCAGCAGGATCTCACAGCAGGAAGTGGAAACCATGACGGTAATGTACCTCATCTTTTGTCAACTTAAGTGTCGGACTCCTTTTTATTGAGGGGCCGCTTGTAACGATTAATATCACATGAATGTGCATATTAGAATCAGAATCACTTTGTTAATCCATCCATCCATCCATCCATCATCTTCCGCTTATCCGAGGTCGGGTCGCGGGGGCAGCAGCCTAAGCAGGGAAGCCCAGACTTCCCTATCTCCAGCCACTTCGTCTAGCTCTTCCCGGGGGATCCCGAGGCGTTCCCAGGCCAGCCGGGAGACATAGTCTTTCCAACGTGTCCTGGGTCTTCCCCGTGGCCTCCTACCAGCTGGACGTGCCCTAAACACACTTTGTTAATCCCCGAGGGGAAATTAACATTTTCAGCACAATCCCATTCAAGATCAGACAAACTTTACAGGGAGACAGAACAGGATCAAACATGACAGGGAGACAGAACAGGATCAAACATGACATGGAGACAGAACAGGATCAAACATGACAGGGAGACTGAACAGGATCAAACATGACAGGGAGACAGAACAGGATCAAACATGACAGGGAGACAGAACAGGATCAAACATGACAGGGAGACGGAACAGGATCAAACGTGACAGGGAGACGGAACAGGATCAAACGTGACAGGGAGACAGAACAGGATCAAACATGACAGGGAGACAGAACAGGATCAAACATGACAGGGAGACAGAACAGGATCAAACATGACAGGGAGACAGAACAGGATCAAACGTGACAGGGAGACAGAACAGGATCAAGCATGACAGGGAGACAGAACAGGATCAAACATGACAGGGAGACAAAACAGGATCAAACATGACAGGGAGACAGAACAGGATCAAACACGACAGGGAGACAAAACAGGATCAAACACGACAGGGAGACAGAACAGGATCAAACACGACAGGGAGACAGAACAGGATCAAACATGACAGGGAGACAAAACAGGATCAAACATGAAAGGGAGACAAAACAGGATCAAACATGACAGGGAGACAGAATAGGATCAAACATGACAGCAAAAAATGGCAATATTGGGAAATGATCAAGTATGACACATTTAAATAAGAACATCTCATTTCAGTAGGCCTTTAATATTATTTCAAGGCGTTCACCAGACACATTTTGACGGACAACTTGTCTTGTCCCTGCTGGTGTTCCAGGAAAGACCAAGAGCCGGCTCTTGTACTACGTCAACCTGCTGCTGATCGACCACCGCTCGCTGCTGCGCCAGGGCGAGTTTGTGCTCCACATGTGGAAGATGCCGGAGAAGAGCGAGGAGAGCAGCAGCAGCAGCATCAACGCCGACAAACTCACGTCCGCCACCAACCCGGACAAGTCCTCGTCCATGGCCATGGCCATCCTGCTGGACAAGTACTGCTACCCCGTGGTGCTCCCCAAGAGCCGGGACCCGGGCCCCGCGCCCCAAGAGAGCGAGGGCGGGGAGCGAGGCCAACGCGAGATGCCCAACCATCTGAAGAAGCAGTTTGCAGCCATTGTGGCCACCGACCCTTTGCACCCGCTCAGCCCGGAGGACGAGGAGCTGATCTGGCATTTCCGCCATGGCTGCATGCTGGATCCCAGGTGCTTCTTCCTCCTCCGCATGAGGGAGTGGATGTTTGAGAGCTCACCATGTCTTCCTGCCAGGGCCTACCCCAAGCTGCTGTCCTCAGTCCGCTGGGGCAAGCAGGAAGACGTGCTGGCCACCCACCGACTGTTGGAGCGCTGCACCGCGTGGGACAGCAGGTATGTTGGGGTGCATGTCGTCCACGCTGGAATGTTCCTCAAGGCTTGGAGGCGCTCGCCGTTTTTACGGAAAGTGGCTATCTCCAAGTGTCTGCCCACGATCAGACAAGTTTTTCAACAGATCCTACAAACCCCGTTTCCATATGAGTTGGAATATAAAAAGAATACAATGATGTACATACCTGTCATCAGCATCATGGAGAAGAGGATGATGAGCAGGTTGGTGTGGTGGCGAAGAGCCAGGTAGGCTTTCACGCACACGTCCTGACACGCACATGGAGAAGTACATGAAGTACATGAAGAAGTACATGAAAAATTAAATGAAGTACATGAAGATGTAGATGAAGAAGTACATGAAGTACAAGAAGAAGTACATGATGAAGTACATTAAGAAGTACAAGAAGAAGTAGATGAAGAAGTACATGAAGTACAAGAATAAGTACATGAAATACATGAAGTACATGAAAAATTACATGAAGTACATGAAGAAGTAGATGAAGAAGTACAAGAAGAAGTACATGATGAAGTACATGAAGAAGTACATGAAGAAGTAGATGAAGAAGTACAAGAATAAGTACAAGAATAAGTACAAGAATAAGTACAAGAATAAGTACATGAAGTACATGAAATACATGAAAAAGTACATGAAGAAGTACATGAAAAAGTACATGAAGAAGTACATGAAGTAGATTAAGTACATGAAGTACAAGAAGTACACAAAGAAGTACATGAAGAAATACATGAAGTACATGAAGAAGTACATGAAGAAGTACATGAAGAAGTAGATGAAGAAGTACATGAAGTACAAGAATAAGTACATGAAGTAGATGAAAAAGTACATGAAGAAGTACATAAAGTACATGAAGAAGTACATGAAAAAGTACATGAAGAAGTAGATTAAGTACATGAAGTACAAGAAGTACACGAAGAAGTACATGAAGAAATACATGAAGTACAAGAAGAAGTACATGGAGAAGTACATGAAGTACATTAAGATGTACATGAAGTACATTAAGAAGTACATGAAGAAGTAGATGAAGAAGTACATGAAGTACAAGAATAAGTACATTAAGTACATGAAATACATGAAGTACATGAAAAAGTACATAAAGTACATGAAGTACATGAAAAAGTACATGAAGAAGTACATGAAGTACAAGAAGAAGTACATGAAGAAGTACATGAAGAAGTAGATTAAGAATTACAAGAAGAAGTACATGAAGTAGATGAAGAGGTGAAGGGATGGTTGTGTTCCAAGCACCTGGAACTTCTGGAAGTGGGGGCTGCTCTTCTTCCCGGACGTGCCCATGACGTAGAGGAAGTCAGGCGTGAGCAGGAAGGGAACCCACTCCTTGCTGATGCCCATGAAACTCTTGTAGTTGCCCAGGATGTGGCCAAAGTCAATGTGGAAGAGGTTCCCTACGGAGACACTTTTTCTTACTGACACATTCTACAAACCCTGTTTCCATATGAGTTGGGAAATTGTGTTAGATGTAAATATAAACAGAATACAATGATTTGCAAATCCTTTTCAACCCATATTCAGTTGAATATGCTACAAAGACAACATATTTCATGTTCAAACTCATAAACATTTTTTTTTTTTTGTGCAAATAATCATTAACTTAAGAATTTGATGCCAGCAACACGTGACAAAGAAGTTGGGAAAGGTGGCGATAAATACTGATAAAGTTGAGGAATGCTCATCAAACACTTATTTGGAACATCCCACAGGTGTGCAGGCTAATTGGGAACAGGTGGGTGCCATGATTGGGTATAAAAACAGCTTCCATGAAGTAATTCACAAACGAGGATGGGGCAAGAGTCACCACTTTGTAAGCAAATTGGCGAACAGTTTTAGAACAACATTTCTCAACGAGCTATTGCAAGGAATTTATGGTTTTTACCATCTATGTTCCGTAAAATCATCAAAAGGTTCAGAGAATCTGGAGAAATCACTGCACGTAAGCGATGATATTACGGACCTTTGATCCCTCAGGCGGTACTGCATCAAAAACCGACATCAGTGTGTAAAGGATATCACCACGTGGGCTCAGGAACACTTCATAAAACCACTGTCAGTAACTGCAGTTGGTCGCTACATCTGTAAGTGCAAGTTAAAACTCTACTATGCAAAGCCAAACCCATTTATCAACAATATCCTGAAACGCCGCCGGCTTCGCTGGGCCTGAGCTCATCTAAGATGGACTGATGCAAAGTGGAAAGGTGTTCTGTGCTCTGACGAGTCCACATTTCAAATTATATTTGGAAACAGAGGACGTGGTGTCCTCCAGAACAAAGAGGAAAATAACCATTCGGATTGTTATAGGCGCATAGTTCAAAAGCCAGCATGTGTGATGGTATGGGGGTGCATTAGTGCCCAAAGCATGGGTAACTTACACATCTGTGAGGGCACCATTAATGCTGAAAGGTCCATACAGGTTTAGGAGCAACATTTGTTGTCATCCAAGCAATGTTATCATGGACGCCCCTGCTTATTTCAGCAAAACAAGTGTTACAACAGCGTGGCTTCGTAGTAAACGAGTGCAAGTACTTTCCTGGCCCGCCTGCAGTCCAGACCTGTCTCCCATGGAAAATGTGTGGTGCATTATGAAGCGTAAAATAGGACAGCGGAGACCCCGGACTGTTGAAGGACTGAAGCTCTACATAAAACCAGAATGGGAATGAATTCCACTTTCAAAGCTTCACCAATTAGTTTCCTTAGTTCCCAAACATTTATTGAGTGCTGTTGAAAGAAAGGGCTTCACGGTGGGAGAGGGGTTAGTGCGTCTGCCTCACAATACGAAGCTCATGCAGTCCTGGGTTCAAATCCAGGCACGGGATCTTCCTGTGTGGAGTTTGCATGTTCTCCCCGTGAATGCGTGGGTTCCCTCCGGGTTCTCCGGCTTCCTCCCATTTCCAAAGACATGCACCTGGGGATAGGTTGATTGGCAACACTAAATTGGCCCTAGTGTGTGAATGTTGTCTGTCTATCTGTGTTGGCCCTGTGATGAGGTGGTGACTTGTCCAGGGTGTACACCGCCTCCCGCCCGATTATAGCTGAGATAGGCACCAGCGCCCCCCGCAACCCCAAAATGGAATAAGCGGTAGAAAAAAGGATGGATGGATGTTGAAAGAAAAATTGATGTAATACAGTGGTGAACATGCCCTTTCCCAACTACTTTAGCACGTGTTGCAGCCATGAAATTTTAAGTTAATTATTATTTGCCCAAAAAAATAAAAATTGAGTTTGAACATCAAATATGTTGTCTTTGTAGCATATTCAACTGAATATGGGTTGAAAAGGATTCGCAAATCATTGTATTCTGTTTATATTTACATCTAACACAATTTCCCAACTCATATGGAAACGGGGTTTGTATTATATTGGCCTATAAAAGACGACCTTGGCTGTAGTATGTCCTTAATGTCCTTCCTTCCTGCGTTGCATTGGTAATAAGTGTTTCCGTCACTCAGTGTTTTGGACGTGGGCTTGGCCATGCAGTTGCTGGACTGCCACTACTCGGACGCTCAGGTTCGCTCTATGGCGGTGAGGAAGTTGGAGACGCTGGAGGACGACGACGTGCTCCGATACCTCCTGCAGCTTGTCCAGGTGCTCCTTGTTCACTTGTCATGTCAAGTACTTCACTGCCGTAATCCTCAGACTTTGTCAAATGTCATGTGACTTTTCTGTCTGTAAACAAGAGGAGCCCGCATAAGAACTGACTACAAACTAGCTTTTCTTCTTTCAAGTCATCAGACTGAGGGCATGTCTGACCACCGTGGGTCTAACTTTAGGACTTGGGGGCTGCATCAGGCTAAAAAAAATAAATATATATACATGCATACATACATATGTATATCTATATATATATAGATATACATATTAGGGATGTGAATATTTGGGTGTCCCACAATTCGATTCAATATCGATTCTTGGGGTCATGATTCGATAATATATAGATTTTTTTCGATTCTCGATTAAAAAACGATATTTTTCCGATTCAAAAGGATTGTGTATTCATTCAATACATAGATTTCAGCAGGATCTACCCCAGTCATGCTAGCAGAGTAGTAGATTTTTTTAAAAAAGCTTTTATAATCGTAAAGGACAATGTTTTATCAACTGATTGCAATAATGTAAATTTGTTTTAACTATTAAAGGAACCAAAAATATGACTTATTTTGTATGTATGTATATATGTATATATGTATATATGTGTATATGTATATATGTATATATCTATATATGTATATATCTATGTATATGTATATATGTATATATGTATGTATATATATATGTATATATAAAATATGACTTATTTTGTATGTGTATATATGTGTATATATATGTATATGTGTATATATATATTTATATATCTATGTATATATATATGTATATATGTATGTATATATATATATGTATATATGTATGTGTATATATATATGTGTATATATATGTATATGTGTATATATATATGTATATATAGGCATATATATATATGTGGGTGACGTGTATATATATACTGTATGTATGTGTATATATATATATATGTATGTATATATATATATATATATATATATATATAGGGTTGTTGTGTTACATGTGACATGTGTGTTGACTTGTTGTGTTGTGTTATGTGTGACCATGTGTGTTGTCTTTTTGTGGTGTGTTATGTGTGACCATGTGTGTTGACTTGTGTTGTTATGTGTGACCGTGTGTGACTTGTTGTGTTGTGTTATGTGTGACCATGTGTGTTGTGTTATGTGTGACCGTGTGTTGACTTGTTGTGTTGTGTTATGTGTGACCATGTGTGTTGACCTGATGTGTTGTGTTATGTGTGACCATGTGTGTTGACTTGTTGTGTTGTGTGACCATGTGTGTTGACTTGTTGTGTTATGTGTGACCATGTGTGATGACTTGTTGTGTTGTGTAATGTGTGACATGTGTGTTGACTTGTTGTGTTGTGTAATGTGCGACCATGTGTGTTGACTTGTTGTGTTGTGCGACCATGTGTGTTGACTTGTTGTGTTGTGTGTTATGTGAGACCATGTGTGTTGACTTGTTGTGGTGTGTTGTGTGTGACCATATGTGTTGACTTGTGCTGTGTTGTGTGACCATGTGTGTTGACTTGTTGTGTTGTGTAACGTGCGACCATGTGTGTTGACTCGTTGTGTTGTGTTATGTGTGACCATATGTGTTGACTTGTTGTGTTATGTGTGACCATGTGTGTTGACTTGGTGTGTTGTTATGTGTGACCATGTGTGTTGACTTGTTGTGTTGTGTAGTGTGTGACCGTGTGTGTTGACTTGTTGTGTTGTGTTATGTGTGACCGTGTGTGTTGACTTGTTGTGTTGTGTGACCGTATGTGTTGACTTGTGTTGTGTGACCGTGTGTGTTGACTTGTTGTGTTGTGTTATGTGTGACCTTGTGTGTTGACTTGTTGTGTTGTGGTATTCGCGCCACGAGTAGTAAAAGTTGCTTGGATTGGGTCGTATATAAAAATGAATTACACTTCAAAGTGTAATTCATGGTCATTAACCCAAATTACTCACCTGCTGGCCCACAGGCAGTAGTTTGGACACCCCTGAGTTTGACAATGGTCTAACATGATTTCTGTAAATGTACTTGTTGTAATAACTGTGTGGTTGTTGGCAGGCAGTGAAGTTTGAGCCATACCATGACAGCGCCCTGGTCAGGTTCCTGCTCAAGAGAGCTCTGAGGGTGAGTTGACTTCATCCCAAATATTTCAATCTCTCTTACAGTCTCTCTGTCTCGGCCCCTCCCCCTTGTGGCAGAGTAAGCGTATCGGCCATTTCCTCTTCTGGTTCCTGCGCAGCGAGATCGCCCAGTCCATGCATTACCAGCAGCGGTATGCAGTCCTGCTGGAGGCTTACCTGCGAGGGTGTGGCGAGTCCATGTTGCAGGACTTTGGTAAACAGGTGAGCAGATTTGTTTTTTAAGATTTTTTTCAAAGAACAAATAATTACAAGTTAATAATTAAAGCTGCAAGCAGCGATGGACGGCACCGACTTTTGCTGGTGTTTCCTGCCTTTACCCATTCAACATATCTTTACCTGCACATTACCTACCTTCCCTACATCCTGGGGTCAAATTGGTGCTTCTTTTTTTTCACCCATACATGCTGGTGCTTCCTGCCATCACCCTACCTTCTCTGTATCCTGGAGTCAAACTGGTGCCTCCTTCTTTCACCCAATCAACATATCCTTACCTGCACAGTACCTACCTTCTCTGTATCCTGGAGTCAAACTGGTGCCTCCTTCTTTCACCCAGTCAACATATCTTTACCTGCACAGTACCTACCTTCTCTGCATTGTGTGGTCACGCTGGTGCTTCCTGCTTTAAAGCGGCCATCCTGAGACGGCAGCATCAGCGCGGCGGTTCTTTGAAGGCTCGTAAAATCAAAACCGAAACAGTTAAAAAAACTCTTTGCGCAACTTTTAATCAGAAGGGTTCAATCTCTTTCCTGTGCGAGTTTGAAGCCGACACAACAAACGCGCTCAGAGGAGATAATGTTTGAAAAAAGATGACAGGTTTTTACAAAACTTTTGTTCTGAAGTGGTAATTGATTTTTGCTGAAGGATGTCAATCTATGTAGGTCTAAGTGAGACCTACATAGAGGTTTTTGTTTCATGTCTCTACGACATTCCTGCCGGAAGTTACAAGCAGTTTTGTCTGTGTTTTCTTCCCAAGAGCAGTTTTGTCAGTGTTTTATTCCTAGGGGGCGCTAGAGCGCAATTTTGAGTTTTGGGGTTGTTGTTGTTTTTTTTTATTAGATCGCAATTTTCACCAGTCCTGATGTGTGTGTCCAGTTTGGTGAGTTTTGAAGCATTTTAAGGGGGTCAAATTGCAGCTCAAAGAGGCAAAGGTGAGTGTTTTTACAAAACTTTTGTTTTGAAGGGGTTTTTGCCAACTTCCTGTGGATTTTTGCTGAAGGATGTCAGTGTATGAAATGTAGGTCTAAGTGAGACCTACATAGAAGTTTTTGTTTCATGTCTCTACGACATTCCTGCCGGAAGTTACAAGCAGTTTTGTCTGTGTTGTCTTCCCAAGAGCAGTTTTGTCTGTGTTTTATTCCTAGGGGGGGCTAGAGCGCAATTTTGAGCTTTGGGTTTTTTTTTTTTTTTATTAGATCGCAATTTTCACCAGTCCTGATGTGTGTGTCCAGTTTGGTGAGTTTTGAAGCATTTTAAGGGGGTCAAAATACAGCTCAAAGAGGGAAAGGTGATTGTTTTTAAAAAACTTTTGTTTTGAAGGGGTTTTTGCCAACTTCCTGTGGATTTTTGCTGAAGGATGTAAGTTTATGAAATGTAGGTCTAAGTGAGACCTACATAGAGGTTTTTGTTTCATGTCTCTACAACATTCCTGCCAGAAGTTACAAGCAGTTTTGTCTGTGTTTTCTTCCCAAGTGAGTTTTGTCAGTGTTTTATTCCTAGGGGGGGCTAGAGCGCAATTTTGAGCTTTGGGTTTTTTTTGTTTTTTATTAGATCGCAATTTTCACCAGTCCTCATGTGTGTGTCCAGTTTGGTGCGTTTTGAAGCATTTTAAGGGGGTCAAATTACAGCTCAAAGAGGCAAAGGTGAGTGTTTTTACAAAACTTTTGTTTTGAAGGGGTTTTTGCCAACTTCCTGTGGATTTTTGCTGAAGTATGTAAGTGTATGAAATGTAGGTCTAAGTGAGACCTACATAGAGGTTTTTGTTTCATGTCTCTCCAACATCCCTGCCGGAAGTTACAAGCATTTTTGTCTGTGTTTTCTTCCCAAGAGCAGTTTTGTCAGTGTTTTATTCCTAGGGGGCGCTAGAGCGCAATTTTGAGTTTTTTTTTTTTTTTTTAATTAGATCGCAATTTTCACCAGTCCTGATGTGTGTGTCCAGTTTGGTGAGTTTTGAATCATTTTAAGGGGGTCAAATTACAGCTCAAAGAGGCAAAGGTGATTGTTTTTACAAAACTTTTGTTTTGAAGGGGTTTTGCCAACTTCCTGTGGATTTTTGCTGAAAGATGTAAGTGTATGAAATGTTGGTCTAAGTGAGACCTACATAGAGGTTTTTTTTTCATGTCTCTACGACATTCCTGCCGGAAGTTACAAGCAGTTTTGTCTGTGTTGTCTTCCCAAGAGCAGTTTTGTCTATGTTTTATTCCTAGGGGGCGCTAGAGCGCAATTTTGAGTTTTTTTGTTTTGTTTGTTTTAATTAGATCGCAATTTTCACCAGTCCTGATGTGTGTGTCCAGTTTGGTGAGTTTTGAAGCATTTTAAGGGGGTCAAATTACAGCTCAAAGAGGCAAAGGTGAGTGTTTTTACAAAACTTTTGTTTTGAAGGGGTTTTTGCCAACTTCCTGTGGATTTTTGCTGAAGGATGTAATTGTATGAAATGTAAGTCTAAGTGAGACCTACATAGAGGTTTTTGTTTCATGTCTCTACGACATTCCTGCCAGACGTTACAAGCAGTTTTGTCAGTGTTTTCTTCCCAAGAGCAGTTTTGTCAGTGTTTTATTCCTAGGGGGGGCTAGAGCGCAATTTTGAGCTTTGGGTTTTTTTTGTTTTTTATTAGATCGCAATTTTCACCAGTGCTGATGTGTGTGTCCAGTTTGGTGAGTTTTGAAGCATTTTAAGGGGGTCAAATTGCAGCTCAAAGAGGCAAAGGTGAGTGTTTTTACAAAACTTTTGTTTTGAAGGGGTTTTTGCCAACTTCCTGTGGATTTTTGCTGAAGGATGTAAGTGTATGAAATGTAGGTTTAAGTGAGACCTACATAGAGGTTTTTGTTTCATGTCTATACGACATTCCTGCCGGAAGTTACAAGCAGTTTTGTCTGTGTTGTCTTCCCAAGAGCAGTTTTGTCTGTGTTTTATTCCTAGGGGACGCTAGAGCGCAATTTTGAGCTTTGGGGTTTTTTTGTTTTTTATTAAATCACAATTTTCACCAGTCCTGATGTGTGTGTCCAGTTTGGTGAGTTTTGAAGTATTTTAAGGGGGTCAAATTACAGCTCAAAGAGGCAAAGGTGAGTGTTTTTACAAAACTTTTGTTTTGAAGGGGTTTTTGCCAACTTCCTGTGGATTTTTGCTGAAGGATGTAAGATTATGAAATGTAGGTCTAAGTGAGACCTACATAGAGTTTTTTGTTTCATGTCTCTACGACATTCCTGCCAGAAGTTACAACCAGTTTTGTCTGTGTTTTCTTCCCAAGAGCAGTTTTGTCAGTGTTTTATTCCTTTGGGGGCGCTAGAGCGCAATTTTGAGCTTTGGGGTTTTTTTTTTTTTTTATTAGATCGCAATTTTCACCAGTCCTGATGTGTGTGTCCAGTTTGGTGAGTTTTGAAGCACTTTAAGGGGGTCAAATTACAGCTCAAAGAGGCAAAGGTGAGTGTTTTTACAAAACTTTTGTTTTGAAGGGGTTTTTGCCAACTTCCTGTGGATTTTTGCTGAAGGATGTAAGTGTATGAAATGTAGGTTTAAGTCAGACCTATATAGATGTTTTTGTTTCATGTCTCTACGACATTCCTGCCAGAAGTTACACGCAGTTTTGTCTGTGTTGTCTTCCCAAGAGCAGTTTTGTCAGTGTTTTATTCCTAGGGGGCGCTAGAGCGCAATTTTGAGTTTTGGGGTTGTTGTTTTTTTTTATTAGATCGCAATTTTCACCAGTCCTGATGTGTGTGTTCAGTTTGGTGAGTTTTGAAGCATTTTAAGGGGGTCAAAAGACAGCTCAAAGAGGTAAAGGTGAGTGTTTTTACAAAACTTTTGTTTTGAAGGGGTTTTTGCCAACTTCCTGTGGATTTTTCCTGAAGTATGTAAGTATATGAAATGTAGGTCTAAGTGAGACCTACATAGAGGTTTTTGTTTCATGTCTCTACGACATTCCTGCCGGAAGTAACAAGCAGTTTTGTCCGTGTTGTCTTCCCAAGAGCAGTTTTGTCTGTGTTTTATTCCTAGGGGGCGCTAGAGCGCAGTTTGGGGTTTGTTTGTTTTTTATTAGATCGCAATTTTCACCAGTCCTGATGTGTGTGTCCAGTTTGGTGAGTTTTGAAGCATTTTAAGGGGGTCAAATTACAGCTCAAAGAGGCAAAGGTGAGTGTTTTTACAAAACTTTTGTTTTGAAGGGGTTTTTACCAACTTCCTGTGGATTTTTGCTGAAGTATGTAAGTGTATGAAATGTAGGTCTAAGTGAGACCTACATAGACTTTTTTGTTTCATGTCTCTACTACATTCCTGCCAGAAGTTACAACCAGTTTTGTCTGTGTTTTCTTCCCAAGAGCAGTTTTGTCAGTGTTTTATTCCTAGGGGGCGCTAGAGCGCAATTTTGAGTTTTGGGGTTTTTTGGTTTTTTATTAGATCGCAATTTTCACCAGTCCTGATGTGTGTGTCCAGTTTGGTGAGTTTTGAAGCATTTTAAGGGGGTCAAATTGCAGCTCACAGAGGCAAAGGTGAGTGTTATTACAAAACTTTTGTCTTGAAGGGGTTTTGCCAACTTCCTGTGGATTTTTGCTGAAGGATGTAAGTGTATGAAATTTAGGTCTAAGTGAGACCTACATAGAGGTTTTTGTTTCATGTCTCTACGACATTTCTAACCGCAGTTACAAGCAGTTTGGTCTGTGTCTTTTCCTAGGGGGCGCTGGAGCGCTATTTTGAGTTTTTTTTTATTTTTATCAGATGGCACTTTTCGCCAGTCCTGATGTGTGTGTCCAGTTTGGTTAGTATTGAAGCATGTTAAGGGGGTCAAATTACAGCTCAAAGAGGCGGAGGTATAATACTAATAAAAGCTTAGAAATACAATAGGGTCCTTTTGTCCCAAAGGGAAATTCGGTCCCTAACAAGTTATTAACAAACAATGATGATATATACAAGTACTTTTTTCTTGATTCCCGGACGCTATCCAGGTGAAGGTGACCGAGGCTCTGCAGAAAGTGACCCGAGAGATCAAGGTCATGTCTCCGGACAAGGAAGACGTGACAGCACAAGGTGCCGACACCTTCACCTTACTCACCTGTCATGATGTCATGCAGCTAAACATGGCCGCCGTCTGCTCTCAGTGGTCTTCCAGATGCGACAGAATCTGGAGACCCTGCAGTCGTCTGGTCTTCCGGAGGGTTTCCGGGTCCCGTATGACCCTGGGCTCAGAGCTGGGGCCCTGCTGGTAATGTAGACTCCACTTTTTACTTTTTCCACCGGCGTTGATACAGGGGCCGTTTTGTTAAATCAACCATCTCATACAGAAATACTAAGACGTTATATATTTGTTTACAGATGTATATTTGTACTATGGTTGTATGCTATACCAGTACTAGTATAGTATCGCAGCAATAATCAATCAAAAACGATACTACCGTATTTCCTTGAATTGCCGCGGGGGCGCTAATTAATTTAAAACCTCTTCTCACTCCGGCACTTACCAAAGGCATGCGGTAAATTTAGGCCTGCGCTTATAAATTGGAGTGTGATGTAAGGATACCATCATGAAAAGCACATTTAATAAAAAAAAACGTTATTATGGTCTTACCTTTACTTATAAATGAAGTCCGTGCGGAGCTCCTTCTGATCAAAAGCATCGATAACTTGTTTATAGAAGTCTTCCTTATCTTTCTTCAGTTTTAAAAGTCTCTCTGTCTCGATAGAGATCTTCCTTTATTACCTACTGCTTCGATTGAAAGTCCAGTTTAGAAAACGGTTTTATTTTAGATATGTAATCCCCCATGTTAAAAGTGCAAGCGAGAGGAAAAAATTTACTCTTGCTGCTTGTTGTCACTTCTTCTGCAGCCGAGTAGTCGCAAGAAGGATCACTAGCACCCTCTACCACCAGGAGGCGGGAGTCATTTAATGACTCATATTTGACACATGCAGCTACGGTATATTAATAAAAAAATAGCTGCTTACTGTTCTTTTTAGCATATTCAATAGTTTGGACCTTAAATCCTACTAAATAGCTCTTAATCTTCTTCCCTTTATGCGATTTCAAATGATTGAAATAAGCCTCTTCCATTTTGAAAATGATGACAGGTGAAGTGTCACTCGTGACGTGACGAGTTTGTTGCCTAATGGAATAAGCGGTAGGAAATGGATGGATGGATGGATGGATGCTTCACTACACACTGTAGCTCACTGGCATCACAATGTCAACAAACGCCATGGGTGGATCTACACCTGACATCCACTGTGATGATACCAAGTACAGGAGCATATCTAGTCGATACTACTATGATTATATTGATATTTTTTATAGTCTTTTTGCCTTTTTAAAAAAATCATATTATGTTCATGAAGTCAGTAAATACGTCCCTGGACACATGAGGACTTTGGATATGATCAATGTAACTACTTGGTATCAACATGATCCATACCTAAATGTGTGCTATCCCCCAAAACTAATAAGTATCAAAGAAGAGAAGAATAAGTGATTATTACATTTTAACAGAAGTGTAGATAGAACATGTTAAAAGAGAAACCAGCGTGACACCTACCCTTTACAACAGTATTTCTTCACCATATTATTATTGGTTTATTAGGTATTATATTTTATTGCATGATCCTGTAACTACTTGGTATCGGATCTATACTTAAATGTGTGGTATCATCCAAAACTAATGTCAAGTATCAAAGAAGAGAAGAATAATTGATTATTACATTTGAACAGAAGTGTAGATAGAACATGTTCAAACAGAAAACAGCGCGACACCTACCCTTTACATCAGTATTTCTCAACCATATTATTATTGGTTTATTAGGTATTATATTTTATTGCATGATCCTGTAACTACTTGGTATCGGATCCATACCTAAATGTGTGGTATCATCCAAAACTAATGTCAAGTATCCAAGAAGAGAAGAATAAGTGATTATTACATTTGAACAGAAGTGTAGATAGAACATGTTCAAACAGAAAACAGCGCGACACCTACCCTTTACATCAGTATTTCTTAAACATATTACAATTGGTTTATTAGAAATTATATTTTATTATATTTGATTGTATGATCCTGTAACTACTTGGTATCGGATCGATACCTAAATGTGTGGTATCATCCAAAACTAATGCCAAGTATCAAAGAAGAGAAGAATAAGTGATTATTACATTTTAACAGAAGTGTAGATAGAACATGTTCAAACAGAAAACAGGACGACACCTACCCTTTACATCAGTATTTCTCAACCATATTATTATTGGTTTATTAGGTATTATATTTTATTGCATGATCCTGTAACTACTTGGTATCGGATCCATACCTAAATGTGGGGTATCATCCAAAACTAATGTCAAGTATCAAAGAAGAGAAGAATAAGTGATTATTACATTTGAACAGAAGTGTAGATAGAACATGTTCAAACAGAAAACAGCGCGACACCTACCCTTTACATCAGTATTTCTTAAACATATTACAATTGGTTTATTAGAAATGATATTTTATTATATTTGATTGTATGATCCTGTAACTACTTGGTATCGGATCCATACCTAAATGTGTGGTATCATCCAAAACTAATGTCAAGTATCAAAGAAGAGAAGAATAAGTGATTATTACATTTTAACAGAAGTGTAGATAGAACATGTTCAAACAGAAAACAGGACGACACCTACCCTTTACATCAGTATTTCTCAACCATATTATTATTGGTTTATTAGGTATTATATTTTATTGCATGATCCTGTAACTACTTGGTATCGGACCCATACCTAAATGTGTGGTATCATCCAAAACTAATGTCAAGTATCAAAGAAGAGAAGAATAAGTGATTATTACATTTGAACAGAAGTGTAGATAGAACATGTTCAAACAGAAAACAGCGCGACACCTACCCTTTACATCAGTATTTCTTAAACATATTACAATTGGTTTATTAGAAATGATATTTTATTATATTTGATTGTATGATCCTGTAACTACTTGGTATCGGATCCATACCTAAATGTGTGGTATCATCCAAAACTAATGTCAAGTAGCAAAGAAGAGAAGAATAAGTGATTATTACATTTGAACAGAAGTGTAGATAGAACATGTTCAAACAGAAAACAGCGCGACACCTACCCTTTACATCAGTATTTCTTAAACATATTACAATTGGTTTATTAGAAATGATATTTTATTATATTTGATTGTATGATCCTGTAACTACTTGGTATCGGATCCATACCTAAATGTGTGGTATCATCCAAAACTAATGTCAAGTAGCAAAGAAGAGAAGAATAAGTGATTATTACATTTTAACAGAAGTGTAGATAGAACATGTTCAAACAGAAAACAGGACGACACCTACCCTTTGCATCAGTATTTCTCAACCATATTATTATTGGTTTATTAGAAATGATATTTTATTATATTTGATTGTATGATCCTGTAACTACTTGGTATCGGATCGGATACCTAAATGTGTGGTATCATCCAAAACTAATGTCAAGTATCAAAGAAGAGAAGAATAAGTGATTATTACATTTGAACAGAAGTGTAGATAGAACATGCTAAAACAGAAAATAAGCAGATATTAATAAGTAAATTAATAATCCATTTTTACAGTTTGTCCCTCATAATGTGTATAAAATAATAGGTGTATAAATGACACAATATGTTACTGCAGACTAATTAGGAGTCTTTGTTTGTTTACTTAATACTAAAAGACAAGTTGTTTAGTATGTTCAACATTTTATTGAAGGACTAAATGACAATAATAAACACATGTTTAATCTACACTAACATTTGTTGTTACAATAATGACATTTTTTGTGGTCCCCTTTATTTAGAAAAGTACGAAAATATTGGTACGAGGTGACGAAGCATATGTTGTGGAATGGATTAATTGCTTATTAACAAACTACGATGGTCGTTAGATCAGAACTGCATAAAAAGGAGTAGGAAGAAGCAGACGGCACAAACAAGGAGTGTTTTGGCACAGGTGGAGCAGTGCAAGGTGATGGCGTCCAAGAAGAAGCCGCTGTGGCTGCAGTTTAAAAGGGCCGACCCCACCACTCTGTGCAAGGACCCCATCGGCATCATCTTCAAACACGGTGATGACCTCAGACAGGACATGCTCATCCTGCAGGTCAGTGGTCCCCCACACTTTTCTTTGAGGGCCACATTGGAGCGATGGCTGCCCTTCAGAGGGCCACTTGTCACAGCCAATAATTAGGGTCCGCCCTGCCCATGGCAAAGGACTCCATAGGAGTCCTTTGCCATGGGCCAAGGACCCTATTGAAACTGCTGTGTTTCATTATTATTCCGCACCCACGCGCTGTAATTTGACCCCCTTAACATGCTTCAAAACTCACCAAATTCGACACACATCGGTATAGCAAACCTTCCCAACATATTAAGCAACCAATCCCCCGAAATGAAAATTGCGCTCTAGCGCCCCCTAGGAAAAAAATTACAGACAAAACTGCATGTAACTTCTGTTAGGAATGTCATAGCGACATGAAATAAGAACTCCTATTTAGGTCTGACTTAGACCCAATTTTCATACCCTCACTTCTTTCAGCAAAAATCTACAGGAAGTTGGCAAAAACCCCTTCAAAATAAAATGTTCGCAAAAAATGCAATTTTTGCCTCTTTGCACTGTAATTTGACCCCTTTAAAATGCTTCAAAAGTCACCAAACTTGGCGCACACATAAGGACCGGCGAATATTGCGATCTAATGAAAAAAACCAAACCCCAAAACTCAAAATTGCGCTCTAGCGCTATTTTTGAATAAAACACTGAAAAAACTGCTCCTAGGAAGAAAACAAAGACAAAACGGCTTGTAACTTCCGGTAAGAATGTCGGAGAGACATTAAACAAAAACCTCTCTGTAGGTCTCACGTAGACCTACATTTCATAGATTGACAACCCCCAAGAAAAATCAACAGGGAGTTTGCAATCCCCCCTTCCAAACAAAAGTTTTGTAAAAACCGGTCACCTTTCTTCAAACATTATCTCCTCTGAGTGAGTTTGTTGTTTTGGCTTCAAACTCGCACAGCAGAGAGATTGAAACCTTCTGATTAAAAGTATAAAACAGAGTTTGGATAAGTTCTCAGGTTTTGATTTTACGTGCCTTCAAAGAACCCCTGTGCAAAGTCTCCTAAAAATGTAATGTTTGCCTCTTTGAGCTGTTATTTGACCCCCTTAAAATGCTTCTAAACTCACCAATCTTGACACACACATCAGGTCTGGCAAAAATTGCGTTCTGATGAAAAAACCTAACCTCAAAACTCAAAATTGCGCTCTACCGCCCCTCTAGGAATACAACACAGACAAAACTGCTTGTAACTTCCGGTAGGAATGTCAGAGAGACATGAAACAAAAAACACTATGTAGGTCTCACTTAGACCTAGATTTTAATAATTAACATAATTTAGCAAAAATCAACAGGAAGTTTGATATTTTCACTTCAATACAACAACTGCATTACTTTCACAATGCATTAGATTCTCAAAATAGTGGCTCCAAGGCGTCTTCTAACGCTTATCCGGCCGTGGGTCTCGGGGGCAGCAGCCAAAGGCGGACCCGACCAACGCTGCTTGCAGCTTTAATTATTCTTTCTTTCTTTATTCCGCACCTATGCGCTGTAATTTGACCCCCTTATCATGCTTCAAAACTCACCAAATTTGATACACACGTCGGTCTGGCATGCCTTCCCAACTTATTGAGCAACCAAACCCCCAAAAAGAAAATTGCGCGCTAGCGCCCCCTAGGAAAAAAAAAAAACAGACCGCTTGTAACTTCCGTTAGGAATGTCGTAGAGACATGAAACAAAAACCTCTATGTAGGGCTGACTTACACCTAAATTTCATAATTGTATCTCCTAGGGCAAAAATCAACAGAAATTTTGCAAAAACCCATTCAAAGCAACATTTTCGCAAAAAATGCTATTTTTGCCTCTTTCAGCTGTAATTTGACCATCTTAAAATGCTTCAAAACTCACCAAACTTGGCACACACATCAGGACTGGCAGAAATTGCGATCTAATGAAAAAAAAAAAAAAAAAACTCAAAATTGCGCTCTTGCGCAATTTTTGAATAAAACACCGAAAAAACTGCTTCTAGGAAGAAAACACAGACAAAACTGCTTGTAACTTCCGGTAGGAATGCCGTAAAGACATGATACAAAAACTTCTCTGTAGGTCTCACTAAGATCTACATTTAGATGATTGACATTCTTCGGCAAAAATCAACAGGAAGTTAAAAATTACCCCTTCAAAATAAGAGTTTTGTAAAAACCCGTCACCTTTTTCAAACGTAAACTCCTCCGAGTGCGTTTGTCGTTTCGGCTTCAAACTCGCACAGGAGAGGGATTGATTTATTTGATTAAAACTATCCAACAAAGTTTTGATTACTGCTCCGGTTTTGATTTTACGCACCTTCAAAGAACCCCTGCGCAAAGTTTTTACCGGCCTGCAGGACATCATTCTAAAAATCCTCAAATGTATATATTTTTTCAAACAATAAAAAGTGGAATAAAAGAGCAAATTGGTGAAATACAACGAGAAAAAGTTGCATTGTTGACTCTAATAACACCATTTTTTAAAATAATTTCTCCAAAAATAATAATGAATAAAAATCAATGTTGCTATTTTAGGACAAAAAGGACATAAAAACATGAAAAATATAACATTTTAGAAAAAAAAAATTCCATACTAATTATAAACTTATACTAATGATCCTATTGATTGTTATTATAAATACACTAAACCAATTACAATATATATTATCTGAAGCTGATTTACAGATTTAAGTGTTGAATGAAAAATAAAAACATTTTAAAAAAGCTTGATTTATTGAAACTTTTATTAGTAGATTGCACAGTACAGTACATATTCCGTACAATTGACCACTAAATGGTAACACCCCAATAAGTTTTTTAACTTTCTTAAGTCGTGGTCCACGTTAATCAATTCATGGTAAAGCCCAAAACGTTGAGGTTTTTTCCTAGGGGGCGCTTGAGCGCAATTTTGACTTTTGGGGTTTGGTTTTTTATTAGATGGCAAGTTTCGCCAGTCCTGATGTGTGTATAAAATTTGGTGAGTTTTGAAGCATGTTAAAGGGGTCAAATTACAGATCAGCGTTTCTGGATGTTGTTGATAAATGGCTTTCGCTTGGCATAGTAGAGCTTTAACTTGCACTTTGAAGCATTTTAAGGGGGTCAAATTACAGCTCAAAGAGGCAAAAATGACATTTTTTAGGAAACTTTGCGCAGGGGTTCTTTGAAGGCGCATTTTTTGGGTGTAGAAAATTATTAAAAATATGCTTGACTTATGGCTTCAAAGCAATGTGTCGCTCAATTTGTTTGTAAAAAAAAAAAAAAATTGAATAAATGCATTTGCAAGTGTGTAACAATATCATGAGGAGATTAGCGTATATTTCTTATTATAACAGTTATTAAATTCCACTAAAATCCTTAGGGATCCAAAAGTGCCCCACCCAAAAAATGCGCCTTTAAAGAACCCCTGCGCAAAGTTTCCTAAAAAATGTCATTTTTGCCTCTTTGAGCTGTAATTTGACCCCCTTAAAATGCTTCAAAGTGCAAGTTAAAGCTCTACTATGCCAAGCGAAAGCCATTTATCAACAACATCCAGAAACGCTGATCTGTAATTTGACCCCCTTAACATGCTTCAAAACTCACCAAATTTTACACACACATCAGGACTGGCGAAACTTGCCATCTAATAAAAAACCAAACCCAAAAAGTCAAAATTGCGCTCCAGCGCCTAGGAAAAAACTTCAACGTTTTGGGCTTCACCATGAATTGATTAACGTGGACCCCGACTTAAGCAAGTTAAAAAACTTATTGGGGTGTTACCATTTAGTGGTCAATTGTACGGAATATGTACTGTACTGTGCAATCTACTAATAAGAGTTTCAATCAATCAATCAATCAATCAATCAAAGCCTGCTAACCTGTACTTGCTAGCGTCTTTTATTGAACAGGCGTCAACCTGCGGTCCATAGTATCTCTTATGTGCGACTGCCATCTACTGGTAACACTTAATCATTACACCATGTACCAAGTGGAATAGCTTTGTGGTGGGTAAACACATGCAAGATTTATACGTACATTCGGTACATTGTCCGTTTTTGAGAAAATGAAAGTATTTTGAGCGCGCCTTATAATAAGAAATATACGCTAATCTCCTCATGATATTGTTACACACTTGCAAATGCATTTATTCTATTTTTTTTTTTTTTTTACAAACAAATTGAGCGACACATTGCTTTGAAGCCATAAGTCAAGCAGATTTTTAATGATTTTCTACACCCAAAAAATGCGCCTTCAAAGAACCCCTGCGCAAAGTTTCCTAAAAAATGTCATTTTTGCCTCTTTGAGCTGTAATTTGACCCCCTTAAAATGCTTCAAAGTGCAAGTTAAAGCTCTACTATGCCAAGCGAAAGCCATTTATCAACAACATCCAGAAACGCTGATCTGTAATTTGACCCCCTTAACATGCTTCAAAACTCACCAAATTTTACACACACATCAGGACTGGCGAAACTTGCCATCTATTAAAAAACCAAACCCCAAAAGTCAAAATTGCGCTCCAGCGCCCCCTAGGAAAAAACTTCAACGTTTTGGGCTTTACCATGAATTGATTAACGTGGACCCCGACTTAAGCAAGTTAAAAAACTTATTGGGGTGTTACCATTTAGTGGTCAATTGTACGGAATATGTACTGTACTGTGCAATCTACTAATAAAAGTTTCAATCAATCAATCAATCAATCAAAGCCTGCTAACCTGTACTTGCTAGCGTCATTTATTGAACAGGCGTCCATAGTATCTCTTATGTGCGACTGCCATCTACTGGTAACACTTAATCATTACACAATGTACCAAATGGAATACCTTTGTGGTGGGTAAACACAGCAAGATTTATACGTACATTTGGTACATTGTCCGTTTTTGAGAAAATGAAAGTATTTTGAGCGCGCCTTATAATAACAAATATACGCTAATCTCCTCATGATATTGTTACACACTTGCAAATGCATTTATTCTATTTATTTTTTTTTACAAACAAATTGAGCGACACATTGCTTTGAAGCCATAAGTCAGGCAGATTTTTTATGATTTTCTACACCCAAAAAATGCGCCTTCAAAGAACCCCTGCGCAGTTTCCTAAAAAATGTCATTTTTGCCTCTTTTAGCTGTAATTTGACCCCCTTAAAATGCTTCAAAGTGCAAGTTAAAGCTCTACTATGCCAAGCGAAAGCCATTTATCAACAACATCCAGAAACGCTGATCTGTAATTTGACCCCCTTAACATGCTTCAAAACTCACCAAATTTTACACACACATCAGGACTGGCGAAACTTGCTATCTAATAAAAAAACAAACCCCAAAAGTCAAAATTGCGCTCCAGCGCCCCCTAGGGCAAATGCATCTATTCTATTTTTTTTTTTTTACAAACAAATTGAGCGACACTTTGCTTTGAAGCCATAAGTCAAGCAGATTTTTAATGATTTTTTACACCCAAAAAATGCTTGTAATATTAGTAAATAACAAGTACATTTAGCAAGAAAAGATCAAGTGCTTTAGTAAGGAATATTGTGGTTTTGTGGGTTCCATTCAGATTCTGCTGATCATGCAGTCCATCTGGGAGACTGAATCTCTGGACTTGTGTCTGCTGCCATACGGCTGCATCTCCACCGGGAACAGAATAGGTCAAATTACCCTGCGAGACCAGTCCAGTATTTCCCTTTTTTTTACACCTGTTTTGCGTGCCTCCTGGTCCTGATACGGCAGGTATGATAGAGATCGTGAAGGACGCCACCACCATCGCCAACATCCAGCAGAGTGTGGTGGGGAGCACCGGGGTCTTCAAGGACGAGATCCTCCATCAGTGGCTGCGGGACAAGTGTGTCAGCGAAGAGAAGGTGAGGACTTTGGTGTTAAATATATATATATATATATATATATATATATATATATATATATATATATATATATATGATTCGATTAAAAAATAGATTCTCGATTGAGAAAAAGATTTGTCATAAATAAGAATCACAATTAGTCTGATTAGTCCTTTTGATTATTTTACTTGTGGGTGGCGAATACATCATTTGATGTATTTGTGTTTACTTTTGTCGATTGTATATCAGTCAAAATAAACAAAAAATAGACTTTCAACATGTATTACTTGGCTCCACAAAGTCAGATCCTGAGCAGAACTGCTACACAAGATGATGACGACACCCTCAAGTGCTGAGTCGGTCACTACCTATCCGTACCCGTTCATAGTGGGCGGAGCAAACTGCTCAATCAACCACCAACTTCAGATGATCGGATTCAAACTGATCCAAACTAATTTGAGGTGTTTTGGTTGGGGTCTGATCATGACCACACATCGATAATGTCGCCCCCCTGTGGTGGGAAACTATAATGGCCTTCCATATGCTTCTGTCTTTCTGAATGTCTGATGGTGGGTGGGGCATTGTGTGGGATGTCTGATGGTGGGTGGGGCAATGGGTGAGATGTATGATGGTGGGTGGGGCAATGGGTGGGATGTCTGATGGTGGGTGGGGCATTGTGTGGGATGTCTAATGGTGGGTGGGGCAATGGGTGAGATGTCTGATGGTGGGTGGGGCAATGGGTGGGATGTCTGATGGTGGGTGGGGCATTGTGTGGGATGTCTCATGGTGGGTGGGGCGTCTGATGGTGGGTGGGATGTCTGATGGTGGGTGGGGCAATGGGTGGGATGTCTGATGGTGGGTGTGGAATTGTCTCATGGTGGGTGGGGCGTCTGATGGTGGGTGGGATGTCTGATGGTGGGTGGGGAATTGGGTGGGATGTCTGATGGTGGTTGGGGCGTCTGATGGTGGGTGGGGAAATGGGTGAGATGTCTGATGGTGGGTGGGGGAAATGGGTGGGATGTCTGATGGTGGGTGGGGCATTAGGTGGGATGTCTGATGGTGGGTGGGGCGTCTGATGGTGTGTGGGATGTCTGATGGTCGGTGGGGCATTGGGTGGGATGTCTGATGGTGGTTGGGGCGTCTGATGGTGGGTGGGGAAATGGGTGAGATGTCTGATGGTGGGTGGGGAAATGGGTGGGATGTCTGATGGTGGGTGGGGCGTCTGATGGTGTGTGGGATGTCTGATGGTGGGTGGGGCATTGGGTGGGATGTCTGATGGTGGGTGGGGCATTGGGTGGGATGTCTGATGGTGGGTGGGGCATTGTGTGGGATGTCTCATGGTGGGTGGGGCATCTGATGGTGGGTGGGATGTCTGATTGTGGGTGGGGCATTGGGTGGGATGTCTGATGGTGGGTGGGGTGTCTGATGGTGGGTGGGATTTCTGATGGTGGGTGGGGCGTCTGATGGTGGGTGGGATGTCTGATGGTGGGTGGAGCAATGGGTAGGATGTCTGATGTTGGGTGGGGCATCTGATGGTGGGCGGGGCATTGGGTGGCATGTCTGATGGTGGGTGGGGCGTGTGATGGTGGGTGGGGCGTTGGGTGGGATGTCTGATGGATGTCCTGAAATGTGTGATGTTGGTATAGTTCGGAAGGTTGTGATCTCGTTTCATGTGTGTTGTCACCCCCAAGGTACAAGAGGGTGCCACGGCCTTTAATTTAGGGGCCGACTGTCCCTTTGTGACAGAGGACCCCATTGATTTTCTAAGGTTTTATTATTCTTTGAGCTAAATTTGACCACCTTAACATGCTTCAAAACTCACTAATTTTGACACACACATCCAGACTGGCGTAGATTGCGATCTAATCAAAAAACCAAAACTCAAAATTGCGCTCTAGTGCCCCCTAGGAAGAAAACACAGGCAAAACTGTAACTTCTAGTAGGAATGTCGTAGAAACATGAAACAAAAACCACTGCGTAGGTCTCAGTTAGACCTATATTTCATACACTCTTACATTCCAGCTAAAATCAACAGGAAGTTTGCAATTCCCTCTTCAATACAAAAGTTGGCTAAAAAATGTTGGCTTTTTTTCTAACATTATCTCCTCTGAGGCCGTTTGTGGTTTCTGCTTCAGATAAGCAAGAGAAGAGAGATTGAACCCTTCTGATTAAAAGTTGATGAAAGAGTTTTAATCACTGCTACGGTTTTGATTTTATCAGCCTTCAAAGAACTGCTGCGCTGAAAACATTTCAAAGAGGGCCGCCGTGCGCAGACACAGTGAGGGGGAAGGTTATTTCCCATTTTTTTCCCTACCGTCTGCTGCTGTTGCGCACGCACCAACATTCATGGGGGAGGGGCTGTGATCGTCTATACCAAGATGGCTGCCAGGTGCCGTAGCTAAGCCGCTATGTTTTAAAGTTGTGGTTTGCCTGCATATCATAAAAACAAGCGTCCAACATTCGTTATTTTGGGTACCTACATATGGTGCCTGACTGTTGTGGCGTTTTAAGGCCATCTGCACTTTTTATGCCACGGTAAAGACAATGAATGGTCTGGTTTTGATTTTGTTAGCCATCAAAGAACCGCTGTGCTGAAAAACATTTCTAAGATGGCCGCCGTGCGCTCACACAGAGAGCTATATCTTTTTTTTAGGGCCCGCATGGCCCATTGCAAAAGGACTCCCTGTGGGAGTCCTTTTGCAATGGCCAAAGGACCTATTGTATTTCGTGCTTCAAAACTCACCAAATTTGACACAGACGTCGGTCTGGCAAACCTTCCCAACTTATTAAGCAACCAAACCCCCCCAAAAAAATTGCACGCTAGCGCCCCCTAGGAAGAAACAAAAAACAGACTGCTTGTAACTTCCGTTAGCAATGTCGTAGAGACATGGAACAAAAACTTTTATGTAGGGCTGACTTAGACCTACATTTCCAATAAAAACTTATGTCCCCAAAATCAACAGAAAGTTGGCAAAAACCCCTTCAAAACAAAATGTTCGCAAAAAATGCAATTTTTGCCTCTTTGAGCTGTAATTTGACCCCCTTAAAATGCTTCAAAACTCACCAAACTTGACACACACATCAGGACTGGCGGAAAAAAACAATCTAATAAAAAAAACAAAAACAAAAACTCAAAATTGCGCTAGAGCGCAATTTTGAATAAAAGACAGAAAAAAATGCTCCTAGGAAGAAAATACAGACAAAACTGCTTGTAACTTCCGGTAGGAATGTCAGAGAGACATGAAACAACAACTTCTATGTGGGTCTCATTTAGAGCTACATTTTAATAATTGACATCCTTCGGCAAAAATCAACAGGAAAATGGCAATTACCCCTTCAAAACAAAAGTTTTGTAAAAATCCGTCACCTGTCTTCAAACATTATCTTCTCTGAGCGCGTTTGTCGTTTCGGCTTCAAACTCGCACAGGAGAGAGTTTGAACCCTTCTGATTAAAAGTTATCGAAATAGTTTTGATAAGTTCTCCGGTTTTGATTTTATGACCCTTCAAAGAACCACTGCGCTGCTGGTGTCTCAAGATGGCTACTACCACTGGATAAAAGTATTGGGACACTTAGGACTAACACTAGGCAAAAGTATTGGGCCACTTATGGCTAACAGTAGACAATGACAATGTGAAATGGAATTAAATCTTTTTTGTCCTCAAAATTCTATACACAATACCCTATAATAACAGTAGCTACTATCCATGCATCTTCTAACGCCTGTTACGGGTTTGGGTCTCGGGGGCTGCAGCCAAAGGCGGGCCCGACCAACGCTGCTTGCAGCTTTAATTATGTTTTTTTTCCCTAGTGCTCCCAGTATGTAATCTTAAAAATGGCATAAACGCGCCAGTGACACAATATTTGAATAACAATTAACATTAGTTGTGCTTCGCCCTCGTGTGAAATATTTGTTAAGATGGCTGCAGGCTAGCAAACGCTTATCCGGGCTTGGGTCGCGGGGGCAGCAGCCAAAGCAGTCCCGTCAATCGCTGCTTGCAGCTTTAATATTTCGATTGAAGCTGTTACTCACCAGCAGGGGGAGTACAGTCGTCTCATCCTGTGCTGTGCTTCCAGTTTCAGCAGGTCTTGGAGAGGTTTTTGCACTCCTGCGGAGGCTACTGTGTGGCCACCTACGTCCTCGGCATCGGCGACCGCCACAACGACAACATCATGATCACGGAGACTGGTAAGCACACCTGATCCTGATTATCTACAGGGGACAATAATCTGAGAGTAGTCAGTGTACAAATCGGAACGAAAGCTCTGGTGTCAAAACTGCGTTGAGTCTTTTTCAGTGGGTAGTAAATCTGTACACTGACTACTTTAAAGTTTCATTTTAATAGGATTGAAAAGCTCTACTGGGGCTTGCTGGACTACGAATGAAATGATTGTAAAATACTGTACAACTTACATGTACAATCATGTGTACTTTATACTTTAAATCGATATAGTGGTATAGAACAAGTACAAGGATGTGTTCTTTATACAGCGGTGGTCAAAAGTGTACGTACACTTGAGTTTCCGATCATTTCTACAGCTCTTGTTTTTTTGTGATGTAGTGATGGGAGCACACGTTGCTCACAAAAACATTCATGAAGTTTGCTTCTTTTATGAATTTATGATGAAAATGTGAGCAATCAAAAGTATACGTACAGCAATGTTAATATTTGCTTACATGTCGTTTGGCAAGTTTCTGCCCCTGACAGTTTGTTTGTGTTTTAGTTTTTCCTCTCTGTGTGTGTAGTATTTCCTGTCATTAATTCCTGTCAGCGCTCTTATTTTGTCTTTCCTGTTTTTTTCTCCCTGTGCAAGCTGCGACTGATTGGCATCTGGCCAAACCTGGTGTCAATCAGCCCACTCCTATTTGAAATTGTTTTGTCCTCGTTGCTACCTTTCCCGGACAGTTTGTTTGTGTTTTAGTTGTTCCTCTGTGTGTGTGTGTGTGTAGTATTTCCTGTCATTAATTCCTGTCAGCGCTCTTATTTTGTCTTTCCTGTTTTTTTCCTCCCTGTGCGCTGTTTCCCCTCAGCTGCGACTGATTGGCATCTGGCCAAACCTGGTGTCAATCAGCCCACTCCTATTTGAAATTGTTTTGTCCTCGTTGCTACCTTTCCCCGTTGCTACCTTTCCCGGACAGTTTGTTTGTGTTTTAGTTTTTCCTCTCTGTGTGTGTAGTATTACCTGTCATTAATTCCTGTCAGCGCTCTTATTTTGTCTTTCCTGTTTTTTTCTCCCTGTGCGCTGTTTCCCCTCAGCTGCGACTGATTGGCATCTGGCCAAACCTGGTGTCAATCAGCCCACTCCGATTTGAAATTGTTTTGTCCTCGTTGCTACCTTTCCCGGACAGTTTGTTTGTGTTTTAGTTTTTCCTCTGTGTGTGTGTGTAGTATTTCCTGTCATTAATTCCTGTCAGCGCTCTTATTTTGTCTTTCCTGTTTTTTTCTCCCTGTGCGCTGTTTCCCCTCAGCTGCGACTGATTGGCATCTGGCCAAACCTGGTGTCAATCAGCCCACTCCTATTTGAAATTGTTTTGTCCTCGTTGCTACCTGTCATGTCAATGCAGCGTTGCGGTAAGCTATATTTGATAGTGGTTTGTAGCTTACGGTCTTTTGTTCCCTGCTTCCAAGTTTGTTTTATTATCAGTATGACTTCCGTTTCTTGCCCGATACCTGCTAGCTTCCACGCTAGGCCTTTTTTGTTTGTTATCCGCCTCGTGCGCGCTTTTTGTTGCACCCCTTTGGTTTGTTCTTGTTTTAGTATTTTTATTAAATCATGTTTTCTCGGTTGGTAGAGCGGCCGTGCCAGCAACTTGAGGGTTGCAGGTTCGATTCCCGCTTGTGCCATCCTAGTCACTGCCGATGTGTCCTTGGGCAAGTAACTTTACCCACCTGCTCCCAGTGCCACCCACACTGGTTTAAATGTAACTTAGATATTGGGTGTCACTATGTAAAGCGCTTTGAGTCACTTGAGAAAAGCGCTATATAAATATAATTCACTTCACTCCATGCCTGCCTCCATCTCTGCATCTTGGGGTTCGTCACAAACTAACTCTTGACAGTTTCACTGCAATAAGGCGCTTTTGCTAGCCATCCACAAGCTTCTGCTTACATTTTCCCCCACAAAATTGCTGCAGTTCAGCTAAATGTGATGCTTTTCTGGATTGGACTTGTTTCTTCAGCATTGTCCACACCTTTAAGTCAGGACTTTGGGAAGGCCATTCTAAAACCTTCATTTAGCCATTCCTTTACCACTTTTGAGGTGTGTTTGGGGTCATTGTCCTGTTGGAACACCCAACTGTGCCCAAGACCCAACCTCCCCCCTGATGATTTTAGCTTGTCCTGAACAATTTGGAGCTAATCCTCCTTTTTCATTGTCCAATTTAAAGCAGCAGTTCCATTGGCAGCAAAACAGGCCCAGAGCATAATACTTCAACCACCATACTTGACTGTAGGGATGGTGTTCCTGGGATTAAAGGTCTCATCTTTTCTGCTCCTAACATATTGCTGGGTATTGTGGCCAAACAGCTCCATTTTTGTTTCATCTGACATCACATGGCCAAGATAAGACCTTCTGGAGGGAAAGATCAGAGAAGCAAACTTCATGAATGTTTTTTTGGAGCAACAAGTATGTGCTCCAATCACTACAAAAAATAAGAGTTGTAGAACTGATAGGAAAAGTCAAGACAGCCATGACATCATGTTCTTTACAAGTGTACGTACACTTTTGACCACCACTGTATTTCAAATCAGAGAATATTTCCTATGATCCATTTTAACATGTCATTGTGACAAATGTGAACAGTATTCGTCTTATTTGCTGACTACGATTGACATTTACTTGCACTGTTTTCATTTATCAAATATTATCTGAGGATGAGAAAAACGCTACAAGTTCAATATTTGGGATTTTTTGCTCCCAAAAAAATGTTTTTTTAACGTAAGAATTACTTCAACTCTTTATAACGAGCATAATGTTAACAAATGGAAGAGACTGTCTGTTCATGCCTGATCAAAATAATCAATTACCTTACAAAGCCACTTTTTAAAATCATTAGAGTACTGCAACGAATGGATATCAAAATACTTTTACACTGAGGTATTTTCACCGCATTTTTTTTAGGTGAGATTTAAATGGGAATGGTTTCCAAGTACAAACCCCGTTTCCATATGAGTTGGGAAATTGTGTTAGATGTAAATATAAACAGAATACAATGACTTGCAAATCCTTTTCAAGCCATATTCAGTTGAATATGCTACAAAGACAACATATTTGATGTTCAAACTCATAAACTCTATTTTATTTTTGCAAATAATTATCTTAGAATTTCATGGCTGCAACACGTGCCAAAGTAGTTGGGAAAGGGCATGTTCACCACTGTGTTACATCACTTTTTTCTTTTAACAACACTCAATAAACGTTTGGGAACTGAGGAAACTAATTGTTGAAGCTTTGAAAGTGGAATTCTTTCCCATTCTTGTTTTATGTAGAGCTTCAGTCCTTCAACAGTCCGGGGTCTCCGCTGTCCTATTTTACACTTCATAATGCACCACACATTTTCCATGGGAAACAGGTCTGGACTGCAGGCGGGCCAGGAAAGTACCCGCACTCTTTTACTATGAAGCCACGCTGTTGTAACACGTGGCTTGACATTGTTTTGCTGAAATAAGCAGGGGCGTCCATGACAATGTTGCTTGGATGACAACATTTGTTGCTCCAAAACCTGTATGTACCTTTCAGCATTAATGGTGCCTTCACAGATGTGTAAGTTACCCATGCCTTGGGCACTAATACACCCCCATACCATCACACATGCTGGCTTTTCAACTTTGTGACTATAACAATCCGGATGGCTATTTTCCTCTTTGTTACAGAGGACACCACGTCCACAGTTTCCAAATATAATTTAAAATGTGGACTCGTCAGAGCACAGAACACTTTTCCACTTTGCATCAGTCCATCTTAGATGAGCTCGGGCCCAGCGAAGCCGGCGGCGTTTCAGGGTGTTGTTGGGGCGGCATAGCTCGGTTGGTAGAGCGTCCGTGCCAGCAACTTGAGGGTTGCAGGTTCGATTCCCGCTTCCGCCATCCTAGTCACTGCCGTTGAGAAATGTTGTTCTAAAACTGTTCGACAATTTGCTTACAAAGTGGTGACCCTCGCCCCATCCTTGTTTGTGAATTACTTTATGGAAGCTGTTTTTATACCCAATCATGGCACCCACCTGTTCCCAATTGGCCTGCACACCTGTGGGATGTTCCAAATAAGTGTTTGATGAGCATTCCTCAACTTTATCAGTATTTATCTCCACCTTTCCCAACTTCTTTGTCACGTGTTGCTGGCATCAAATTCTAAAGTTAATGATTATTTGCAACAAAAGTACATGTTTATGAGTTTGAACATGAAATATGTTGTCTTTGTAGCATATTCAACTGAATATGGCTTGAAAAGGATTTGCAAATCATTGTATTCTGTTTATATTTACATCTAACACAATTTCCCAACTCATATGGAAACAGGGTTTGTAGAATGTGTCAGTAAGAAAAAGTGTCTCCGTAGGGAACCTCTTCCACATTGACTTTGGCCACATCCTGGGCAACTACAAGAGTTTCATGGGCATCAGCAAGGAGTGGGTTCCCTTCGTGCTCACGCCTGACTTCCTCTACGTCATGGGCACGTCCGGGAAGAAGAGCAGCCCCCACTTCCAGAAGTTCCAGGTGCTTGGAACACAACCATCCCTTCACCTCTTCATCTACTTCATGTACTTCTTCTTGTAATTCTTCATGTACTTCTTCTTGTACTTCATGTAGTTCTTCATGTACTTCTTGTACTTCATGTACTTAATCTACTTCTCTATGTACTTCTTCATGTACTTCTTCATGTACTTTTTCATGTACTTCTTCATGTACTTTATGTACTTCTTCATGTACTTTTTTATGTACTTCATGTATTTCATGTACTTCTTCATCTACTTCTTCATGTACTTCATGTACTTCTTCTTGTAATTCTTAATGTACTTCAATGTTTATCAATGTTTACTTTTATAGCCCTAAATCACTAGTGTCTCAAAGGGCTGCACAAACCACTACGACATCCTCGGTAGGCCCACATAAGGGCAAGGAAAACTCACACCCAGTGGGACGTCGGTGACAATGATGACTATGAGAACCTTGGAGAGGAGGAAAGCAATGGATGTCGAGCGGGTCTAACATGATACTGTGAAAGTTCAATCCATAATGGATCCAACACAGTCGCGAGAGTCCAGTACAAAGCGGATCCAACACAGCAGCGAGAGTCCCGTTCACAGCGGAGCCAGCAGGAAACCATCCCAAGCGGAGGCGGATCAGCAGCGCAGAGATGTCCCTAGCCGATACACAGGCGAGTAGTACATGGCCACCGGATCGGACCGGACTCCCTCCACAAAGGAGAGCGGGACATAGAAGAAAAAGAAAAGAAGCGGCAGATCAACTGGTCTAAAAAGGGAGTCTATTTAAAGGCTAGTGTATACAAATGAGTTTTAAGGTGAGACTTAAATGCTTCTACTGAGGTGGCATCTCGAACTGTTACCGGGAGGGCATTCCAGAGTACTGTAGCCCGAAATGAAAAAGCTCTACAGCCCGCAGACTTTTTTTGGGCTTTGGGAATCACTAATAAGCCGGAGTCCTTTGAACGCAGATTTCTTGCCGGGACATATGGTACAATACAATCGGCAAGATAGGATGGAGCTAGACCGTGTAGTATTTTATACGTAAGTAGTAAAACCTTAAAGTCACATCTTAAGTGCACAGGAAGCCAGTGCAGGTGAGCCAGTATCGGTATATATGTATGTATATATGTATATAAAGGTATATACAGTATAGGTATATATGTATGTATATATGGGTATATACAGTATAGGTATATATGTATGTATATATGTATATAAAGGTATATACAGTATAGGTATATATGTATGTATATATGTATATAAAGGTATATACAGTATAGGTATATATGTATGTATATATGTATATAAAGGTATATACAGTATAGGTATATATGTATGTATATATGTATATAAAGGTATATACAGTACAGGCGTAATGTGATCAAACTTTCTTGTTCTTGTCAAAAGTCTAGCAGCCGCATTTTGTACCAACTGTAATCTTTTAATGCTAGACATGGGGAGACCCGAAAATAATACGTTACAGTAATCGAGACGAGACGTAACAAACGCATGGATAATGATCTCAGCGTCTTTAGTGGACAGAATGGAGCGAATTTTAGCGATATTGCGGAGATGAAAGAAGGCCGTTTTAGTAACGCTTTTAATGTGTGCCTCAAAGGACAGAGTTGGGTCGAAGATAATACCCAGATTCTTTACCGTGTCGCCTTGTTTAATTGTTTGGTTGTCAAATGTTAGAGTTGTATTATTAAATAGAGTTCGGTGTCTAGCAGGACCGATAATCAGCATTTCCGTTTTTTTGGCGTTGAGTTGCAAAAAGTTAGCGGACATCCATTGTTTAATTTCATTAAGACACGCCTCCAGCTGACTACAATCCGGCGTGTTGGTCAGCTTTAGGGGCATGTAGAGTTGGGTGTCATCAGCATAACAGTGAAAGCTAACACCGTATTTGCGTATGATGTCACCTAGCGGCAGCATGTAGATGCTGAAGAGTGCAGGGCCAAGGACCGAACCCTGGGGAACTCCACACGTTACCTTAACGTAGTCCGAAGTCACATTGTTATGGGAGACACACTGCATCCTATCAGTAAGATAAGAGTTAAACCAAGACAGGGCTAAGTCGGACATACCAATTCGTGTTTTGATACGTTCTAATAAAATATTATGATCGACAGTATCGAAAGCAGCGCTAAGATCGAGGAGCAGCAACATAGATGACGCATCAGAATCCATCGTTAGCAATAGATCATTAGTCATTTTTGCGAGGGCTGTCTCCGTGGAGTGATTTGCCCTGAAACCGGATTGAAAGGTTTCACATAGATTGTTAGACGCTAAGTGTTCATTTAACTGCTCCGCAACAATTTTTTCGAGGATTTTTGAAATAAAGGGAAGGTGAGACACCGGTCGGTAGTTTACCATGAGGTCAGGATCGAGGTTAGGTCTTTTAAGAAGAGGATGAATAACCGCTTTTTTGAATGCTAGGGGAACAGTGCCCGAGGAAAGTGATAAGTTTATAATATTTAGCACTGATGGACCTAATAATACAAAGAGCTCCTTGATCAGTTTCCCAGGAAGAGGGTCAAGTAAACATGTTGTTTGTTTTATTCCATTTACACGTTGTAACAATTCCTCTAATGTTATTTCCTCAAAACGAGAGAAACTATTTTGGAGGGCAGTATCCGCCGTATATACAATCGTGTCAGTGTTAATAGAACCCCGTTGTAGCTGGGACGCATTGTCTTTAATCTCCTTTCTAATGACTTCAATTTTCTTACTAAAGAATTGCATAAAGTCATCAGCTGAGTGGGTGGAGCTACTGGAAGGAGTCCCTTGTTGGGTTAGCGATGCTACCGTACTAAACAAAAATTTAGGATCGTTTTTATTACGGTGGGTGAGATTTTAGTAATATTTAGCTTTAGCTAAGGTAAGCATGCGTTTATAAGTTATTAAACCATCACTCCATGCTTGATGGTGCACCTCAAGTTTAGTCGTGCGCCATTTGCGTTCCATTTTTCTGCATAATAATTTCTGAGCTCTAGTTTCTTCTATAAACCACGGGATGCGCTTTTTTGGAGCCTTTTTTAACTTTAGCGGTGCTATGTTATCAATGGTTTCGCGCAGGGCGTCGTTAAAGTTGTTAGTGAGGTTATCAATAGAGCCCACATACTTTGGGAATGGTGCCATTACCGAGGGCAGTAGGTCAGCAAGAGTTGTCGTTGTGGCCGTATTAATGTTGCGGCTGCTATAGCAGTTATTATTATTATTAGTTTGACGAACATGCGTCTGAACCTCGAAGTTTATAAGGTAATGCTAGGACAATACATTAGTGTACGGGAGTATCGTAACTTTGGAAACGGTGATACCCCTGACAAGCACTAGGTCTATCGTATTACCGTTGCGATGCGTGGGTTCATTTATTATTTGTGTGAGACCACAGCTATCAATTATAGTCTGGAGCGCTACGCACGGTGGGTCCGATGGGGTATTCATATGGATATTAAAGTCCCCCATTATGATTATATTATCGGCGTGTGTCACTAGATCAGCAACGAACTCTGAGAATTCATTGATAAAGTCCGAATAGGGCCCTGGGGGGCGGTAGATAACAGCCAGGTGTAGAGGGAGCGGTGTGACAGACCTCATAGTAAGCACCTCAAACGATTTATATTTATTATTTATGTTAGGACTAAGGTTAAAGTTTTCGTTGTATATTAGTGCGACCCCCCCACCCCTTTTAAGCGGACGGGCAATATGCGCATGTGTAAAGTTAGAAGGACATGCCTCATTTAGCGCAAAAAAGTCTTTTGGTTTAAGCCAGGTTTCGCTGAGACCGATGACGTTAAGATTGTTGTCTCTGATGATATCATTAACTAACAACGTTTTGGGAGACAATGATCTTATGTTTAAAAAACCTATATTATAGGTAGTCGGCTGTTTTAGGGAATTTTTGATCAAATTATCCGTAGTAGCAATATTAATAATGTTGTGTTTATTATGCCCAGTGCATTCAGTATAATTACGACCATATCTAGGAATTGATACGACGGGAATTTTCCGATTGTTTGTTTGTTGCTTTGATAAACTGCACGCATCATAGTTAGCCACCTCAGTAAAACACATGTCCAACTCTGAAACACTCAAAGCAGAAAAAACTTGTTCTAATTTAACTGACTCCTTACCCAGACCAGTAGTCTCGCATTTTCCATTTAAATCCGTCTTCAGGATGGAGGGAAGTGGTGTTCTGTGGGGATTAGCCTTCTGCTTTGTTTTAAGCCCCGCTCGGCATCCGCGTTTCCGATCACACCGCTGGCGTCTGCTCCGTAGACGGCCCCCGCTGCTACTATACTCCCCTGCTTCACAGGCCGCTGGATGTAGCCGCCGAAGTATTCCCATGCTAGTTAGCACGTCGAACAAGCACGCGTCTATCAGTCCAAAACGGCCCGATATGTCCACATCCAGAAGTGTCTGGCGGTTGTACGTGATCACGGAGTGACCACGATGCGAGCCAGCCATGAAGTCTGCAGAACTGTCCGGCATTTCCGCCAAATGTTCCATCTTTAGCAAGAGCTCCGCAGTGTCGCAGCCCGTCCGGGCGCCGCCATCTTGCATTACTTCTTCATGTACTTCTTCTTGTACTTCATGTATTTCTTCATGTAGTTCTTCATGTACTTCTTCATGTACTTCTTGTACTTCATGTACTTAATCTACTTCTTCATGTACTTTTTCATGTACTTCATGTACTTCTTCATGTACTTCATGTACTTCTTCATGTACTTTTTATGTACTTCATGTACTTCATGTACTTCATGTACTTCATGTACTTCATGTATTTCATGTACTCCTTCATGTACTTCTTCTTGTACTTCATGTACTTCTTCATCTACTTCTTAATGTACTTCATGTACTTCTTCTTGTACTTCATGTACTTCTTCATGTAGTTATTCATGTACTTCTTCATGTACTTCTTGTACTTCATGTACTTAATCTACTTCTTCATGTACTTCTTCATGTACTTTTTCATGTACTTCATGTACTTCTTCATGTACTTCATGTATTTCATGTACTTCTTCATGTACTTATTCTTGTACTTCATATACTTCTTCATCTACTTCTTCATGTACTTCTTAATGTACTTCATGTACTTCTTCATGTACTTCTTCTTGTAATTCTTAATGTACTTCTTCATTTACTTCTTCTTGTACTTCATGTATTTCTTCATGTACTTTTTCATGTACTTCTTGTACTTCATGTACTTAATCTACTTCTTCATGTACTTTTTCATGTACTTCATTTACTTCTTCATGTACTTTATGTACTTCTTCACGTACTTTTTCCTGTACTTCTTGTACTTCATGTACTTCTTCATCTACTTCTTCATGTACTTCTTAATGTACTTCATGTACTTCTTCTTGTACTTCATGTACTTCTTCTTGTAATTCTTAATGTACTTCATGTACTTCTTCTTGTAATTCTTAATGTACTTATTCATGTACTTCTTGTACTTCATGTATTTCTTCATGTACTTCTTCATGTACTTCTTGTACTTCATGTACTTAATCTACTTCTTCATGTACTTCATGTACTTTTTCATGTACTTCATGTACTTCTTCATGTACTTTATGTACTTCTTCATGTACTTCATGTATTTCATGTACTTCTTCATGTACTTATTATTGTACTTTATGTACTTCATGTACTTCTTCATCTACTTCTTCATGTACTTCTTAATGTACTTCATGTACTTCTTCTTGTACTTCATGTACTTCTTCATCTACTTCTTCATGTACTTCATGTAATTTTTCATGTACTTCTTCATCTACTTCTTCATGTACTTCATGTACTTCTACATGTGCGTGTCAGGACGTGTGCGTGAAAGCCTACCTGGCTCTTCGCCACCACACCAACCTGCTCATCATCCTCTTCTCCATGATGCTGATGACAGGTATGTACATGGCGCCCATGCAGCACCTGTGTCGCTCGCGTGAATAACCTAAGTAACTAACCGTGTGTCTACCATATTTCCTTGAATTGCCGCCGGGTATATAGTATGTGCCTGCCTAGAATTACTGCCAGGTCAAACTCGTTTCGCGAAATAATTAGCACATGTCTAGAATTTCCGCCGGGTCAAACTCGTCACGTCACGAGTGACACTTCACCTGTCATTATTTTCAAAATGGAGGAGGCTGATTTCAATCATTTGAAATCGCATAAAGGGAAGAAGATTAAGAGCTATTCAGTAGGATTTAAGGTCCAAGCTATTGAATATGCTAAAAAGAACAGTAAGCAGCTATGTTTTATTAATATACCGTAGCTGCGTGTGTCAAATATGAGTCATTAAATGACTCCCGCCTCCTGGTGGTAGAGGGCGCTAGTGATCTTTCTTGCGACTACTCGGCTGCAGAAGAAGTGACAACAAGAAGCAAGAGTGAGCAGCGATCCTTTATTTTTTTATCTCGCTTGCACTTTTAACATGGAGGATTACATATCTAAAATAAAACAGTTTTCTAAACTGGACTTTCAATCGAAGCAGGAGCTAATAAAGGAAGATCTCTATCGAGACAGAGAGACTTTTAAAACTGAAGAAAGATAAGGAAGACTTCTATAAACAAGTTATTGATGCTTTTGATCAGAAGGAACTGCGCATGGACTTCATTTATAAGTAAAGGTAAGACCATAATAACGTTTTTTTTTAATTAAATGTGCTTTTCATGATGGTATCCTTACATCACACTCAAATTTATAAGCACAGGCCTAAATTTCCCACATGCCTTTGGTAAGTGCCGGAGTGAGAAGAGGTTTTAAATTAATTAGCGCCCGACGGCAATTCAAGGAAATACGGTTACCTGAGTAACTAACGGCGTGGATAACCTGAGTAACTAACTGCGTGACTAACCCGAGTAACTAACGGCGTGACTAACCTGAGTAACTAACGGCGTGACTAACCCGAGTAACTAACGGCGTGACTAACCCGAGTAACTAACGGCGTGACTAACCCGAGTAACTAACGGCGTGACTAACCTGAGTAACTAACTGCGTGACTAACCTGAGTAACTAACGGCGTGACTAACCCGAGTAACTAACGGCGTGACTAACCCGAGTAACTAACGGCGTGACTAACCTGAGTAACTAACTGCGAGACTAACCTGAGTAACTAACGGCATGACTAACCTGAGTAACTAACCGTGTGACTAACCTGAGTAACTAACCGTGTGACTAACCTGAGTAACTAACCGTGTGTCTAACCTGAGTAACTAACCGTGTGACTAACCGCGTGACTAACCTGAGTAAATAACCGCGTGACTACCCTGAGTAACTAACCGTGTGTCTAACCTGAGTAACTAACCGTGTGACTAACCTGAGTAACTAACCGCGTGTCTAACCTGTGTAACTAACCGTGTGACTAACCTGAGTAACTAACCGTGTGTCTAACCTGAGTAACTAACCGTGTGACTAACCACGTGACTAACCTGAGTAACTAACCGCGTGACTAACCTGAGTAAATAACCGCGTGACTACCCTGAGTAACTAACCGTGTGTCTAACCTGAGTAACTAACCGTGTGTCTAACCTGAGTAACTAACCGTGTGACTAACCTGAGTAACTAACCGTGTGTCTAACCTGAGTAACTAACTGTGTGACTAACCGCGTGACTAACCTGAGTAACTAACCGCGTGACTAACCTGAGTAACTAACCGTGTGTCTAACCTGAGTAACTAACTGTGTGACTAACCGCGTGACTAACCTGAGTAACTAACCGCGTGACTAACCTGAGTAACTAACCGTGTGTCTAACCTGAGTAACTAACCGTGTGACTAACCGCGTGACTAACCTGAGTAACTAACCGCGTGACTAACCTGAGTAACTAACCGCGTGACTAACCTGAGTAACTAACCGCGTGACTAACCTGAGTAACTAACCGCGTGACTACCCTGAGTAACTAACCGTGTGACTATCCTGAGTAACTAACCATGTGTCTAACCTGAGTAACTTACCGTGTGTCTAACCTGAGTACCTAACCGTGTGACTAACTTCAGTAACTAACCGTGTGACTATCCTGAGTAACTAACCGTGTGTCTAACCTGAGTAACTAACCGTGTGACTAACCTGAGTAACTAACCGAGTGACTAACCTGAGTAACTAACCGCGTGACCAACCTGAGTAACTAACGGCGTGACTAACCTGAGTAACTAACCGCGTGACTAACCTGAGTAAGTAACGGCGTGACTAACCTGAGTAACTAACCACGTGACTAACCTGAGTAACTAACCGCGTGACTAACCTGAGTAAGTAACGTCGTGACTAACCTGAGTAACTAACCGCGTGACTAACCTGAGTAACTAACCGCGTGACTAACCTGAGTAACTAACCACGTGACTAACCTGAGTAACTAACCGCGTGACTAACCTGAGTAACTAACCGTGTGACTAACCTGAGTAACTAACGGCGTGACTAACCTGAGTAACTAACGGCGTGACTAACCTGAGTAACTAACGGCGTGACTAACCTGAGTAACTAACCGCGTGACTAACCTGAGTAACTAACCGCGTGACTAACCTGAGTAACTAACCGCGTGACTAACCTGAGTAACTAACCGCATGACTAACCTGAGTAACTAACCGCGTGACTAACCTGAGTAACTAACCGCGTGACTAACCTGAGTAACTAACCGCGTGACTAACCTGAGTAACTAACCGCGTGACTAACCTGAGTAACTGACGGCGTGACTAACCTGAGTAACTAACGGCGTGACTAACCTGAGTAACTAACCGCATGACTAACCTGAGTAACTAACCGCGTGACTAACCTGAGTAACTAACCGTGTGACTAACTTCAGTAACTAACCGCGTGACTAACCTGAGTAACTAAAGGCGTGACTAACCTGAGTAACTAACTGCGTGACTAACCTGAGTAACTAACTGCGTGACTAACCTGAGTAACTAACTGCGTGACTAACCTGAGTAACTAACTGCGTGACAAACCTGAGTAAGTAACTGCGTGACTAACCTGAGTAAGTAACGACGTGACTAACCTGAGTAAGTAACGACGTGACTAACCTTAGTAACTAACCGCGTGACTAACCTGAGTAACTAACCACGTGACTAACCTGAGTAACTAACGGCGTGACTAACCTGAGTAACTAACGGCGTGACTAACCTGAGTAACTAACGGCGTGACTAACCTGAGTAACTAACGGCGTGACTAACCTGAGTAACTAACCACGTGACTAACCTGAGTAACTAACCACGTGACTAACCTGAGTAATTAACAGTGTGACTAACCTGAGTAACTAACCGTGTGACTAACCTGAGTAAGTAACGGCGTGACTAACCTGAGTAACTAACCGTGTGACTAACCTGAGTAACTAACCACGTGACTAACCTGAGTAAGTAACGGCGTGACTAACTTGAGTAACTAACCACGTGACTAACCTGAGTAACTAACCACGTGACTAACCTGAGTAACTAACCACGTGACTAACCTGAGTAACTAACCGCGTGACTAACCTGAGTAACTAACCGCGTGACTAACCTGAGTAACTAACCACGTGACTAACCTGAGTAACTAACCACGTGACTAACCTGAGTAACTGACCGCGTGACTATTCTGAGTAAGTAACGGCGTGACTAACCTGAGTAACTAACCGCGTGACTAACCTGAGTAACTAACCGCGTGACTAACCTGAGTAAGTAACGGCGTGACTAACCTGAGTAACTAACCGCGTGACTAACCTGAGTAACTAACCGCGTGACTAACCTGAGTAAGTAACGGCGTGACTAACCTCAGTAACTAACGGGATGACTAACCTGAGTAACTAACGGCGTGACTAACCTGAGTAACTAACCACATGACTAACCTGAGTAACTAACGGCGTGACTAACTTCAGTAACTAACCGCGTGACTAACCTGAGTAACTAACGGTGTGACTAACCTGAGTAACTAACGGTGTGACTAACCTGAGTAACTAACGGCGTGACTAACCTGAGTAACTAACCGTGTGACTAACCTGAGTAACTAACCGTGTGACTAACTTCAGTAACTAAAGGCGTGACTAACCTGAGTAACTAACTGCGTGACTACCCTGAGTAACTAACTGCGTGACTAACCTGAGTAAGTAATTGCGTGACTAACCTGAGTAAGTAACGACGTGACTAACCTGAGTAAGTAACGGCGTGACTAACCTGAGTAACTAACCGCGTGACTAACCTGAGTAACTAACGGCGTAACTAACCTGAGTAACTAACCACGTGACTAACCTGAGTAAGTAACGGCGTGACTAACCTGAGTAACTAACCATTTGACTAACCTGAGTAACTAACCGTTTGACTAACCTGAGTAACTAACGGCGTGACTAACCTGAGTAACTAACCACGTGACTAACCTGAGTAACGACGTGACTAACCTGAGTAACTAACCACGTGACTAACCTGAGTAACTAACGGCGTGACTAACATGAGTAACTAACCACGTGACTAACCTGAGTAACTAACCACGTGACTAACCTGAGTAACTAACCACGTGACTAACCTGAGTAACTAACGGCGTGACTAACCTGAGTAACTAACAGCGTGACTAACCTGAGTAACTAACGGCGTGACTAACCTGAGTAACTAACGGCGTGACTAACCTGAGTAACTAACCGCGTGACTAACCTGAGTAACTAACCGCGTGACTAACTTCAGTAACTAACCGCGTGACTAACCTGAGTAACTAACGGTGTGACTAACCTGAGTAACTAACGGCGTGACTAACCTGAGTAACTAACCGTGTGACTAACCTGAGTAACTAACCGTGTGACTAACTTCAGTAACTAACGGCGTGACTAACCTGAGTAACTAACTGCGTGACTACCCTGAGTAACTAACTGCGTGACTAACCTGAGTAAGTAACTGCGTGACTAACCTGAGTAAGTAACAACCTGACTAACCTGAGTAAGTAACGGCGTGACTAACCAGAGTAACTAACCGCGTGACTAACCTGAGTAACTAACGGCGTGACTAACCTGAGTAACTAACCACGTGACTAACCTGAGTAACTAACCGCGTGACTAACCTGAGTAACTAACCGCGTGACTAACCTGAGTAACTAACCACGTGTCTAACCTGAGTAACTAACTGCATGACTAACCTGAGTAACTAACTGCGTGACTAACCTGAGTAACTAACTGCGTGACTAACCTGAGTAACTAACCACGTGACTAACCTGAGTAACTAACGGCGTGACTAACCTGAGTAACTAACCACGTGTCTAACCTGAGTAACTGACTGCATGACTAACCTGAGTAACTAACGGCGCGACTAACCTGAGTAACTAACGGCGCGACTAACCTGAGTAACTAACGCCGTGACTAACTTCAGTAACTAACCGCGTGACTAACCTGAGTAACTAACCGCGTGACTAACCTGAGTAAGTAACGGCGTGACTAACCAGAGTAACTAACCGCGTGACTAACCTGAGTAACTAACGGCGTGACTAACCTGAGTAACTAACCACGTGACTAACCTGAGTAACTAACGGCGTGACTAACCTGAGTAACTAACGGCGTGACTAACCTGAGTAACTAACCACGTGACTAACCTGAGTAACTAACGGCGTGACTAACCTGAGTAACTAACGGCGTGACTAACCTGAGTAACTAACCACGTGACTAACCTGAGTAACTAACCACGTGACTAACCTGAGTAGTAACGGCGTGACTAACCTGAGTGATTAACCGTGTGACTAACCTGAGTAACTAACCACGTGACTAACCTGAGTAACTAACGGCGTGACTAACCTGAGTAACTAACCACGTGACTAACCTGAGTAACTAACGGCGTGACTAACCTGAGTAACTAACGGCGTGACTAACCTGAGTAACTAACCACGTGACTAACCTGAGTAACTAACGGCGTGACTAACCTGAGTAACTAACGGCGTGACTAACCTGAGTAACTAACGCCGTGATTAACTTCAGTAACTAACCGCGTGACTAACCTGAGTAACTAACCGCGTGACTAACCTGAGTAACTAACCACGTGTCTAACCTGAGTAACTAACTGCATGACTAACCTGAGTAACTAACGGCGTGACTAACCTGAGTAACTAACTGCGTGACTAACCTGAGTAACTAACCACGTGACTAACCTGAGTAACTAACGGCGTGACTAACCTGAGTAACTAACCACGTGTCTAACCTGAGTAACTAACTGCATGACTAACCTGAGTAACTAACGGCGTGACTAACCTGAGTAACTAACTGCATGACTAACCTGAGTAACTAACGGCGTGACTAACCTGAGTAACTAACGGCGTGACTAACCTGAGTAACTAACCACGTGACTGACCTGAGTAAGTAACGGCGTGACTAACCTGAGTAACTAACGGTGTGACTAACCTGAGTAACTAACCGTGTGACTAACCTGAGTAACTAACCGTGTGACTAACTTCAGTAACTAACGGCGTGACTAACCTGAGTAACTAACTGCGTGACTACCCTGAGTAACTAACTGCGTGACTAACCTGAGTAAGTAACTGCGTGACTAACCTGAGTAAGTAACGGCGTGACTAACCTGAGTAACTGACGGCGTGACTAACCTGAGTAACTAACCGCGTGACTAACCTGAGTAACTAACGGCGTGACTAACCTGAGTAACTAACCACGTGACTAACCTGAGTTACTAACGGCGTGACTAACCTGAGTAACTAACGGCGTGACTAACCTGAGTAACTAACCACGTGACTAACCTGAGTAACTAACCGCGTGACTAACCTGAGTAACTAACCGCGTGACTAACCTGAGTAACTAACCGCGTGACTAACTTCAGTAACTAACCGCGTGACTAATCTGAGTAACTAACGGTGTGACTAACCTGAGTAACTAACGGCGTGACTAACCTGAGTAACTAACCGTGTGACTAACCTGAGTAACTAACCGTGTGACTAATTTCAGTAACTAACGGCGTGACTAACCTGAGTAACTAACTGCGTGACTACCCTGAGTAACTAACTGCGTGACTAACCTGAGTAAGTAACTGCGTGACTAACCTGAGTAAGTAACTGCGTGACTAACCTGAGTAAGTAACGACGTGACTAACCTGAGTAAGTAACGGCGTGACTAACCTGAGTAACTAACCGCGTGACTAACCTGAGTAACTAACGGCGTGACTTACCTGAGTTACTAACGTCGTGACTAACCTGAGTAACTAACGGCGTGACTAACCTGAGTAACTAACCGTGTGTCTAACCTGAGTAACTAACCGTGTGACTAACTTGAGTAACTAACCGCGTGTCTAACCTGACTAACTAACCGTGTGTCTAACCTGAGTAACTAACCGTGTGACTAACCTGAGTAACTAACCGCGTGTCTAACCTGAGTAACTAACCGTGTGTCTAACCTGAGTAACTAACCGTGTGACTAACCTGAGTAACTAACCGTGTGTCTAACCTGAGTAACTAACCGTGTGACTAACCTGAGTAACTAACCGCGTGTCTAACCTGAGTAACTAACCGTTTGACTAACCTGAGTAACCAACCGTGTGTCTATCCTGAGTAACTAACCGCGTGACTAACCTGAGTAACTAACCGTGTGACTAACTTCAGTAACTAAGAGGGCGTGACTAACTTGTGTGGTGTCGGCTCCAGGCATGCCTCAGCTGACCAGCAAGGAGGACATCGAGTACATCCGCGAGGCGCTGACAGTGGGTCGCGGCGAGGACGAGGCTCGGCGCCACCTGCTGGACCAGATCGAGATCTGCAGGGAGAAAGGTTGGATGGTGCAGTTCAACTGGTTTGTGCACCTGGTGCTAGGCATCAAACAAGGTGTGGAGAAGCGCTCCACTTAAGTCTCACACCTCCTTCATTAATAGCCCAGGGGATTAATGAAGGAGGTCTCTGGTCACGTGACCTTCTTTTCACCACATGACCATCTTTCATGCGCTCACCAACTTGTCATCACAAAGTCGTCTTTGAATGATGTCATCAATTTCATTGTTTTTCACTCATTGAAGTCATTTTAATGTTTAGCAAAATGAATATAGAAAAGAAAATACAACTTTTTCAAGCTTCTCAGTATTATTTTTATTTGTGTCACCTTCTTTTTTCCCCTCATTAACCTTAATGACAAATATAATAATTTTTGCATGAATTAATTTAAATAAAATTCAACTTTTTTAGCTTCTCAATAATATTATTGTTATTATTGTGTGTCAAAGGACTCCACAGGCCAAGGACCCTATTGAAACTGCTGTGTTTTATTATTATTCCGCACCTACGCGCTGTAATTTGACCCCCTTAACATGCTTCAAAACTCACCAAATTTGACACACACGTCGGTATAGCAAACCTTCCCAACATGTTAAGCAACCAATCCCCCAAAATTAAAATTGCGCTCTAGCGCCCCCTAGGAAAAAATTACAGACAAAACTGCATGTAACTTCTGTTAGGAATGTCATAGCGACATGAAACAAAAACTCCTATGTAGGTCTGACTTAGACCCAATTTTCATACACTCACTTCTTTCAGCAAAAATCTACAGGAAGTTGGCAAAAACCCCTTCAAAATAAAATTTGCGCAAAAAAATGCAATTTTTGTCCCTTTGCGCTGTAATTTGACCCCTTTAAAATGCTTCAAAAGTCACCAAACTTGGCGCACACATAAGGACTGGCGAATATTGCGATCTAATGAAAAAAACCAAACCCCAAAACTCAAAATTGCGCTCTAGCGCTATTTTTGAATAAAACACTGAAAAAACTGCTCCTCGGAAGAAAACATAGACAAACTGCTTGTAACTTCCGGTAAGAATGTCGGAAAGACATGAAACAAAAACCTCTATGTAGGTCTCACTTAGACCTACATTTCATATATTGAAAACCCCCAGCATAAATCAACCGGAAGTTTGCAATTCCCCCTTCTAAACAAAAGTTTTGTAAAAAACGGTCACCTTTTTTCAAACATTATCTCCTCTGAGCGCGTTTGTCGTGTCGGCTTCAAACTACCACAGGAAAGAGATTGAACCCTTCTGATTAAAAGTTGATGAAAGAGTTTTAATTACTGCTACGGTTTTGATTTTATCAGCATTCAAAGAACCGCTGCGCTGAAAACCATTTCAAAGATGGCCGCTTTGCGCAGACACAGCGAGGGAGACGTTTTTTTTTTTTCGTTTTTTTCCGTACCGTCTGTTGCTGGTGCGCATGCACCAACATTCGTGAGAGAGGGGCTGTGATCGTCTATACCAAGATGGCGGCCATGTGCCGTAGCTAAGCCGATATATTTTGTTTTTGTTTGCCTGCATATCGTAAAAACAACCGTTGGTCCAACATTTTACAACTAATTGTAAACTTATAGGTGCCGACCATCAGGGCCGAGTGTCCAAGAGAGAGTGTGTCCATGTTAAGATACTTACCAACTCAGTGTAATATATCTGTGTGCTAATAGTTGTACTGGGTACTCCAGTAACCCAATTCCTTAACAGTTATTGTATGGATTAATACTCATTTTATGCACATTCTTCAAAATTAAAATAATTACATCAAATGAGCAATAAATGGTTAAAAAATGAATATTTTAAGTTGATTGAGGGATTGAATCAACTTAAATGTTCAGTGACCATGTCTGCCGAGACTTTCTGTTGCTTTGATTTTCTTTTTTTTTTTTTTTTTTTGCACCATGACTAGGGAAGGTTGTTTGTGTGGGGTCATACAAGTAAATGATGTGCAATATGTGCATAATAAAAGGCCATGTGGTGTCTCGGATGATGACAAAACGGCAGCATCGAAATTGTTAGACTTTCAAAATGCGTGCGTGCAAGATTCCTGATTCAACTCCAAACTTCTGGCGGGCCAATTTGACGACGTCAAGGGCTGTTAGCATTAGCGTTAGCATTAAAAAGATTTTATTTTTTTGCATAATTTTGTACAAGTCACAAGGAAAAAAATGTCCTCGTAGTCAGTATTAAACCAACCGTCTATTTTATACCACTAGTAGAAAATATGATTATTATTATCATTAAAGTGATTTGGGATGTAATGCATGTTGTGACCAGAGGAGGGCGCCTCTGCTGCCACGCTGCTGGGCGTCCTCATCTTCTTAATGACTGACATTTTTGTCTGGGCGGATGAGTGGGAGCACACGCTTTCTTCTCTTTCTCTCTTTTCTTTTCTTCTTCCTGCAACGCCTTTGAACTGCAAATGGATTTGTCAGAAGAGAAAGGCCTCCTCGTTCCCGCACGCTTGATGGCTCTTAGAAGCGCTTTAGTACGCCTTCCTGAATAGTGTGGAGGCGGAAGTGATTCACACAAATGTGAACGGCTCGCTCAAAACCTTTCTTCTTCTTGCCATTTGGATTCGGCGCTTATGCTCTGGAAAATGTACGCCTTTCATGAAATTGAATGAAAGGTTTGTACATCTGAACCAAATCCCATGAAGTAAAAATACTTCACTATAATGCTAATATTGCACATTGTGTACATGGAGTAAAAATACTTGTGTATATTGCACATTTAAACTGCCTTTAAAACATGTTGAAATCCCTCGAATATAGGCAGTCCACTTTTACACGACGCACACTATAATAATGCCATCTCGTGTAAAAACATAATGCATTTGATTAAAGTTGATTAATACATTTTGAAAATTAAATAGAATACAAAATGAAAAATAAATGGAGTCCACTTTAGTGTCACTGTGACTGAGCAAAAGTTAGCATTATATTTGTATAACAAAAATATATTTGTATTTACTCTCTTTCTCTACATATATAGATGTATATGTATGTGTATATATATTGTGTATAAGTTTGTGTATATAGTGGAGATATATGTATGTGTGTGTGTGTATGTATGTATATATATATATACACACACACACAATTTCTATTAAAAAATTTTATATGTTTTTATAGAAATATGTATGTAGATTATAATTGTATCTATACATTTTTATCTTTATAAAAAGATAATTATATATATTTTCTAGAAATATTTAGGCTATATATAAATATATTTATATATATATATATATATATATATATATATATATATGATAGTAATATACAGTATATATGTTTTTTTATTGAAATATGTATATGTATTTGTAAAAAAAAATGGGGGAGTACATTGCAATATGCTATAACACAATAACACATATATATATACATATATATATATATATATATGTATATATATATATATATTTCTCTCTCACTCTCTATATATATGTATATATATATATATATTTCTATAAAATAAAAATATTTTATAGAAATAGATATATGTACATACTGTATTATTTATTTATATATATATATATATATATATATATATATATATATATATATATATATATATATATATATATATATATATCCATCCATCCATCCATTTTCTACCGCTTATTCCCTTTTGGGGTCGCGGGGGGCGGTGGCGCCTATCTCAGCTACAATCGGGCGGAAGGCGGGGTACACTCGCGACAAGTCGCCATCTCATCGCAGGGCATATATATATATATATATATATATATATATATACATACATACATATAAAATGAAAAAATATATATTAAAAAAAAATTCCAAAATGCTGTGTGTCATTGAAAAATACCCAAAAAATATATATTTATTTTATATATTTATATCAAAACCTAACATATTCCAGACGATTCTACATGTGACCTTATATTCCATTTACTGTGGTACAAAATACACAGCAGCGTTTGGGGAGCTTTTGACTTTTTCTATTTTCTCTGCTTCCTTTCCAGGAACTCATGAACCAGTTTACACATCCAGGGAATTTACTCTCGACACGTGTGTGTGTGTGTGTGTGTGTGTGTGTGTGTGTGTGTGTGTGTGTGTGTGTGTGTGTGTGTGTGTGTGTGTGTGTGTGTGTGTGTGTGTGTGTGTGTGTGTGTGTGTGTGTGTGTGTGTGTGTGTGTGTGTGTGTGTGTGTGTGTGTGTGGGTGGGTGGGTGGGTGGGTGGGTGGGTGGGTGGGTGGGTGGGTGGGTGGGTGTTTGTGTGTGTGTGTCCAAAGATGTATTGATATCCCCCATGAGCTGACATATATATATATATATATATATGTGTGTATATATATATATATATATATATATATATATATATATATACATATATATATATATATATATATATATATATATATATATGTATATATATACACTTGTATGTGGACATGTGATACCTTCATGCATGTGTGCATATTCACATGGGCTAGATGCATATATATATATATATATAATCAGAGAGATGTATTATTTCCTGTGCCTTCAAGGCACAGAGCAGCTGTGTGGACACTTTTATATTTAGTCAACATGGATTGTTGACAGAAGGGGCTTTCCTGCTGGAGGTTGCCATGGTTACTGTCACTCACATCTAATTAAAACACACCCACGCTCCTCATCAAGCAGTTTGCCAAAAGGCTTTTAGTTTCTGCAACATGCCTTCTGAGTAACACACTTGGGGGGGGTGTGTGTGTGTGTGTGTGTGTGTGTGTGTTGGTGTGTTTGTGCGAGTGTGTGTGTGTGTGTGTGTGTGTGTGTTTGGGTTTTATTTATTGATTGATTGATTGAGACTTGTATTAGTAGATTGCAAAGTACAGTACATATTCCCTACAATTGACCACTAAATGGTAACACCCCAATAAGTTTTTCTACTTGTTTAAGTCGGGGTCCACGTTAATCAATTCATGGTAAATTCATGGTGTGTTTGTGCATGTGTGTGTGCGTGTGCATGTGTGTGTATATATGTATGTATGTGAGCATATGTATGTGTGTGTGTATATATTCATATATTATTATTCATAATAACATGTAATATATACATGATGTAAGTATATATGTAGTATCTAGTAACATTTATAATAACATGTAATATATACATGATGTAAGTATATATGTAGTATCTAGTAACATTCATAACATGTAATATATACATGATGTAAGTATATATGTAGTATCTAGTAACATTCATAATAACATGTAATATATACATGATGTAGGTATATATGTAGTATCTAGTAACATTCATAACATGTAATATATACATGATGTAAGTATATATGTAGTATCTAGTAACATTCATAATAACATGTAATATATACATGATGTAAGTATATATGTAGTATCTAGTAACATTGATAACATGTAATATATACATGATGTAAGTATATATGTAGTATCTAGTAACATTGATCCATCCATCCATCCATCCATCCATTTTCTACCGCTTATTCCCTTTCGGGGTCGCGGGGGAATAACATGTAATATATACATGATGTAAGTATATATGTCATGTGGTAACATTCATAATAACATGTAATATATACATGATGTAAGTATATATGTAGTATCTAGTAACATTTATAATAACATGTAATATATACATGATGTAAGTATATATGTAGTATCTAGTAACATTCATAATAACATGTAATATATACATGATGTAAGTATATATGTAGTAATTAGTAACATTCATAATAACATGTAATATATACATATTATTATTATTGTTTTTGCAAATAATCATTAACTTTAGAATTTGATGCCAGCAACACATGACAAAGAAGTTGGGAAAAGTGGCAATAAATACTGATCAAGTTGAGGAATGCTCATCAAACACTTATTTGGAACATCCCACAGGTGTGCAGGCTAATTGGGAACAGGTGGGTGCCATGATTGGGAAGAAAAACAGCTTCCTAAGTCTTTCACAAGAAAGGATGGGGCGAGGTACACCCCTTTGTCCACAACTGCGGGAGCAAATAGTCAAACAGTTTAAGAACAACCTTTCTCAAAGTGCAATTGCAAGAAATTCAGGGATTTCAACATCTACGCTCCATAATATCATCAAAAGGTTCAGAGAATCTGGAGAAATCACTCCACGTAAGCGGCATGGCCGGAAACCAACATTGAATGACCGTGACCTTCCACCCCTCAGGCGACACTGTATAAAAACCCCACATCAATCTCTAAAGGATATCACCACATGGGCCCAGGAACACTTCAGAAAACCACTGTCACTAAATATAGTTTGTCGCTACATCTGTAAGTGCAAGTTAAAGCTCTCTGTGCAAAGCGAAACCCATTTATCAACAACATCCAGAAACGCCGCCGGCTTCTCTGGGCCCGAGATCATCTAAGATGGACTGATGCAAAGTGGAAAAGTTTTCTGTGGTCTGACGAGTCCACATTTCAAAATTGTTTTTGGAAATATTCGACATGGTGTCATCCGGACCAAAGGGGAAGCGAACCATCCAGACTGTTATCCACGCAAAGTTGAAAAGCCAGCATCTGTGATGGTATGGGGGTGCATTAGCGCCCAAGGCATGGGTAACTTACACATCTGTGAAGGCACCATTAATGCTGAAAGGTACATACAGGTTTTGGAACAACATATGCTGCCATCTAAGCGCCGTCTTTTTCATGGACGCCCCTGCTTATTTCAGCAAAACAATGCCAAGCTACATTTAGGACAGCGTGGCTTCGTGCGGGTACTTTCCTGGCCCGCCTGCAGTCCAGACCTGTCTCCCATGGAAAATGTGTGGCGCATTATGAAGCGTAAAATAGGACAGCGGAGACCCCGGACTGTTGAAGGACTGAAGCTCTACATAAAACAAGAATGGGAAAGAATTCCACTTTCAAAGCTTCAACATTTAGTTTCCTCAGTTCCCAAACGTTTATTGAGTGTTGTTAAAAGAAAAGGTTATGTAACACAGTGGTTAACATGCCCTTTCCCAACTACTTTGGCACGTGTTGCAGCCATGAAATTCTAAGTTAATGATTATTTGAAAAAAAAAAATAAAGTTTATGAGTTTGAACATCAAATATGTTGTCTTTGTAGCATATTCAACTGAATATGGCTTGAAAAGGATTTCCAAACTCATATGGAGACGGGGTTTGTACATGAAGAATTAAGAAAGGGTGAACAAAAAAAGAGGGGTGCTGCAAAGGAGTGTCTTTTCGTTTCTTTTTGGCCATCTTTAGGTCTAAATTGGATGTCAAAGTGGACCAACTGCTGGGTTTATGTCCACAACCTTCTACTATACAGGTGAGAGACATGATTTATCAGCTACAATCAACTTTCACCAACTCAGAGGCCACGCAGCAGCTCAACATAGCAACATAGGCTAGTTAGCTCTCAGTGATCACGGCGCCGCTAAAAGTAATTCCTCTGTGTTAGCACTTATGTTAACAATATGGCTACTACTTGCTAATATCCAGATCACCACATGTAAATGGAGAATTGTTGGCACCTTTGGATGTTTGTTTGTTTTGTTTTTTAGCTGCTCTGTTAGCCGCCTCTTACTTGCTGTATTTTACCACTCAGAATGTGTTTTTTTCTTACGTGTGGATTGTGACTGATGGGCAAAGTTACAAATAAAAAAGTGCAGTTCCCTTTTGAATGCAGGACATGCCAACCTCAGGCAACATATTTTACTGCAGGGGTCACCAACGCGGGCACCAGGTCGCCCGCTGGCCTGTTCTAAAAATAGCTCAAATAGCAGCACTTACCAGTGAGCTGCCTCTATTTTTCAAATTGTATTTATTTACTAGCAAGCTGGTCTCGCTTCGCTGGACATTTTTAATTCTAAGAGAGACAAAACTCAAATAGAATTTGAATATCCAAGGGGACGGCGTGGCGCAGTGGGGAGAGTGGCCGTGCGCAACCCGAGCGTCCCTGGTTCAATTCCCACCTAGTACCAACCTCGTCACGTCCGATGTGTCCTGAGCAAGACACTTCACCCTTGCTCCTGATGGGTGCTGGTAGGCGCCTTGCATGGCAGCTCCCTCCATCAGTGTGTGAATGTGTGTGTGAATGGGTAAATGTGGAAGTAGTGTCAAAGCGCTTTGAGTACCTTGAAGGTAGAAAAGCGCTATACAAGTACAACCCATTTATCATTTAAATAAATTCACTTATTTTTTTACTTTGCTTCTTATAACTTTCAGAAAGACAATTTTAGAGAAAAAATACAACCTTAAAAATTATTTTAGGGTTTTTAAACACATATACCTTTTTATCTTTTAAATTCCTTCCTCTTCTTTCCTGACAATTTAAATCAATGTTCAAGTATATATATTTTTTTATTGTAAAGAATAATAAATACATTTTAATTGAATTCTTAATTTTAGCTTCTGTTTTTTCAACGAAGAATATTTGTGAAATATTTCTTCAAACTTATTATGATTAAAATTCCCCCCAAAAATATTCTGGCACATCTAGAAAATCAAATTTAAATCTTATTTCAAAGTCTTTTGAATTTCTTTTAACATTTTTGTTCTGGAAAATCTAGAAGAAATAATGATTCGTCTTTGTTAGAAATATAGCTTTGGTCCAATTTGTTATATATTCTAACAAAGTGCAAATTGGATTTTAACCTATTTAAAACATGTCATTAAATGTGTAAAAAATTATTAATTATTGTTTTTTTATTTTTTCAAAAATATTCAAATTAGCTAGTTTTTCCTCTTCTTTTTTTCTGTTGAATTTCTAAAGAGTCAAAATTGAAGATAAAATATGTTTCAAAATTTAATCTTCATTTTTTTCGCGTTTTCTCCTCTTTTAAACGGTTCAAAAAGTGTTTTTTCATCATTTATTCTCGACAAAAAACCTTCCGTAAAAGGAAAAAAATGTACGACGGAATGACAGACGGAAATACCCATTTTTTTTATACATATAGATTTATTTATTAAAGGTAAATTAAGCAAATTGGCTATTTCTGGCAATTTATTGAAGTGTGTATCAAACTGGTAGCCCTTGGCATTCATCAGTAGCCAAGTTCTTGCTTTCAAAAAGGTTGCTGACCCCTGTTTTTAAAGCATGACTAAAAAAAGCAGATGTTAGCATGCTAACATAACGTGGCCTATTTGCACTGGAACGCTGCCCGTTTTAGTCCTAGTCCTAATCCTAGTCCCGAAGGGCAGACCCCTGGTGGGCCACCTGCTCCCGTAGTCTTTAAAGCACATTAGAGGGCCCAATAATCTTGGCTCTTGTCCTTCCAGCCAATCATCCGTCCCCAAGTGTGTAATCCGGCTATGCAGCTAATCAGGTAGTCCTGAGTGGCCCCGCCCCCAACGACATGTCCCACCGACGCTGAAGAAACATGGCTGTCCGCAGGTCGCCCTCCTCTACCTGGACAGGTGAGTGCCACGCTCAGTCAGGATACAAGAGAGATGATTTGTTCTCCCGCACCAGAGACGTGTGTGTGTGTGTGTGGGACTTCCTGTTTAGCGTGTGTTTCCATAGCAACAGGACTAATGTGCTGGTAGTCAAGGAGGGAAGTCCTCCGGCTTGAAAAGAAGCGCTCCTATTGGTTAGTTCAGAGTGCAGCGTTTTGTTTACCAACCTGAGGTTAGGAGCCTCCCTAGCTAGCGTGCTTTATCAGTATCATGATCAAACCCTGCTTCCAAATGCTGTGACCCACAAAAACTGCTCATTATAGCCTTTAAATTTGACTTCTTTTTTATATATATATATATATATATATATATATATATATATATATATATATATATATATATGTATATATAAGAATGAAAAACAGGAGTCCTTTGCCATGGGCCAAGGACCCTATTGAAACTGCTGTGTTTTATTATTATTCCGCACCTACGCGCTGTAATTTGACCCCCTTAACATGCTTCAAAACTCACCAAATTTGACACACACGTCGGTATAGCAAACCTTCCCAACATGTTAAGCAACCAATCCCCCAAAAGGAAAATTGCGCTCTAGCGCCCCCTAGGAAAAAATTACAGACGAAACTGCTTGTAACTTCTGTTAGGAATGTCATAGCAACATGAAACAAAAACTCCTATGTAGGTCTGACTTAGACCCAATTTTCATACACTCACTTATTTCAGCAAAAATCTACAGGAAGTTGGCAAAAACCCCTTCGAAATAAAATTTTCGCAAAAAAAAATGCAATTATTGCCTCTTTGCGCTGTAATTTGACCCCTTTAAAATGCTTCAAAAGTCACCAAACTTGGCGCACACATAAAGACTGGCGAATATTGCGATCTAATGAAAAAAACCAAACCCCAAAACTCAAAATTGCGCTCTAGCGCTATTTTTGATAAAAACACTGAAAAAACTGCTCCTAGGAAGAAAACACAGACAAAATTGCTATTAACTTCCGGTAAGAATGTCAGAGAGACATGAAACAAAAACCTCTATGTAGGTCTCGCTTAGGCCTACATGTCATAGATTGACAACCCCCAACAAAAATCAACAGGAAGTTTGCAATCCCCCCTTCAAAACAAAAGTTTTGTAAAAACCGGTCACCTTTCTTCAAACATTATCTCCTCTGAGTGCGTTTGTTGTTTTGGCTTCAAACTCGCACAGGAGAGAGATTGAACCCTTCTGATTAAAAGTATAGAAGAGTTTTGATAAGTTCTCAGGTTTTGATTTTACGCGCCTTCAAAGAACCCCTGTGCAAAGTCTCCTAAAAAATGTCATTTTTGCCTCTTTGAGCTGTTATTTGACCCCCTTAAAATGCTTCTAAACTCACCAAACTTGACACACACATCAGGTCTGGCAAAAATTGCGATCTGATGAAAAAACCTAACCTCAAAACTCAAAATTGTGCTCTACCGCCCCCTAGGAATACAACACGGACAAACTGCTCCTAGGAAGAAAACACAGACAAAACTGCTTGTAACTTCCGGTAGGAATGTCAGAGAGACATGAAACAAAAAACACTATGTAGGTCTCACTTAGACCTAAATTTTAATAATTAACATACTTTAGCAAAAATCAACAGGAAGTTTGATATTTTCACTTCAATACAACAACTGCATTACTTTCACAATGCATTAGATTCTCAAAATAGTGGCTCCAAGGCGTCTTCTAACGCTTAAATAGACAGACAACACATATACTCCGCTGCTTCACAGGCCGCTGGATGTAGCCGGCAAAGTATTCCCATGCTAGCTAGCCGGTCTAGCAAGCACGCGTCATTCAGTCCAAAACGGCCCGATCTATCCACATTCAGAATTGTCTGGCGGTCGTAAGTGATCCCGGAGTGACCACGCTGTAAGCCAGCCATGAAATTTGCAGAATTGTCCGGTATTTTTGCCAAATGTTCCATCTTTACCAAGAGCCCCTCGACGCCATCTTGTTAAGAAAAGGCGTTAACAAAATAAAAGCATGTAAACAACATACGCAAATGTGCGATAAAATAATTGACGCCGTTAATAGATTGATGAGTTAACGCGTAATTAACGCATTAATTTGCCCAAGTTTAAAGTAAACACTAAAAAAAAAGAACTTTTTTATTTTTAATGATTAGGACCCTTTTGGATCCCCAATAATTGTTGTGTTGGTTTTTTTTCGTGTCATTGCTAAGAAAAATAATAATAAATTGAAATCAATGTTGTTATGTGTTGACATTTTTAAGGCTCCAATTATTCTATAATCTCAAATATTCCACTTTCAAATTTTATTGGGGAAAACTATTGCATATTTTGTGTTTTGTTTTCCATAACAAAGCGGGGTTTTCTTTGACAAAAAGGGCATACAACTTAAATCTTTAAAAAGGTTATATTGACAGATAGACCTAATGTTGATGTAGAGATTTAAACCTTGAATAACAATAATACTGAATAATGACACATTTTAAATATTTTTTTGGACCAAAATCCTTTTGGGGTCCCTGTCATCAAGCCTGAGTGGAGGCCCAGATGTATATTTGTTATTCATATATTGTATTGTTTAAAAAAAAATAAATGGCCCCCGCTTGCTTTGATTTTTCAGTGTGCGGCCCTCAGTGGAAAAAGTTTGGACACCCCTGTCTTAGAGGAAGAAAAAACTGTAGTATCATTTTTCCATCTGCAGTAAAAACAACAACAAACACTTAGTACAGTAAAACTGTGGTATTGTCTTTCTATCTTCCTGTTTACACGCTGCAAAAAAAAAAACGACGTATATTTTACAACGACATTTGGCAACAGCTGTCACTATTTTTTTCTACAGATTTTTGTTGCACTGTACGGGAAAAAATTACTTGTAATTTTGTCTTACGTATGTGGACATGGACATTTTTATTTTTTTTATAATATCCACAAATTTGAGTGAGCAGGTCGTGTTATGTGTCGACTTTTTGTGTGGTTGGATTTTTTTTTTTTTTTTTTGCACTATGACTAGGGAAGGTTATTTGCATTTGTTGCACATAATTAAAGGTAATTGACCCCAATGATTAATGTGGTCATAAAAGCAGCAACAATATTCTTCACACACACACACACACACACACACACACACACACACACACACACACACACACACACACACACACTTTATTCTTCCTGGCGAGCCTCCAGCTGCCACAAAAGCCCAGCAGGCCAAACCGCAACTTGACAAATGAATGAATGAATAATTGAAGTGTGTCTCTCGCCCAAAAATGCTACTTCCTGGTGGTGATAATGTGAGCGCGGCAGTGAGCTGTCCGTGGTGCTGGAACCGGGAAGCCTGCTGTGTTACCATGGCGACAGAATCCCTGAATAACCACAACCTTATTATTGTCGCAAAAAGAAAGGACGTTTTCAGTCCGGCAACAAAAAATATGAGGAGCATGATGACCCAGGTCCAAGACTGGCCTCAAAATTAAAGCATTTAAAACATATTTTTCAGTTATTTGTATAAAAATCAGGGTAAAAAAATTAAATGTCAAAAATTCAGTGTATTAAGATCCAGTGTAGTTTTTTTTAAATGTTAATAAATTATGTGTAAAAAAAAAAAAAATCTGCGTAAAATGTTTTAGATTAACATACATTTAGAGTAAACTACATTCAGTGTACAAAAATTCAAAGTAAAAAAAATTCAATGTAAAAAAATTCTGAGTAAAATAATTTTACATTAAAATATATTCAGTGTAAAAAATTCCAAGAAAAAAAACAAAAAAAACAATTCAGTGTAAAAAAAAAAAAATTGAAGAAAAAGATAAACGCGAAAAATATAGTGTAAAAAGATTCTGAGTAAAATAAGTTCAGTGTAAAAAAAAAAGTAAGTGTATAAAAATTCTGAGAAAAAAAATGAAATGTAAAAAATTCAGTCTTAAAAAAATCTGTGTTTTAAGATTCAGTGTAAAACACTTTTAAGGTAAATGTTTTAGATTAACATACATTTAGAGTAAAATACATTCAGTGTACAAAAATTCAAAGTAAAAAAAATTCAGTCCAAAAAAATTCTGAGTAAAATAATGTTAGATTAAAATATATTCAGTGTAAAAAATTCAAAGAAAAAAAACCCCAAAACAATTCAGTGTAAAAAAAAAAAATGGAGGAAAAAAATCAATGTAAAAAATTCTGTGTTTTAAGATTCAGAGTAAAATAAGTTCAGTGTAAAAAAAAAGTAAGTGCATAAAATTCAGAGAAAAAAAATTAAATGTAAAAAAATTCAGTCTTAAAAAAATCTGTGTTTTAAGATTCAGTGTAAAAAACTTTTAAGGCAAAATAAAGTATATGCAAAAAAATCAATGTAAAAAATTCTGTGTAAAAAGATTCAGAGTAAAATAAGTTCAGTGTAAAAAAAAGGAAGTGTATAAAAATTCAGAGAAAAAAAATTAAATGTAAAAAATTCAGTCTTAAAAAATCTGTGTTTTAAGATTCAGTGTAAAAAAACGTTTAAGGTAAAATAAAGTATATGCAAAAAAATCAATGTAAATAATTCTGTGTAAAAAGATTTAGAGTAAAATAAGTTCAGTGTAAAAAAAAGTAAGTGTATAAAAATTCAGAGAAAAAAAATGAAATGTCAAAAATTCAGTCTTAAAAAAATCTGTGTTTTAAGATTCAGTGTAAAAAACTTTTAAGGTAAAATAAAGTATGTGCAAAACAAATTCAGTGTATAAAAATTCAGAGAAAAAAAAATCAATGTAAAAAATTCTGTGTAAAAATATTCAGAGTAAAATAAGTTCAGTGTAAAAAAAAAGTAAGTGGATAAAAATTCAGAGAAAAAAAATTAAATGTAAAAAATTCAGTCTTAAAAAAATCTGTGTTTTAAGATTCAGTGCAAAAAACTTTTAAGGTAAAATAAAGTATATGCAAAACAAATTCAGTGAAAAAAAAATCTATGTAAAAAATTCTGTGTAAAAAGATTCAGAGTAAAATTTATTTAGGGTCAAATAAATTCAGTGTAAAAAAGTCAGTGTATAACATTTCAGAGTAAAAACAAATTAATGTGAAAAATTCAGAGGAGAACAATTAAAATTTCAAAAATTAAGTGTAAATTTTTTGGAGTAAAATAAATTCTTTGTATAAAAAAATTTAAAGTAAGAGAATTTAGAGTAAAATACATTCAGTGTAAATAATTCAGAGTAAAACATTCAGTGTAAAATAAATGTAGGGTCAAATACATTCAATGTAAAAAGATTAAAATAAATTTAGAGCAAAATAAATTAAGTTTGGAAAAAGTCAGTGTATAAAAATTTAGAGAAAAAGAATTAAATGTGGGGTAAAAAAATTTAATGTATAAAAATTTTGAGTAAATAAATTGAATGTAAAAAATTCATTTAAAAAAATAATTCTAAAACAAATTCAGTGTATAAAAATTCAGAATAAAAACATTCAATGTAAAAAATTCAGGGTAAAAAAATTCAGTGTAAAAATGTTCAGAGTAAAATAAATTTAGGGGTAAAATAAATTGAATGTAAAAAATTCAGTCTATGAAAATTCAGAGTAAAAAAAATCTATGTAAACTTTTTCGTGTAAAAAATTCAGTGTAAAAGATACTGAGTAAAATAAATTAAATGTAAAAAATTCGGGGTATAAAAATTTAGAGTGAATAAATTCAACGTAAAAAAAATCAGTATAAAAAATATCAGAGTAAAGGATTCAGAGTAAAACATTCAGTGTAAAATAAATGTAGGGTCAAATACATTCAGTGTAAAAAAATCAGTGTAAAAAGATTAAAATAAATTTAGAGCAAAAAAAATTAAGTTTGAAAAAGTCAGTGTATAAAAATTTAGAGAAAAAGAATTAAATGTAAAAAATGTGGGGTAAAAAAATTAAATGTATAAAAATTTTGAGGAAACATTCATTTCAAAAAATAATTCTAAAACAAATTCAGTGTATAAAAATTCAGAATAAAAACATTCAATGTAAAAAATTCAGTGTAAAAAGGTTCAGAGTAAAATAAATTTAGGGGTAAAATAAATTGAATGTTAAAAATTCAGTCTATGAAAATTCAGAGTAAAAAAAAATCCATGTAAACTTTTTCGTGTAAAAAATTCAGTGTAAAAGATTCTGAGTAAAATAAATTAAGAGTAAAATAAATGAAATGTAAAAAATTCAGGGTATAAAAATTTAGAGTGAATAAATTCAACGTAAAAAAAATCAGTGTAAAAAGATTAAAATAAATTTAGAGCAAAATAAATTAAGTTTGAAAAAGTCAGTTTATAAAAATTTAGAGAAAAAGAATTAAATGTAAAAAATGTGGGGTAAAAAAAATAAATGTATACAAATTTTGAGTAAATAAATTGAATGTAAAAAATTCATTTCAAAAAATAATTCTAAAACAAATTCAGTGTATAAAAATTCAGAATAAAAACATTCAATGTAAAAAATTCAGGGTAAAAAAATTCAGTGTAAAAAGGTTCAGAGTAAAATAAATTTAGGGGTAAAATAAATTGAATGTTAAAAATTCAGTCTATGAAAATTCAGAGTAAAAAAAAATCTATGTAAACTTTTTCGTGTAAAAAATTCAGTGTAAAAGTTTCTGAGTAAAATAAATTAAGAGTAAAATAAATTAAATGTAAAAAATTCGGGGTATAAAAATTTAGAATGAATAAATTCAACGTTAAAAAAATCAGTATAAAAAATATCAGAGTAAAGAATTCAGAGTAAAACATTCAGTGTAAAATAAATGTAGGTTCAAATACATTCATTCTAAAAAAAATCAGTGTAAAAAGATTAAAATAAATTTAGAGCAAAATAAATTAAGTTTGAAAAAGTCAGTGTATAAAAATTTAGAGAAAAAGAATTAAATGTAAAAAATGTGGGGTAAAAAAATTAAATGTATAAAAATTTTGAGTAAATAAATTGAATGTAAAAAATTCATTTAAAAAAATAATTCTAAAACAAATTCAGTGTATAAAAATTCAGAATAAAAACATTCAATGTAAAAAATTCAGTGTAAAAAGGTTCAGAGTAAAATAAATTTAGGGGTAAAATAAATTGAATGTTAAAAATTGAGTCTATGAAAATTCAGAGTAAAAAAAAATCGATGTAAACTTTTTCGTGTAAAAAATTCGGTGTAAAAGATTCTGAATAAAATAAATTAAGAGTAAAATAAATTAAATGTAAAAAATTCAGGGTATAAAAATTTAGAGTGAATAAATTCAACGTCAAAAAAATCAGTATAAAAAATATCAGAGTAAAACAAATTCAGTGTAAAAAGATTCAGCGCAAAAAAAGTTCACAAAATTCAAATGTAAAAAATTCCCTTCCCTAAATTAAGTGTCAAAAAAGTACCAAATAGGGTTTCCTGACACGCCACAATGTCCACGGGAGTCCCGACCCACTTATTGACCTCCACTGCCGCTTGAACGCCAGACTCCGACTTGAACTTGAACGCCAGACTCCGACATGGACTTGAACTTGAACTTGAACGCCAGACTCCGACATCGACTTGAACTTGAACGCCAGACTCCGACTTGAACTTGAACGCCAGACTCCGACATGGACTTGAACTTCAACTTGAACGCCAGACCCGGACATGGACATGGACTTGAACTTGAACGCCAGACCCGGACATGGACTTGAACTTGAAGGCCAGACTCGGACATGGACTTGTACTTGAACGTGAGACTCGGACATGGACTTGTTGTTGATTGTCCCACAAATGAAGAACTTGACTTGCAGAGTCCCGAGAAACTGGACGAGGTCTGATCCGGGTGGCCACGGCTCTCAGCGAGTCCTCCTCCATCCACAGCGACGCCCTGTACCACCTGACCAGGGACGTGTCCGTCATGGGTCTGGACCCTCTGACCTCCAGCACCCACAGAGACCAAGTCTGGAACGAGGAGGCCCAGAGTCTTCTGAAGGTGACCAATGAACACTTTTTTTGTAGTTTTAGTCCATTTGTAGTTGTGAAACTAACTCATGGATATTATTTGGTGCTAGCAGGGTAGCATGCTAACTGCTAGTATGTTAGCATTTCCGTCCATTGCATTAGCATAAAGCAAAAACTCATGAATATTGTTATTTTGGTGGTAGCATGTTAGCATACTAACAGTTAGTATGTTAGCATTATATTTAATTGTGTTAGTATAAAACAAAAACTCATATATATTGTTGTTTGCCGCTATCAGGTTAGCATGCTAACTGTTAGTATATTAGCAGTTCAGTGAATGTTGTTAGTATAAAACAGAAACTCATGGATATTGTTATTTGGTGCTATCAGGTTAGCATGCTAACTGTTAGTATGTTAGCATTTCAGTCAATGTTATTAGCATTAAAAAAAACTCATGAATGTTGTTATTTTGGTGCTAGCAGGTTAGCATGCTAACTGTTAGTATGTTAGCATTTCAGTCAATTGTTAGCATAAAACAAATCATTAATATTTGTATTTGGTGATAGCAGGTTAGCATGCTTACTGTTAGTATGTTAGCATTTCAGTCAATGTTATTAGCATTAAAAAAACTCATGAATCTTGTTATTTTGGTGTTAGCATGCTAACTGTTAGTATGTTAGCATTTCAGTAAATTGTTAGCATAAAACAAATCATTATTTTTATTTGGTGATAGCAGGTTAGCATGCTTACTGTTAGTATGTTAGCATTTCAGTTAATGTTATTAGCATAAAAAAACAACTCATGAATGTTATTTCACATTTCAGTCAATTTTGTTAGCATAAAACAAAAACTCAGGAAAATATTATTTGGTGATAGCAGGTTAGCATGCAAACTTTTAGAAAGTTAGCACTTAAGTGAATGTTGTTAGTATAAAACTAAAACTCATGAATGTTGTTATTTTGGTTCTCGCAGGTTAGCATGCTAACTGTTAGTATGTTAGCATTTCAGTCAATTGTTAGCATAAAACAACAACTCGTTAATATTTTTATTTCTTGATAGCAGGTTAGCATGCTAACTGTTAGTATGTTAGCAATTCAGTGAATGTTAGTATAAAACAGAAACTCATGGATATTGTTATTTGGTGCTATCAGGTTAGCATGCTAACTGTTAGTATGTTAGCATTTCAGTCAATGTTATTAGCATTAAAAAAACTCATGAATGTTGTTATTTTGGTGCTAGCAGGTTAGCATGCTAACTGTTAGTATGTTAGCATTTCAGTCAATTGTTAGCATAAAACAAATCATTAATATTTTTATTTAGTGCTATCAGGTTAGCATGCTTACTGTTAGTATGTTAGCAATTCAGTGAATGTTAGTACAAAACAGAAACTCATGGATATTGTTATTTTGGTGCTAGCAGGTTAGCATGCTAACTGTTCGTATGTTAGCATTTCAGTCAATTGTTAGGATAAAACAAATCATTAATATTTTTATTTGGTGATAGCAGGTTAGCATGCTTACTGTTAGTATGTTAGCATTTCAGTCAATGTTATTAGCATTAAAAAAACTCATGAATGTTGTTATTTTGGTGCTAGCAGGTTAGCATGCTAACTGTTAGTATGTTAGCATTTCAGTCAATTGTTAGCATAAAACAAATCATTAATATTTTTATTTGGTGATAGCGGGTTAGCATGCTTTCTGTTAGTATGTTAGCATTTCAGTTAATGTTATTAGCATTAAAAAAAACTCATGAATGTTATTTTGGTGTTAGCATGCTAACTGTTAGTATGTTAGCATTTCAGTCAATTGTTAGAATAAAACAAATCATTAACATTTTTATTTGGTGATAGCAGGTTAGCATACTAACTGTTAGTATGTTAGCATTTCAGTCAATGTTATTAACATTAAAAAAAACTCATGAATGTTGTTATTTTGGTGCTAGCAGGTTAGCATGCAAACTTTTAGAAAGTTGGCACTTAAGTGAATGTTGTTAGTATAAAACTAAAACTCATGAATGTTGTTATTTTGGTTCTAGCAGGTTAGCATGCTAACTGTTAGTATGTTAGCATTTCAGTCAATTGTTAGCATAAAACAACAACTCATTAATATTTGTATTTCTTGATAGCAGGTTAGCATGCTAACTGTTAGTATGTTAGCATTTCAGTCAATGTTATTAGCATTAAAAAAATTCATGAATGTTGTTATTTTGGTGGTAGCAGGTTAGCATGCTAACTGTTAGTATGTTAGCATTTCAGTCAATTGTTAGCATAAAACAAATCATTAATATTTTTTTTTGGTGATAGCAGATTAGCATGCTTACTGTTAGTATGTTAGCATTTCAGTCAATGTTATTAGCATTAAAAAAACTCATGAATGTTGTTATTTTGGTGTTAGCATGCTAACTGTTAGTATGTTAGCATTTCAATCAATTGTTAGCATAAAACAAATCATTAATATTTGTATTTGGTGATAGCAGGTTAGCATGCTTACTGTTAGTATGTTAGCATTTCAGTCAATGTTATTAGCATAAAAAAAACTCATGAATGTTATTTCACATTTCAGTCAATTTTGTTAGCATAAAACAAAAACTCAGGAAAACATTATTTGGTGATAGCAGGTTAGCATGCAAACTTTTAGAAAGTTAGCACTTAAGTGAATGTTGTTAGTATAAAACTAAAACTCATGAATGTTGTTATTTTGGTTCTAGCAGGTTAGCATGCTAACTGTTAGTATGTTAGAATTTCAGTCAATTGTTAGCATAAAACAACAACTCATTAATATTTGTATTTCTTGATAGCAGGTTAGCATGCTAACTGTTAGTATGTTAGCATTTCAGTCAATGTTATTAGCATTAAAAAAACTCATGAATGTTGTTATTTTGGTGCTAGCAGGTTAGCATGCTAACTGTTAGTATGTTAGCATTTCAGTCAATTGTTAGCATAAAACAACAACTCATTAATATTTGTATTTCTTGATAGCAGGTTAGCATGCTAACTGTTCGTATGTTAGCATTTCAGTCAATGTTATTAGCATTAAAAAAAACTCATGAATGTTGTTATTTTGGTGCTATCAGGTTAGCATGCTAACTGTTAGTATGTTAGCATTTCAGTCAATGTTATTAGCATTAAAAAAACTCATGAATGTTGTTATTTTGGTGCTAGCAGGTTAGCATGCTAACTGTTAGTATGTTAGCATTTCAGTCAATTGTTAGCATAAAACAAATCATTAATATTTTTATTTAGTGCTATCAGGTTAGCATGCTAACTGTTAGTATGTTAGCATTTCAATCAATTGTTAGCATAAAACAAATCATTAATATTTTTATTTAGTGCTATCAGGTTAGCATGCTTACTGTTAGTATGTTAGCATTTCAGTCAATGTTATTAGCATTAAAAAAACTCATGAATGTTATTTTGGTGCTAGCAGGTTAGCATGCTAACTGTTAGTATGTTAGCATTTCAGTCGATTGTTAGCATAAAACAAATCATTAATATTTTTATTTGGTGATAGCAGGTTAGCATACATACTGTTAGTATGTTAGCATTTCAGTCAATGTTATTAGCATTAAAAAAACAACTCATGAATGTTGTTATTTTGGTGCTAGCAGGTTAGCATGCTAACTGTTAGTATGTTAGCATTTCAATCAATTGTTAGCATAAAACAAATCATTAATATTTTTGTTTGGTGATAGCAGGTTAGCATGCTTACTGTTAGTATGTTAGCAATTCAGTGAATGTTGTTAGTATAAAACTAAAACTCATGAATGTTGTTATTTTGGTTCTAGCAGGTTAGCATGCTAACTGTTAGTATGTTAGCATTTCAGTCAATTGTTAGCATAAAACAAATGATTAATATTTTTATTTAGTGCTATCAGGTTAGCATGCTAACTGTTAGTATGTTAGCATTTCAATCAATTGTTAGCATAAAACAAATCATTAATATTTTTATTTAGTGCTATCAGGTTAGCATGCTTACTGTTAGTATGTTAGCATTTCAGTCAATGTTATTAGCATTAAAAAAAACTCATGAATGTTGTTATTTTGGTGCTAGCAGGTTAGCATGCTAACTGTTAGTATGTTAGCATTTCAGTCAATTGTTAGCATAAAACAAGTCATTAATATTTTTATTTGGTGATAGCAGGTTAGCATACATACTGTTAGTATGTTAGCATTTCAGTCAATGTTATTAGCATAAAAAAAACAACTCATGAATGTTGTTATTTTGGTGCTAGCAGGTTAGCATGCTAACTGTTAGTATGTTAGCATTTCAATCAATTGTTAGCATAAAACAAATCATTAATATTTTTGTTTGGTGATAGCAGGTTAGCATGCTTACTGTTAGTATGTTAGCAATTCAGTGAATGTTGTTAGTATAAAACTAAAACTCATGAATGTTGTTATTTTGGTTCTAGCAGGTTAGCATGCTAACTGTTAGTATGTTAGCATTTCAGTCAATTGTTAGCATAAAACAAATCATTAATATTTTTATTTTTGCTATCAGGTTAGCATGCTAACTGTTAGTATGTTAGCATTTCAATCAATTGTTAGCATAAAACAAATCATTAATATTTTTATTAAGTGCTATCAGGTTAGCATGCTTACTGTTAGTATGTTAGCATTTCAGTCAATGTTATTAGCATTAAAAAAACTCATGAATGTTGTTATTTTGGTGCTAGCAGGTTAGCATGCTAACTGTTAGTATGTTAGCATTTCATTCAATTGTTAGCATAAAACAAGTCATTAATATTTTTATTTGGTGATAGCAGGTTAGCATACATACTGTTAGTATGTTAGCATTTCAGTCAATGTCATTAGCATAAAAAAAACAACTCATGAATGTTGTTATTTTGGTGCTAGCAGGTTAGCATGCTAACTGTTAGTATGTTAGCATTTCAATCAATTGTTAGCATAAAACAAATCATTAATATTTTTGTTTGGTGATAGCAGGTTAGCATGCTTACTGTTAGTATGTTAGCAATTCAGTGAATGTTGTTAGTATAAAACTAAAACTCATGAATGTTGTTATTTTGGTTCTAGCAGGTTAGCATGCTAACTGTTAGTATGTTAGCATTTCAGTCAATTGTTAGCATAAAACAAATCATTAATATTTTTATTTAGTGCTATCAGGTTAGCATGCTAACTGTTAGTATGTTAGCATTTCAATCAATTGTTAGCATAAAACAAATCATTAATATTTTTATTAAGTGCTATCAGGTTAGCATGCTTACTGTTAGTATGTTAGCATTTCAGTCAATGTTATTAGCATTAAAAAAACTCATGAACGTTGTTATTTTGGTGCTAGCAGGTTAGCATGCTAACTGTTAGTATGTTAGCATTTCAGTCAATTGTTAGCATAAAACAAGTCATTAATATTTTTATTTGGTGATAGCAGGTTAGCATACATACTGTTAGTATTTTAGCATTTCAGTCAATGTTATTAGCATTAAAAAAACAACTCATGAATGTTGTTATTTTGGTGCTAGCAGGTTAGCATGCTAACTGTTAGTATGTTAGCATTTCAATCAATTGTTAGCATAAAACAAATCATTAATATTTTTGTTTGGTGATAGCAGGTTAGCATGCTTACTGTTAGTATGTTAGCAATTCAGTGAATGTTGTTAGTATAAAACTAAAACTCATGAATGTTGTTATTTTGGTTCTAGCAGGTTAGCATGCTAACTGTTAGTATGTTAGCATTTCAGTCAATTGTTAGCATAAAACAAATCATTAATATTTTTATTTAGTGCTATCAGGTTAGCATGCTAACTGTTAGTATGTTAGCATTTCAATCAATTGTTAGCATAAAACAAATCATTAATATTTTTATTAAGTGCTATCAGGTTAGCATGCTTACTGTTAGTATGTTAGCATTTCAGTCAATGTTATTAGCATTAAAAAAACTCATGAATGTTGTTATTTTGGTGCTAGCAGGTTAGCATGCTAACTGTTAGTATGTTAGCATTTCAGTCAATTGTTAGCATAAAACAAGTCATTAATATTTTTATTTGGTGATAGCAGGTTAGCATACATACTGTTAGTATTTTAGCATTTCAGTCAATGTTATTAGCATTAAAAAAACAACTCATGAATGTTGTTATTTTGGTGCTAGCAGGTTAGCATGCTAACTGTTAGTATGTTAGCATTTCAATCAATTGTTAGCATAAAACAAATCATTAATATTTTTGTTTGGTGATAGCAGGTTAGCATGCTTACTGTTAGTATGTTAGCAATTCAGTGAATGTTGTTAGTATAAAACTAAAACTCATGAATGTTGTTATTTTGGTTCTAGCAGGTTAGCATGCTAACTGTTAGTATGTTAGCATTTCAGTCAATTGTTAGCATAAAACAAATCATTAATATTTTTATTTAGTGCTATCAGGTTAGCATGCTAACTGTTAGTATGTTAGCATTTCAATCAATTGTTAGCATAAAACAAATCATTAATATTTTTATTAAGTGCTATCAGGTTAGCATGCTTACTGTTAGTATGTTAGCATTTCAGTCAATGTTATTAGCATTAAAAAAACTCATGAATGTTGTTATTTTGGTGCTAGCAGGTTAGCATGCTAACTGTTAGTATGTTAGCATTTCAGTCAATTGTTAGCATAAAACAAATCATTAATATTTTTATTTGGTGATAGCATGTTAGCATTTCAGTCAATGTTATTAGCATAAAAAAAACAACTCATGAATGTTATTTCACATTTCAGTCACTTTTGTTAGCATAAAACAACAACTCACGACAAATGATATCCTCAATGTCTGGTATCTGCCAGTATGGCTGTTTCAGTATCGATCCGCACATCACACGCTGTCAATCACTGTTAAAAAAAGAAGTACTTTCATGTCGATTAAAAACAAATCTTTATAATCTTTTTTTTTTGAATTGGACAAAAAGTCGTGTAGGTGTACCTAATGAAGTGTCCGCCGAGTGCGCGGGGGGAAAAGGGACATTTTCCCAGCGTGCCACGCGTGGAGGTGCGCACGCAGCCTACACACACGCACGCTCCCAGCGTGGAAGGCGCGCGCACCTCCCCCGCGCGCGCGCGCCATCCTGCCGGTGCGCGCCCCCCTCTTCCAGTCCGAGTTGAAGTCCGTCGGGCGATCCGCGCCATGCGACCTGTTGCCCGCCGACTGCGGACCAACCGCGGGGACTTGTAGCGGCCAAGTGGCGGGCATGGAGCCGAGGCCGGCGGGCATGAATTGGGCAACTTTGCTGGTCTTCTCCCACGTGTGTGCTGGGCTGTAGGAGGCCGGCATGCAGACCGAGGACAAGATCCCAGTAAGTACAAACTGCCTCTGCGCGTACTAAACCTCCTTTGCACGCGCAATATGCACGCACGCATGCACGCCTCCGTCATTCAAATGTTTCTTAATTACTGCTTCAAGTAACATTTTTGTTAGGAACTACACTATAGTCACTTTCTGGTCCAATCGTGAGTGGGAATAAAGTTCCAAAGTGTGGCCCGGGGTGACATTTGCAGCCCGCAGATGTTTTTAACACCCACGGAACATTTTGAAAATACTATTTAAATAAATTCAGTGTATAATAATTCAGAGTAAAAGAAATTAAGTGTAAAATATAAAATCAGTGTATAAAAATTCTGAGTAAATAAATTCAGTGTAAAAAAAAATAGTTAAATAAAATTCATAGTAAAAAACATTCTGTCTATTTGATTCCTTTTTTTATATGTTCAGGGTTTTTTAATTGTATTTTTAAAGTGTAAAAAAATTCAGTGTATAACAATTCAGTGTAAAAAAATTCAGAGTAAAAGAAATTCAGTGTATAAACATTCAGAGTAAAAGAAATTAAGTGTAAAATATAAAATCAGTGTATAAAAATTCAGAGTAATTAGATTCAGTGTCAAAAAAAATAATTAAATAAAATTCGTAGTAAAAAACATTCTATGTATTTGATTCCTTTTTTTTATATGTTCAGGGTTTTTTTAATTGTATTTTTAAAGTGTAAAAAAATTCAGTGTATAACAATTCAGTGTAAAAAAATCAGTGATAAAAAAATCAGTTGAAAAAATTCAGAGTAAAAAAATTCTGTATATTTTATTCCTTTTTTTTCAATGTTAAGGTTTTTTTGAATTTATTTTACTCTGAATTATTATACACTGAATTTTTTTACACTTTAAAAATACAATAAAAAAACCCTGAACATATAAAAAAAGGAATCAAATACACAGAATGTTTTTTACTATGAATTTTATTTAACAATTTTTTTTGACACTGAATTTATTTACTCTGAATGTTTTACTCTGAATTTTTTACCCTGAATTTTTTTACACTGATTTTATATTTTACACTTAATTTCTTTTCCATCTATCCATCCATTTTGTACCGCTTAAATTTTTATACACTGAATTTATTTTACTCTGAATTTTTTTTACACTGAATTGTTATACACTGAATTTTTTTACACTTTAAAAATACAATAAAAAAACCCTGAACATATAAAAAAAAGGAATAAAATACACATTTTTACTATGAATTTTATTTAACATTTTTTTTTGACACTGAATTTATTTACTCTGAATTTGTATACACTGAATTTATTTTACTCTGAATTTTTTCAACTGATTTTCTTATCACTGAATTTTTTACTCTGAATTTTTATACACTGAATTTTTTTACTCTGAATTTTTATACACTGATTTTATATTTTGCACTTAATTTCTTTTACTCTGAATTTTTATACACTTAATTTATTTTACTCTGAATTTTTTTACACTGAATTTTTTTACACTTTGAAAATACAATAAAAAAAAACCTGAACATATAAAAAAAGGAATCAAATACACAATGTTTTTTACTATGAATTTTATTTAACTATTTTTTTTGACACTGAATTTATTTACTCTGAATTTTTATACACTGATTTTATATTTTACACTTAATTTCTTTTACTCTGAATTTTTATACACTGAATTTATTTTACACTGAATTGTTATACACTATTTTACTCAGAATTTTTATACACTGATTTTTTTTCTCACACTAAATTTATTTACTCTGAATTTGTATACACTGATTTTATATTTTACACTTAATTTATTTTACTCTGAATTTTTATACACTGAATTTTTTTACTCTGAATTTTTATACACTGATTTTATATTTTGCACTTAATTTCTTTTACTCTGAATTTTTATACACTGAATTTATTTTACTCTGAATTTTTTTACACTGAATTGTTATACACTGATTTTTTTCACACTTTAAAAATACTATTAAAAAACCCTGAACATATAAAAAAAGGAATCAAATACACAGAATGTTTTTTACTATTAATTTTATTTAACAATTTTTTTGACACTGAATTTATTTACTCTGAATTTTTATACACTGATTTTATATTTTACACTTAATTTATTTTACTCTGAATTTTTATACACTGAATTTATTTTACACTGAATTGTTATACACTGTTTTACTCAGAATTTTTTTACACTGATTTTTTTCTCACACTGAATTTTTTTTACTCTGAATTTTTTATACATTCAGTTTTTACACTTTGATTTTTTTCCACTGAATTAATTTTACTCTGAATTTTGATACACTGATTTTTTTTTTTTACTCTTAATGTTACGCTGAATTTTTTAACACGCAGTTTTTATACACTGATTTTTTTTTATTTTACTGTGAATTTTTATGGACTTAAATTTTTTGGACTGAATTTTTTTTTTTTTACATTTTATTATTTTACTATGACATTTTTACACAGAATGTTCTTTATATTGAATTTTACAACACATATTTTTTATACATTGAATTTTAAAAGGGATTTTCCAATAATTTGTCAGCACAATTAGATCTTTTGCAAAATTCAAATGCAAAAAATTCAGTTACATAAATTCAGTGTCAAAAAAGCTTTCATAAGATGTGAAATGTTACGTGAAAAAGTTTCAATGTTGACTAAAACACTATTTTTATTATTTGAAGCTGTCATTGGTGAAACAAACAAACAAAAAAAATAATAAATTAAGGTCGATGTTATGAATTATTGAACTATTGAAGGCTCCAATTATTTCACATCAAATATTCCACTTTGAAATATTTTTGGGGGAAATACTGCATTTTTTGTGTGTTTGCCATTTTAAAAACGACACTTTCATTGACGAAAAGAGCATAAAACGAACAAAGTATTGAAAGTAAAAATGTTGTTGTGAGTGGGGCCCAATCATTTTTTTAAAAATGGTTATTGCTCAAAAACAATAATGAAATATAATAAATAATGTTATGAAATATTGAAGGATCCAAGTACTTCACATTAAATATTCCACTTTGAAATACTTTCAGGGGAAATATTGCATATTTTACGTTTGCCATATTAAAAATTACGTTTTCTCTGACAAAAAACGGGCATAAAGCAAAGTAACAAAAACAAATTAAAGCTGCAAGCAGCGATGGATGGGACAAACTTTTGCTGGTGTTTCCTGCCTTTACCCAGACAACATATCTTTACCTGCACATTACCTACCTTCTCTGTATCCTGGAGTCAAACTGGTGCCTCCTTCTTTCACCCAGTCAACATATCTTTACCCGCACAGTACCTACCTTCTCTGCATTGTGTGGTCACGCTGGTGCTTCCTGCTTTGAAGCGGCCATCTTGAGACGGCAGCAGCGCAGCAGCAGCAGCGCGGCGGTTCTTTGAAGGCTCGTAAAACCAAAACCGGAGCGGTTAGAAAAACTCTTTGCGCAACTTTTAATCAGAAGGGTTCAATCTCTTTCCTGTGCGAGTTTGAAGCTGACACAACAAACGCGCTCAGAGGAGATAATGTTTGAAAAAAAGGGACGGGTTTTTACAAAACTTTAGTTTTGAAGGGGTAATTGCCAACTTCCTGTTGATTTTTGCTGAAAGATGTAGGATATTAAAATGTAGGTCTAAGTGAGACCTACATAGAGGTTTTTGTTTCATATCTCTATGACATTCCCACCAGAAGTTACAAGCAGTTTTGTCTGTGTTTTCTTCCCAAGAGCAGTTTTGTCAGTGTTTTATTCCTAGGGGGCGCTAGAGCGCAATTTTGAGTTTGTTTTTTTTTGTTTTTTTTTATCAGATCGCAATTTTCACCAGTCCTGATGTGTTTGTCCAGTTTGGTGAGTTTTGAAGCATTTTAAGGGGGTCAAATTACAGCTCAAAGAGGCGACGGTATAATAATAATAATAAAACCTTAGAAATACAATAGGGTCCTCTGTCCCAAAGGTACATTCGGCCCCTAATAATAAAAGTGTATAATTGATGGAGAGATTTGAAGTTGATTTAAGTGTTGAAGGTGAAAACATTTATGACCTTTTTTTACACTTTTATGACTGGGACCTTTTTGGGTGCCCAGGAACTTGAGTGGGATTTGTTTTATTAAACTATCATAGCTCAAAAAATAATAATGAATTCAAATCAGTGTTGGTTTGAATTATTGACTTATTTCATGCTCCAATGACCTCACAGCAAATATTACACTCGGATATATTTTTCTGGGGGAAAATATTACACATTTTCTGTTTTTTTGTCATAAAAACTGGGCTTTGACAAAAAGGGCAGAAAACAAAACAAAAATAACTTTTTATCAACAGACCTGAAATTGATTTAAGGAGTTCTTCTCACACTTTTTCACTAAGAACACCTCAGAAAACACTCGGCTGTAGTGTATTAGACCTAAGTATTCATTAAGTACCACCATGATGACAACATTAAATACAGTAGTGTAGTAGACCTAAGTATTCATTAAGTACCAACATAATGACAACATTAAATACAGTAGTGTAGTAGACCTAAGTATTCATTAAGTACCAACATAATGACAACATTAAATACAGTAGTGTAGTAGACCTAAGTATTCATTAAGTACCACCGTGATGACAACATTAAGTACAGTTGTGTAGTAGACCTAAGTATTCATTAAGTACCACCATAATGAAAACATTAAATAAAGTAGTGTAGTAGACCTAAGTATTCATTAAGTATCACCATAATGACAACATTAAATACAGTAGTGTAGTAGACCTAAGTATTCATTAAGTACCAACATAATGACAACATTAAATACAGTAGTGTAATAGACATAAGTATTCATTAAGTACCACCATGATAACAACATTAAATACAGTAGTGTAGGAGACCTAAATATTCATTAAGTACCACCATAATGACAACATTAAGTACAGTAGTGTAGTAGACCTAAGTATTCATTAAGTACCACCATGATGACAACATTAAATACAGTAGTGTAGTAGACCTAAGTATTCATTAAGTACCACCATAATGAAAACATTAAATACAGTAGTGTAGTAGACCTAAGTATTCATTAAGTACCACCATAATGACAACATTAAGTACAGTAGTGTAGTAGACCTAAGTATTCATTAAGTATCACCATAATGACAACATTAAGTACAGTAGTGTAGTAGACCTAAGTATTCATTAAGTACCACCATGAAGATACAATACAGTAGTGTAGTTATGTAGTAGACCTAAGTATTCATTAAGTACCACCATGATAACAACATTAAATACAGTAGTGTAGTAGACCTAAGTATTCATTAAGTACCACCATAATGACAACATTAAATACAGTAGTGTAGTAGACCTAAGTACTCATTATGTATCACCATAATGACAACATTAAATACAGTAGTGTAGTAGACCTAAGTATTCATTAAGTACCACCATAATGACAACATTAAATACAGTAGTGTAGTAGACCTAAGTACTCATTATGTATCACCATAATAACAACATTAAATACAGTAGTGTAGTAGACCTAAGTATTCATTAAGTACCACCATAATGACAACATTAGATACAGTAGTGTAGTAGACCTAAGTATTCATTAAGTACCACCGTGATGACCACATTAAATACAGTAGTGTAGTAGACCTAAGTATTCATTAAGTATCACCATAATGACAACATTAAGTACAGTAGTGTAGTAGACCTAAGTATTCATTAAGTACCACCATAATGACAATATTAAATACAGTAGAGTAGTAGACCTAAGTATTCATTAAGTACCACCATGATAACTACATTAAATACAGTAGTGTAGTAGACCTAAGTATTCATTATGTACCACCATAATGACAACATTAAATACAGTAGTGTCGTAGACCTAAGTATTGATTAAGTACCACCATCATGACAACATTAAATACAGTAGTGTAGTAGGCCTAAGTATTCATTAAGTACCACCATGATGATACAATACAGTAGTGTAGTTATGTAGTAGACCTAAGTATTCATTAAAACAAAGCAAAAGTTGTATTTAACAAATACATTTCCTTATTCTCTAACATGACACAGTTTGAACAGTTACACTGTGTTTGAATATTTATTTTTTGTGCGTAGCACTAGAACTTTAGGGTACCACAGTTTGAGAATCCCGGATCTTGAGGTTGAAACGTTGAAGAAAAACCAAAAGTATGAGTATAGTCAGTTTATTGAGGACTGTAGTCATGTGTCATGTAGTACCACACGTATCCATGGCAACAGCACGGTGTGTCCTAAAAGTGCTCCCCCTATTCTGTGACCCCTGTGACCCCTGACTGCCAGCAGAGAATGTGCATACCTCACTCATACTTATTGTGGTCTTTGTTCCTGCTCTGTGTGTGTGTGTGTGTGTGTGTGTGTGTGTGTGTGTGTGTGTGTGTGTGTGTGTGTGTGTGTGTGTGTGTGTGTGTGTGTGTCTGCTTTGTTGTCTTTCTGGGTCTCACTCCCACCTCTGTCCACCCCTACACACTTGTTGTGTCCTACAGACTTGTTGTCCACCCCTACACACTTGTTGTGTCCTACAGACTTGTTGTCCACCTCTACACACTTGTTGTGTCCTACACACTTGTTGTCCACCCCTACACACTTGTTGTGTCCTACACACTTGTTGTGTCCTACAGACTTGTTGTCCACCCCTACACACTTGTTGTGTCCTACAGACTTGTTGTCCACCCCTACACACTTGTTGTGTCCTACACACTTGTTGTCCACCCCTACACACTTGTTGTGTCCTACACACTTGTTGTGTCCTACACACTTGTTGTCCACCCCTACACACTTGTTGTGTCCTACACACTTGTTGTCCACCCCTACACACTTGTTGGGTCCTACACACTTGTTGGGTCCTACACACTTGGTGTGTCCTACACACTTGTTGTCCACCCCTACACACTTGTTGTGTCCTACACACTTGTTGTGTCCTACACACTTGTTGTCCACCCCTACCCACTTGTTGTGTCCTACACACTTGTTGTGTCCTACACACTTGTTGTCCACCCCTACACACTTGTTGTCCACCCCTACACACTTGTTGTGTCCTACACACTTGTTGTCCACCCCTACGTTGTGTCCTACACACTTGTTGTGTCCTACACACTTGTTGTCCACCCCTACACACTTGTTGTGTCCTACACACTTGTTGTCCACCTCTACACACTTGTTGTGTCCTACACAGTTGTTGTGTCCTACACACTTGTTGTCCACCCCTACACACTTTTTGGGTCCTACACACTTGTTGGGTCCTATACACTTGTTGTCCACCCCTACACACTTGTTGGGTCCTACACACTTGTTGTGTCCTACACACTTGTTGTCCACTCCTACACACTTGTTGTGTCCTACACACTTGTTGGGTCCTACACACTTGTTGTCCACCCCTACACACTTGTCCACCCCTACACACTTGTTGGGTCCTACACACTTGTTGTGTCCTACACACTTGTTGTCCACCCCTACACACTTGTTGTCCACTCCTACACACTTGTTGGGTCCTACACACTTGTTGTCCACCCCTACACACTTGTTGTCCCCCCCCACACTTGTAGTCCACCCCTACACACTTGTTGTGTCCTACACACTTGTTGTCCACCCCTACACACTTGTTAGGTCCTACACACTTGTTGTGTCCTACAGACTTGTTGTCCACCCCTACACACTTGTTGTGTCCTACACACTTGTTGTCCACCCCTACACACTTGTTGTGTCCTACACACTTGTTGTCCACCCCCACACTTGTTGTGTCCTACACACTTGTTGTCCACCCCCACACTTGTTGTGTCCTACACACTTGTTGTCCACCCCTACACACTTGTTGGGTCTTACACACTTGTTGTCCACCCCTACACACTTGTTGTGTCCTACACACTTGTTGTCCACCCCTACACACTTGTTGTCCACCCCTACACACTTGTTGGTTCCTACACACTTGTTGTGTCCTACACACTTGTTGTCCACCCCTACACACTTGTTGGGTCCTACACACTTGTTGTCCACCCCTACACACTTGTTGTCCACCCCCACACTTGTTGTCCACCCCTACACACTTGTTGGGTCCTACACACTTGTTGTCCACCCCTACACACTTGTTGTCCACCCCCACACTTGTTGTCCACCCCTACACACTTGTTGGGTCCTACACACTTGTTGTCCACCCCTACACACTTGTTGTCCACCCCTACACACTTGTTGGGTCCTACACACTTGTTGTGTCCTACAGACTTGTTGTCCACTCCTACACACTTGTTGTGTCCTACACACTTGTTGTCCACCCCTACACACTTGTTGTGTCCTACACACTTGTTGTCCACCCCTACACACTTGTTGTCCACCCCTACACACTTGTTGTCCACCCCTACACACTTGTTGGTTCCTACACACTTGTTGGGTCCTACACACTTGTTGTCCACCCCTACACACTTGTTGTCCACCCCCACACTTGTTGTCCACCCCTACACACTTGTTGGGTCCTACACACTTGTTGTCCACCCCTACACACTTGTTGTCCACCCCCACACTTGTTGTCCACCCCTACACACTTGTTGGGTCCTACACACTTGTTGTCCACCCCTACACACTTGTTGTCCACCCCTACACACTTGTTGGGTCCTACACACTTGTTGTGTCCTACAGACTTGTTGTCCACTCCTACACACTTGTTGTGTCCTACACACTTGTTGTCCACCCCTACACACTTGTTGTGTCCTACACACTTGTTGTCCACCCCCACACTGGTTGTGTCCTACACACTTGTTGTCCACCCCCACACTTGTTGTGTCCTACACACTTGTTGTCCACCCCCACACTTGTTGTGTCCTACACACTTGTTGTCCACCCCTACACACTTGTTGGGTCTTACACACTTGTTGTCCACCCCTACACACTTGTTGTGTCCTACACACTTGTTGTCCACCCCCACACTTGTTGTGTCCTACACACTTGTTGTCCACCCCCACACTTGTTGTGTCCTACACACTTGTTGTCCACCCCCACACTTGTTGTGTCCTACACACTTGTTGTCCACCCCCACACTTGTTGTGTCCTACACACTTGTTGTCCACCCCTACACACTTGTTGGGTCCTACACACTTGTTGTCCACCCCTTCACACTTGTTGGGTCCTACACACTTGTTGTCCACCCCCACACTTGTTGTGTCCTACACACTTGTTGTCCACCCCTACACACTTGTTGTGTCCTACACACTTGTTGTCCACCCCTTCACACTTGTTGGGTCCTACACACTTGTTGTCCACCCCCACACTTGTTGTCCACCCCTACACACTTGTTGGGTCCTACACACTTGTTGTCCACCCCTACACACTTGTTGTCCACCCCCACACTTGTTGTCCACCCCTACACACTTGTTGGGTCCTACACACTTGTTGTCCACCCCTACACACTTGTTGTCCACCCCTACACACTTGTTGGGTCCTACACACTTGTTGTGTCCTACAGACTTGTTGTCCACTCCTACACACTTGTTGTGTCCTACACACTTGTTGTCCACCCCTACACACTTGTTGTGTCCTACACACTTGTTGTCCACCCCCACACTTGTTGTGTCCTACACACTTGTTGTCCACCCCCACACTTGTTGTGTCCTACACACTTGTTGTCCACCCCCACACTTGTTGTGTCCTACACACTTGTTGTCCACCCCTACACACTTGTTGGGTCTTACACACTTGTTGTCCACCCCTACACACTTGTTGTGTCCTACACACTTGTTGTCCACCCCCACACTTGTTGTGTCCTACACACTTGTTGTCCACCCCTACACACTTGTTGGGTCCTACACACTTGTTGTCCACCCCTTCACACTTGTTGGGTCCTACACACTTGTTGTCCACCCCTACACACTTGTTGTCCACCCCCACACTTGTTGTGTCCTACACACTTGTTGTCCACCCCTACACACTTGTTGGGTCCTACACACTTGTTTTCCACCCCTACACACTTGTTGTGTCCTACACACTTGTTGTCCACCCCTACACACTTGTTGGGTCCTACACACTTGTTTTCCACCCCTACACACTTGTTGTCCACCCCTACACACTTGTTGGGTCCTACACACTTGTTTTCCACCCCTACACACTTGTTGTGTCCTACACACTTGTTGTCCACCCCTACACACTTGTTGGGTCCTACACACTTGTTTTCCACCCCTACACACTTGTTGTCCACCCCTACACACTTGTTGTCCACCCCTACACACTTGTTGTCCACCCCCTACTTCACTTGTTGTCCACCCCTACTATAGATGAAAAAAATAGTACAATAGCAATAGGAGAGACTATTCATCCCTGAACACCATGGACTTCATGTAGGCTTTATGATGCACTTACATTATTGTATATACTCGTCATTTAACATAATGTCCTTTTTTTCCTGCTTCAACACAGAAAAAGGTCAAGTGAAATAACTTAGTTGTTAAGTGTAGGTCAATAATGCTTGTCTTTCTGTCAGACAGACAGGGCTTTGCTGTCCGTAACACACATGCACATAAAGCAAAATGAGCCAACGTTACGCTAAAAGCTAATTAGCCTTCACCTCAAGGACTGCAAGCAATCTGAGCTGCCGCTTATATTTCTAGAACGTCATTGAGCTCATAGAGGTGTTTATTATGGTTTGGGGAGAGTCCGCTGCATTATGCTCACCTGCTAAACACCTTTCTGTTAACCCGCACCGTCTCTCCTCTCTGCCTGTCTCTGCCGTGAGCACTGACTCCATGTGCTCTTAATACTCACTGCTGATTGGCTGTTACATGCGCTATGAATACTCACTGCTGATTGGCTGTTACATGCGCTCTGAATACTCACTGCTGATTGGCTGTTAGCGCTCTGCGTGTAACCAATCAGATGGTTGTGTGGGTGGGACAATGCTGAGTGCTGCTGAGACTACTGACAGAGGCAGAGGCAGAACAAGCGTAGCAGCTTGTTAAGACTTTAGGTTAGCACCAAATGATGATAAAAATACATTCAATAAAGTCAAATTCAAATAAGGCAACAAGAAAAGTATCCCACACTTCTCTTTTGTAAAGTAAATCTACATCTACTGTATGATTTACCTGAGAAGCTGGACAGAAGCCCCACCCAAAAAATATGTTTGTATTTTATTTATACATTTTTTTCAGACTTTAGTTTAGGCATGGCTCTTTGTGGTTAAGGCGACCGTGTGTAGGACTGCACAACAAGTGTGTAAGGGTGGACGTCCACCCCAATAATAATAATAAATAATATATGACATATATTAAATATAATACATGAAAATTATAAATATATTCTACATATATTCTACATTTAAGTGCAGTCAAAAAGGAACATTTGCATTATAGAAGGAACATATATGCATGATATGTTACATTATTAATGATTCATATAACTATAGATTAGGGGTGGACAACAAGTGTGTAGGACACAACAAGTGTGTAGGACACAACAAGTGTGTAGGACACAACAAGTGTGTAGGGGTGGACAACAAGTGTGTAGGACACAACAAGTGTGTAGGACACAACAAGTGTGTAGGGGTGGACAACAAGTGTGTAGGACACAACAAGTGTGTAGGACACAACAAGTGTGTAGGGGTGGACAACAAGTGTGTAGGACACAACAAGTGTGTAGGACACAACAAGTGTGTAGGGGTGGACAACAAGTGTGTAGGACACAACAAGTGTGTAGGACACAACAAGTGTGTAGGGGTGGACAACAAGTGTGTAGGACACAACAAGTGTGTAGGACACAACAAGTGTGTAGGACACAACAAGTGTGTAGGGGTGGACAACAAGTGTGTAGGACACAACAGGTGTGTAGGACACAACAAGTGTGTAGGGGTGGACAACAAGTGTGTAGGACACAACAGGTGTGTAGGACACAACAAGTGTGTAGGGGTGGACAACAAGTGTGTAGGACACAACAGGTGTGTAGGACACAACAGGTGTGTAGGACACAACAAGTGTGTAGGACACAACAAGTGTGTAGGGGTGGACAACAAGTGTGTAGGACACAACAAGTGTGTAGGACACAACAAGTGTGTAGGGGTGGACAACAAGTGTGTAGGACACAACAAGTGTGTAGGGTTGGACAACAAGTGTGTAGGACCCAACAAGTGTGTAGGACACAACAAGTGTGTAGGGGTGGACAACAAGTGTGTAGGACACAACAAGTGTGTAGGGTTGGACAACAAGTGTGTAGGACACAACAATTGTGTAGGACACAACAAGTGTGTAGGGGTGGACAACAAGTGTGTAGGACACAACAAGTGTGTAGGACACAACAAGTGTGTAGGGGTGGACAACAAGTGTGTAGGACACAACAAGTGTGTAGGGTTGGACAACAAGTGTGTAGGGGTGTGCAACAAGTGTGTAGGACCCAACAAGTGTGTAGGACACAACAAGTGTGTAGGGGTGGACAACAAGTGTGTAGGACACAACAAGTGTGTAGGACACAACAAGTGTGTAGGGGTGGACAACAAGTGTGTAGGACACAACAAGTGTATAGGACACAACAAGTGTGTAGGGGTGGACCACAAGTGTGTAGGACACAACAAGTCTGTAGGGGTGGACAACAAGTGTGTAGGACCCAACAAGAGTGTAGGACACAACAAGTGTGTAGGGGTGGACAACAAGTGTGTAGGACACAACAAGTGTGTAGGGGTGGACAACAAGTGTGTAGGACACAACAAGTGTGTAGGGGTGGACAACAAGTGTGTAGGACACAACAAGTGTGTAGGACACAACAAGTGTGTAGGGGTGGACAACAAGTGTGTAGGACACAACAAGTGTGTAGGGTTGGACAACAAGTGTGTAGGGGTGTGCAACAAGTGTGTAGGACCCAACAAGTGTGTAGGACACAAGTGTGTAGGGGTGGACAACAAGTGTGTAGGACACAACAAGTGTGTAGGACACAACAAGTGTGTAGGGGTGGACAACAAGTGTGTAGGACACAACAAGTGTGTAGGACACAACAAGTGTGTAGGGGTGGACCACAAGTGTGTAGGACACAACAAGTGTGTAGGACACAACAAGTGTGTAGGGGTGGACCACAAGTGTGTAGGACACAACAAGTGTGTAGGGGTGGACAACAAGTGTGTAGGACACAACAAGTGTGTAGGGGTGGACAACAAGTGTGTAGGACACAACAAGTGTGTAGGACACAACAAGTGTGTAGGGGTGGACAACAAGTGTGTAGGACACAACAAGTGTGTAGGGTTGGACAACAAGTGTGTAGGGGTGTGCAACAAGTGTGTAGGACCCAACAAGTGTGTAGGACACAACAAGTGTGTAGGGGTGGACAACAAGTGTGTAGGACACAACAAGTGTGTAGGACACAACAAGTGTGTAGGGGTGGACAACAAGTGTGTAGGACACAACAAGTGTGTAGGACACAACAAGTGTGTAGGGGTGGACCACAAGTGTGTAGGACACAACAAGTCTGTAGGGGTGGACAACAAGTGTGCAGGACCCAACAAGTGTGTAGGACACAACGAGTGTGTAGGGGTGGACAACAAGTGTGTAGGACACAACAAGTGTGTAGGGGTGGACAACAAGTGTGTAGGACACAACAAGTGTGTAGGGGTGGACAACAAGTGTGTAGGACACAACAGGTGTGTAGGACACAACAAGTGTGTAGGGGTGGACAACAAGTGTGTAGGACACAAGTGTGTAGGGGTGGACAACAAGTGTGTAGGACACAACAGGTGTGTAGGACACAACTAGTGTGTAGGGGTGGACAACAAGTGTGTAGGACACAACAGGTGTGTAGGACACAACAAGTGTGTAGGACACAACAGGTGTGTAGGACACAACAAGTGTGTAGGACACAACAAGTGTGTAGGGGTGGACAACAAGTGTGTAGGACACAACAGGTGTGTAGGACACAACAGGTGTGTAGGACACAACAGGTGTGTAGGACACAACAAGTGTGTAGGACACAACAAGTGTGTAGGGGTGGACAACAAGTGTGTAGGACACAACAGGTGTGTAGGACACAACAAGTGTGTAAGGGTGGACAACAAGTGTGTAGGACACAACAGGTGTGTAGGACACACAAGTGTGTAGGGGTGGACAACAAGTGTGTAGGACACAACAGGTGTGTAGGACACAACAAGTGTGTAGGGGTGGACAACAAGTGTGTAGGACACAACAAGTGTGTAGGACACAACAAGTGTGTAGGGGTGGACAACAAGTGTGTAGGACACAACAAGTGTGTAGGACGCAACAAGTGTGTAGGACACAACAAGTGTGTAGGGGTGGACAACAAGTGTGTAGGACACAACAAGTGTGTAGGGTTGGACAACAAGTGTGTAGGACACAACAAGTGTGTAGGGGTGGACAACAAGTGTGTAGGACACAACAAGTGTGTAGGGTTGGACAACAAGTTTGTAGGGGTGTGCAACAAGTGTGTAGGACACAACAAGTGTGTAGGACACAACAAGTGTGTAGGGGTGGACCACAAGTGTGTAGGACACAACAAGTGTGTAGGACACAACAAGTGTGTAGGGGTGGACCACAAGTGTGTAGGACACAACAAGTGTGTAGGGGTGGACAACAAGTGTGTAGGACACAACAAGTGTGTAGGGGTGGACAACAAGTGTGTAGGACACAACAAGTGTGTAGGACACAACAAGTGTGTAGGGGTGGACAACAAGTGTGTAGGACACAACAAGTGTGTAGGGTTGGACAACAAGTGTGTAGGGGTGTGCAACAAGTGTGTAGGACCCAACAAGTGTGTAGGACACAACAAGTGTGTAGGGGTGGACAACAAGTGTGTAGGACACAACAAGTGTGTAGGACACAACAAGTGTGTAGGGGTGGACAACAAGTGTGTAGGACACAACAAGTGTGTAGGACACAACAAGTGTGTAGGGGTGGACCACAAGTGTGTAGGACACAACAAGTCTGTAGGGGTGGACAACAAGTGTGCAGGACCCAACAAGTGTGTAGGACACAACGAGTGTGTAGGGGTGGACAACAAGTGTGTAGGACACAACAAGTGTGTAGGGGTGGACAACAAGTGTGTAGGACACAACAAGTGTGTAGGGGTGGACAACAAGTGTGTAGGACACAACAGGTGTGTAGGACACAACAAGTGTGTAGGGGTGGACAACAAGTGTGTAGGACACAAGTGTGTAGGGGTGGACAACAAGTGTGTAGGACACAACAGGTGTGTAGGACACAACTAGTGTGTAGGGGTGGACAACAAGTGTGTAGGACACAACAGGTGTGTAGGACACAACAAGTGTGTAGGACACAACAGGTGTGTAGGACACAACAAGTGTGTAGGACACAACAAGTGTGTAGGGGTGGACAACAAGTGTGTAGGACACAACAGGTGTGTAGGACACAACAGGTGTGTAGGACACAACAGGTGTGTAGGACACAACAAGTGTGTAGGACACAACAAGTGTGTAGGGGTGGACAACAAGTGTGTAGGACACAACAGGTGTGTAGGACACAACAAGTGTGTAAGGGTGGACAACAAGTGTGTAGGACACAACAGGTGTGTAGGACACACAAGTGTGTAGGGGTGGACAACAAGTGTGTAGGACACAACAGGTGTGTAGGACACAACAAGTGTGTAGGGGTGGACAACAAGTGTGTAGGACACAACAAGTGTGTAGGACACAACAAGTGTGTAGGGGTGGACAACAAGTGTGTAGGACACAACAAGTGTGTAGGACGCAACAAGTGTGTAGGACACAACAAGTGTGTAGGGGTGGACAACAAGTGTGTAGGACACAACAAGTGTGTAGGGTTGGACAACAAGTGTGTAGGACACAACAAGTGTGTAGGGGTGGACAACAAGTGTGTAGGACACAACAAGTGTGTAGGGTTGGACAACAAGTTTGTAGGGGTGTGCAACAAGTGTGTAGGACCCAACAAGTGTGTAGGGGTGGACAACAAGTGTGTAGGACACAACAAGTGTGTAGGACACAACAAGTGTGTAGGGGTGGACAACAAGTGTGTAGGACCCAACAAGTGTGTAGGACACAACAAGTGTGTAGGGGTGGACAACAAGTGTGTAGGACACAACAAGTGTGTAGGACACAACAAGTGTGTAGGGGTGGACAACAAGTGTGTAGGACACAACAAGTGTGTAGGGTTGGACAACAAGTTTGTAGGGGTGTGCAACAAGTGTGTAGGACCCAACAAGTGTGTAGGACACAAAAAGTGTGTAGGGGTGGACAACAAGTTGTTGTGTCCTACACACTTGTTGTGTCCTACACACTTTTTGTCCACCCCTACACACTTGTTGTGTCCTACACACTTGTTGTCCACCCCTACACACTTGTTGTCCACCCCTACACACTTGTTGTGTCCTACACACTTGTTGGGTCCTACACACTTGTTGTCCACCCCTACACACTTGTTGTCCACCCCTACACACTTGTTGTGTCCTACACACTTGTTGTCCACCCCTAATCTATAGTTATATGAATCATTAATAATGTAACATATCATGCATATATGTTCCTTCTATAATGCATATGTTCCTTCTTGACTGCACTTAAATGTAGAATATATGTAGAATATATTTATAATTTTCATGTATTATATATAATATATGTCATATATTATTTATTATTATTATTGTCTATTGTGAGCGAACTGTGGTGCTGAATTTCCCCCAGGGATTAACAAAGTACTTTTTATTCTATTCTATTCTAGCCTAGTTTTGATTGGCAGGGTCCCTGCTATCACATGTTGATACAAGGATGGATGGATTCATTTGACTTAGTAAATATTGACTTACAAAGACAAAATAATTACATACTTAGTATCTCAGTTAACTAAGACTGTTTTGTGTTTTGTTTTTACTTTAGGGAAAAAATATGGAGGTATATATAGTATATTGCCATTTAGCATACGGAGCGGAAAACATAAACAAAAATTGTAGGCTTTTTCACGCGACGAAGCTGGCCTACTTCACCACAGTCTGTAGTCTGTTGCCCCCCCAGCCAGTGATGAGTTGAAGACAGGCCAAGTTACACTGTTCCTTACACACCCACCACGCCCCCTCCTCCCCCTTAGAGACACACCACCACCTAATATTATATTATATATGTGTGTGAATACAATGAAAATATAATTAATTATTTCATGTAATTAAATAATAAAAGTAATACTTTGAGTACCTTGTTTACTTCTGTGACGACCTCCTTAAAGTTGTGTAATCGATTATAAACATTAAGCAGCTAAAATGTGTCAAACATGGATAAGTGTGAAGGGAGTGTTGCAGTTTTCCCATCATGCATTGCAGGGGATGTAATTGGCTGTAAATTTGAATAATGTCTTGTGATTGGATGTTTTTATAACAAACACAAAGTTGAGTGAGCAGGTTGTGTTACGGTATGTGTGACCATGTGTGTAGACTTGTGTTGTATTGTGTTATGTGTGACCATGTGTGTTGTGTTGTGTTGTGTGACCATGTGTGTTGACTTGTGTTGTGTTATGTGTGACCATGTGTGTTGACTTGTGTTGTGTTGTGTGACCATGTGTGTTAACTTGTGTTGTGTTATGTGTGACCATGTGTGTTGACTTGTGTTGTGTTATGTGTGACCATGTGTGTTGACTTGTGTTGTGTTATGTGTGACCATGTGTGTTGACTTGTGTTGTGTTATGTGTGACCATGTGTGTTGACTTGTGTTGTGTTATTTGTGACCATGTTTGTTGACTTGTTGTGTTATGTGTGGCCATGTGTGGTGACTTGTGTTGTGCTGTGTTGTGTGACCATGTTTGTTGACTTGTTGTGTTATGTATGACCTTGTGTGTTAACTTGTTGTGTTATGTGTGGCCATGTGTGTTGACTTGTGTTGTGTTGTGTTGTGTGTGACCATGTGTGTTGACTTGTGTTGTGTTGTGTGACCATGTTTGTTGACTTGTTGTGTTATGTGTGGCCATGTGTGTTGACTTGTGTTGTGTCGTGTTGTGTGTGACCATGTGTGTTGACTTGTGTTGTGTTGTGTGACCATGTTTGTTGACTTGTTGTGTTATGTGTGACCATGTGTGTTAACTTGTGTTGTGTTGTGTGACCATGTATGTTGCCTTGTTGTGTTATGTGTGGCCATGTGTGTTGACTTGTGTTGTGTTATGTGTGACCATGTGTGTTGACTTGTTGTGTTGTGTTATGTGTGACCATGTGTGTTGACTTGTTGTGTTGTGTTATGTGTGACCATGTGTGTTGACTTGTGTTGTGTTATGTGTGACCATGTGTGTTGACTTGTGTTGCGTTGTGTTGTGTGACCATGTTTGTTGACTTGTTGTGTTATGTGACCATGTGTGTTTACTTATTGTGTTGTGTTATGTGTGACCATGTGTGTTGACTTGATGTATTGTGGTATGTGTGTTGACTTGTTGTGTTGTGTTATGTGTGACCATGTGTGTTGACTTGTTGTGTTGTGTTATGTGACCATGTGTGTTGACTTGTTGTGTTGTATTATGTGTAACCATGTGTGTTGACTTGTTGTATTTTGGTATGTGTGACCATGTGTGTTGACTTGTTGTGTTGTGTTGACTTGTGGTGTGTTATGTGTGACCATGTGTATTGACTTGTTGTGTTGTGTTGTTTGACCATGTGTGTTGACTTGTTGTGTTGTGTTGTGTTATGTGTGACATGTGTGTTGACTTGTTGTGTTGTGTTATGTGTGACGTGTGTTGACTTGTGTTGTGTACTGTGTGACCATGTGTGATGACTTGTTGTGTTGTTTACGGTGTGACCATGTGTGTTGACTTGTTGTGTTGTGTTATGTGTGACCATGTGTGTTGATTTGTTGTGTTGTGTTATGTGTGACATGTTGACCTGTTGTGTTGTGTTATGTGTGACATGTGTGTTGACTTGTTGTGTTCGGTAATGTGTGACATGTGTGTTGACTTGTTGTGTTGTGTCATGTGTGACATGTGTGTTGACTTGTTGTGTTGTGTGACCATGTGTGTTGACTAGTTGTGTTGTGTTATGTGTGAACATGTGTGTTGACCTGTTGTGTTGTGTTATGTGTGACGTGTGTTGACTTGTGTTATGTGTGACATGTGTGTTGACTTGTTGTATTGTGTACTGTGTGACCATGTGTGTTGACTTCTTGTGTTGTGTACTGTGTGACCATGTGTGTTGACTTGTTGTGTTGTGTTATGTGTGACTATGTGTGTTGACTTGTTGTGTTGTGTTATGTGTGACCATGTGTGTTGTCTTGTTGTGTTGTGTTATGTGTGACCATGTGTAACTTGTTGTGTTATGTGTGACCATGTGTGATGACTTGTTGTGTTGTGTAATGTGTGACGTGTGTTGACTTGTTGTGTTGTGTAATGTGTGACGTGTGTTGACTTGTTGTGTTGTGTAATGTGTGACCATGTGTGTTGACTTGTTGTGTTGTGTTATGTGTGACCATGTGTGTTGACTTGTTGTTTTGTGTACTGTGTGACCATGTGTGTTGATTTGTTGTGTTGTGTGACCATGTGTGATGACTTGTTGTGTTGTGTGATTGTGTTGACTTCCTGTGTTGTTATGTGTGACCAGGTGTGTTAACCTGTGTAGTGTGACCATATGTGTTGACTTTTTGTTCTGTTGTGTGTGACCATGTGTGTTGACTTGTTGTGTTGTGTGATTGTGTTAACTTGCTGTGTTGTTATGTGTGACCAGGTGTGTTAACCTGTGTAGTGTGACCATATGTGTTGACTTTTTGTTCTGTTGTGTGTAACCATGTGTGTTGACTTGTTGTGTTGTGTTATGTGTGACCATGTGTGTTGACTTCTTGTGTTGTGTTATGTGTGACATGTGTGTTGACTTTTTGTGTTGTGTAATGTGTCAGATGTGTGTTGACTTTTTGTGTTGTGTGAGACCACGTGTGTTGTTGTGTTACGTGTGACATGTGTTGACTTGTTGTGTTGTTATGTGTGACATGTGTTGACGTGTTGTGTTATGTGTTACCAAGTGTGTTTACTTGTGTTGTGTGTCACCATGTGTGTTGACTTTTTGTTCTGTTGTGTGTGACATGTGTGTTGACTTTTTGTTCTGTTGTGTGTGACATGTGTGTGACTTGTTGTGTGTGACCATGTGTGTTGACTTTTTGTCCTGTTGTGTGTGACATCTCTGTGACTTGTTCTGTTGTGTGTGACATGTGTGTTGACTTTTTGTTCTGCTGTGTGTGACTTGTGTGTTGACTTTTTGTTCTGTTGTGTGTGACATCTCTGACTTGTTCTGTTGTGTGTGACCATGTTTGTTGACTTCTTGTTCTGTTGTGTGTGACCATGTGTGTTGACTTTTTGTTCTGTTGTGTGTGACATGTGTGTGACTTGTTGTGTTGTGTGTGACCATGTGTGTTGACTTTTTGTTCTGTTGTGTGTGACATGTGTGTTGACTTCTTGTTCTGTTGTGTGTGACCATGTGTGTTGACTTTTTGTTCTGATGTGTGACCATGTGTGTTGACTATTTGTTCTGTTGTGTGTGACCATGTGTGTTGACTTTTTGTTCTGTTGTGTGTGACCATGTGTGTTGACTTTTTGTTCTGTTGTGTGTGACATGTGTGTGACTTGTTGTGTTGTGTGTGACCATGTGTGTTGACTTTTTGTTCTGTTGTGTGTGACATGTGTGTGACTTGTTGTGTTGTGTGTGACCATGTGTGTTGACTTTTTTTTCTGTTGTGTGTTGACTTTTTGTTCTGTTGTGTGTGACCATGTGTGTTGACTTTTTGTTCTGTTGTGTGTTGACTTTTTGTTCCGTTGTGTGTGACTTGTTGTGTTGTGTGTGACCATGTGTGTTGACTTTTTGTTCTGTTGTGTGTGACATCTGTGTGACTTGTTCTGTTGTGTGTGACCATGTGTGTTGACTTTTTGTTCTGTTGTGTGTGACATGTGTGTGACTTGTTGTGTTGTGTGTGACCATGTGTGTTGACTTTTTGTTCTGTTGTGTGTTGACTTTTTGTTCTGTTGTGTGTGACCATGTGTGTTGACTTTTTGTTCTGTTGTGTGTTGACTTTTTGTTCCGTTGTGTGTGACTTGTTGTGTTGTGTGTGACCATGTGTGTTGACTTTTTGTTCTGTTGTGTGTGACATCTGTGTGACTTGTTCTGTTGTGTGTGACCATGTGTGTTGACTTTTTGTTCTGTTGTGTGTGACATGTGTGTGACTTGTTGTGTTGTGTGTGACCATGTGTGTTGACTTTTTGTTCTGTTGTGTGTTGACTTTTTGTTCTGTTGTGTGTGACCATGTGTGTTGACTTTTTGTTCTGTTGTGTGTTGACTTTTTGTTCCGTTGTGTGTGACTTGTTGTGTTGTGTGTGACCATGTGTGTTGACTTTTTGTTCTGTTGTGTGTGACATCTGTGTGACTTGTTCTGTTGTGTGTGACCATGTGTGTTGACTTTTTGTTCTGTTGTGTGTTGACTTTTTGTTCCGTTGTGTGTGACTTGTTGTGTTGTGTGTGACCATGTGTGTTGACTTTTTGTTCTGTTGTGTGTGACATCTGTGTGACTTGTTCTGTTGTGTGTGACCATGTGTGTTGACTTTTTGTTGTGTTGTGTGTGACCGTGTGTGTTGACTTGTGTTGGTTTATTTGCACCAAGGTAGCTTGTATTGGATGGTGTGTACTCCTCAAAGTACAATTCATGGTCATTAACCTGAATGAGTCATTTTGTCGACAAGATGGCGGCGAGTTTACAGCAGTTATACAGTCACTATATAATATAACATGTACAGTATATATTATGACATGTACAGTATATATTATGACATGTACAGTATATATTATGACATGTACAGTATATATTATGACATGTACAGTATATATTATGACATGTACAGTATATATTATGACATGTACAGTAGGTACAGTAGCTGGTGTTGACAATGGAGATGATGTAAAATGTCCCATCAGTCCTCAGTGTTGTCTCCCTCTCAACTATCTGTCTAAATAAAGACTGTATTGGCCAGAGGTGAGGAGACTGCCCACTCTGTGCAGAAGCTGCCAAACAGCCACTTCTCTCTCTCTCTCTCTCTCTGTGTGTGTGTGTGTGTGCGTGTGTGTGCGTGTGTGTGTGTGTGTGTGTGTGTGTGTAGCCGCTGATGTTCATTGAAATGGTTACATAATACTACATCATGTACTCCTTGCTATAATATCATCAAAGGGGTGATGCAGTGTACTTTCCCTAGTACAGTACCACCATACTAATGAAACATATTCAGTACTATACCACCTCTAAAAAAGTACCCCCCCCCCCCTTTTTTTTTTTAAACAGGAGTGGTGGCGCATCTTCACATTATGACTTTGCTGGTTTTAGGAGCGGAGGAGCATGTATGGCAGCGCACACACACAGAGTACTTCCAAGCAGACTGTGTAGACAGAAAAGGGGAGAATGGACGCATTTTGCTGTAAAAAGTCAAGATAAAGACGTGCGGCTAACATCCATCCGCAGTGTTTTAGCCGCTTCTAAATCGCTAATCCTGGTCTCCATGGCGACAAATAAAGTAGGTTTCTTACAAGTAGTGTTATCACTGGAGGACGAGGAATAGCTAAGCAATTTTCCCTACACACCGTGGTGAAGCACATCAACAGTGTTAAAAAACGGGTTATTTTCTGGCAAATTTAAAAAAACAATAAACCCGCATCAGCAAATAAAACTTGTGTGGTGCTCTCGAAATTAAAATTGCAAAAAAAAATCCGAATTTCCATCCTGAATGTGACAAGCAACACAATGTAATCCCAGATTATGGAGGTGTTGTTTTTTTTTGCACATAGCAAACCGATATCAATGTGGGGTCGGCACACCCGTATCTTAAATATCGACTTGTCTTCTCGTTTCAAAGCAAGTATAAAGACATGATGAGACAATGAAGTCTATATTGAGACATATGATCAAACTTTCTTGTTCTAGCAGCCGCATTTTGTACTAACTGTAATCTTTTAATGCTAGACATGGGGAGACCTGAGAATAATACGTTACAGTAATCGAGACGAGGCGTAACAAACGCATGGATAATGATCTCAGCGTCTTTAGTGGACAAAATGGAGCGAATTTTAGCGATATTAGGAGGATGAAAGACGGACGTTTTAGTAACGCTTTTAATGTGTGACTCAAAGGAGAGAGTTGGGTGGAAGATAATACCCAGATTCTTTACAGAGTCACCTTGTTTAATTGTTTGGTTGTCAAATGTTAAAGTTGTATTATTTAAATAGAGGTCGGTGTCTAGCAGGACCGATAATCAGCATTTCCGTTTTTTGGGCGTTGAGTTGCAAAAAGTTAGCGGACATCCATTGTTTAATTTCATTAAGACACGCCTCCAGCTGACTACAGTCCGGCGTGTTGGTCAGCTTTAGGGGCATGTAGAGTTGGGTGTCATCAGCATAACAGTGAAAGCTAATACCGTATTCGCGTATGATGTCACCTAGCGGCAGCATTTAAATGCTGAAGAGTGCAGGACTGAACCCTGGGGAACTCCACACGTTACCTTAACATAGACCGAGGTCACATTTTTATGGGAGACGCACTGCATCCTATCAGTAAGATAAGAGTTAAACCAAGACAGGGCTAAGTCTGACATACCAATTCGTGTTTTGATACATTCTAATAAAATATTATGACGGACGGTATCGAAAGCAGCACTAAGATGGAGGAGCAGCAACATAGATGACGCATCAGAGTCCATCGTTAGCAATAGATCATTAGTCATTTTTGCGAGGGCTGTCTCCGTGGAGTGTTTTGCCCTGAAACCGGATTGAAAGGTTTCACATAGATTGTTAGACGTTAAGTGTTCATTTAGCTGCTCCGCAACAATTTTTTTCGAGGATTTTGGAAATAAAGGGAAGGTGAGACACCGGTCGGTAGTTTACCATGAGGTCAGGATCGAGGCTAGGTCTTTTAAAGGGGAACATTATCACCAGACCCATGTAAGCGTCAATATATACCTTGATGGTGCAGTAAAAAGACCATATATTTTTTTAACCGATTTCCCGAACTCTAAATGGGTGAATTTTGGCGAATTAAACGCCTTTCTGTTTATCGCGCTGGAAGCGATGACGTCAGAATGTGACGTCGCCAAGGTAACACAGCCGCCATTTTCATTTTCAACACATTGTAAACATTGGGTCTCAGCTCTGTTATTTTCCGTTTTTTCCGACTATTTTTGGGAATTTTGGCGACATCATGCCTTGACGGTGTGTTGTCGGAGGGTGTAACAACACTAACAGGGAGGGATTCAAGTTGCACCACCGGCCCGAAGATGCCAAAGTGTCTGCCGCCAGACCCCCGTTGAATGTACCAAAGTGTCTGCCGCCAGACCCCCGTTGAATGTGCCAAAGTGTCTCCACATTTTATCGGCGATGCTACCAGTGGTGCAACTTGAATCCCTCCCTGTTAGTGTTGTTACAACCTCCGACAACACACCCACAAGACACGATGTCTCCAAGGTTCCAAAAAATAGTCGAAAAAACGGAAAATAACAGAGCTGAGACCCGGTGTTTGTAATGTGAAAATGAAAATGGCGGGTGTGTTACCTCGGTGACGTCACGTTCCGACGTCATCGCTACAAGACCGATAAATAGAAAGGCCTTTAATTTGCCAAAATTCACCCATTTAGAGTTCGGAAATCGGTTAAAAAAATATATGGTCTGAGCTCTAGTTTCTTCTGTAAACCACGACGTAAGCGTTTTTGGAGCCTTTTTTAACTTTAGCGGTGCTATGTTATCAATGGTTTCTCTCAGGGCGTGGTTAAAGTTGTTAGTGAGGTTATCAATAGAGCCCACATACTTTGGGAATTGAACCATTACCGAGGGTTGTAGGTCAGCAAGAGTTGTCGTTGTGGCCGTATTAATGTTGCAGACGCTATAGCAGTTATTATTAGGGATGCACCGAAATGAAAATTTGTGGCCGAAGCCGAATAAAATGTAAACGCTTGGCCAAAGGCCGAATACCAAATACCGAATAATGAATGCAGTTTTTCACAATTTTTTAAATATTGCATAAATAGCCTAGAATAAATATTTACACATGTTTTTCAAATAAAGTAATTGTTTATTGAATATTGACATTTTTTTAATATTCCAGTAGCCTTTGCTTTTCAAAAAAAGCACAAACATGTCTCACCTTCCCTTTATTTCAAAAAAAAAAAATTAAGTGCATTAAAGTGGATAAACCCACAACAAATGAATTATTGTCCTTTTGGCAAAAGTCTGTGTCAGGTTCAAACACTGTTGACATCTATTAAACAAGACAAAAAGGCAAAGAATCAAACAGAGACAGAGTTAAATTTGGACTCAGATCTGAGGAGAGACATGGCCTCTGAACACCTTGCGCAGTTCCTGCACCAAGTTCTGGCGAAAAGGTTTTCCTCTCCTCTTTTATTTAGGTATTCAATGTTTACGCAACAACACATGTCAAAACAGGAATGGGGAGCATACAGTTAAATTTGGACTCAGATCTGAGGAGAGACATGGCCTCTGTACACCTTGCACAGTTCCTGCACCAAGTTCTGGCGAAAAGGTTTTCGTCTCCTCTTTTATTTAGGTATTCAATGTTTACGCAACAACACATGTCAAAACAGGAATGGCGAGCATACACACAGCCACTGTTTTCGGTCACATTGAAAACAAAAGAGGACGATGCCTCGGGTCCGGGCTCGTCCTGGTCTCAGCAAAATAGGAATTGGGAATATATAAACAGTCATTGTTATCGGTCACATTGAAGACAAAATAAGACGATGCCTCGGGCTTGGGCTCGTCCTGGTTTCAGCTTCGGCAAAACAGGAATTGGGAATATATAAACAGTCATTGTTATCGGTCACATTGAAGACAAAAGAAGGACGATGCCTCGGGTCCCGTCTCGTCCTGGTTTCAGCAAAATAGGAATGGGGATTATATAAACAGTCATTGTTATCGGTCACATTGAAGACAAAAGAAGACGATGCCTCGGGCTTGGGCTCGTCCTGGTTTCAGCTTCGGCAAAACAGGAATGGGGAGTATATAAACAGTCATTGTTTTCGGTCACATTGAAGACAAAAGAAGGACGATGCCTCGGGTCCGGGCTCGTCCTGGTCTCAGCAAAATAGGAATGTGGAATGTATAAACTGTCATTGCTATCGGTCACATTGAAGACAAAAGAATATGATGCCTCGGGCTTGGGCTCGTCCTGGTTTCAGCTTCGGCAAAACAGGAATGGGGAGTATATAAACAGTCATTAGTATCGGTCACATTGAAGACAAAAGAAGACGATGCCTCGGGCTTGGGCTCGTCCTGGTTTCAGCTTCGGCAAAAAAGGAATGGGGAGTATATAAACAGTCATTGTTATCGGTCACATTGAAGACAAAAGAAGACGATGCCTCGGGCTTGGGCTCGTCCTGGTTTCAGCTTCGGCAAAACAGGAATGGGGAGTATATAAACAGTCATTGTTATCGGTCACATTGAAGACAAAAGGAGGACGATGCCTCGGGCTTGGGCTCGTCCTGGTTTCAGCTTCGGCAAAACAGGAATGGGGAGTACATAAACAGTCATTGTTTTCGGTCACATTGAAGACAAAAGGAGGACGATGCCTCGGGCCCAAGCTCCTCCTGGTCTCGGCTTCGGCAGGTCTTTCAGGACAAAATAAAACCCCTCTCGTCGCATTCCAACGTACACGGGGGAATACCCCAAGACCTTTCTTGGTTGAAGAAGGACAGCTCTCAACTACTAAATTAAATCAATCAATCAATCAATGTTTATTTATATAGCCCCAAATCACAAATGTCTCAAAGGACTGCACAAATCATTACGACTACAACATCCTCGGAAGAACCCACAAAAGGGCAAGGAAAACTCACACCCAGTGGGCAGGGAGAATTCACATCCAGTGGGACGCCAGTGACAATGCTGACTATGAGAAACCTTGGAGAGGACCTCAGATGCGGGCAACCCCCCCCCCCCTCTAGGGGACCGAAAGCAATGGATGTCGAGCGGGTCTAACATGATACTGTGAAAGTTCAATCCATAGTGGCTCCAACACAGCCGCGAGAGTTCAGTTCAAGCGGATCCAAGACAGCAGCCAGAGTCCCGTCCACAGGAAACCATCTCAAGCGGAGGCGGATCAGCAGCGTAGAGATGTCCCCAACCGATACAGGCGAGCGGTCCATCCTGGGTCCCGACGAGCGGTCCATCCTGGGTCTCGACTCTGGACAGCCAGTACTTCATCCATGGTCATCGGACCGTACCCCCTCCACAAGGGAGGGGGGGACATAGGAGAAAGAAAAGAAGCGGCAGATCAACTGGTCTAAAAAGGAGGTCTATTTAAAGGCTAGAGTATACAGATGAGTTTTAAATAAAAGAGATCCGAAAGTTTTTTTGATAATTCACATACAATTTACACAATTTTTCTAACAGTCTGCTTAGCCACAGTAGATATGCTAATAATGTAAACAGAAGGCTCAAGTAAATCTCAATTAAGTGTGTGCTTGTAACCTCATACACTTATACAGGTAGCCTACACAACAGGCTAATAATGTAAATAGAGGCCCCTCTAAATCTCAATAAGTGTGTGCTTGTAACCTCATACACTTATACAGGTAGCCTACACAACAGGCTAATAATGTAAACAGAAGGCTCAAGTAAATCTCAATTAAGTGTGTGCTTGTAACCTCATACACTTATACAGGTAGCCTACACAACAGGCTAATAATGTAAACAGAGGCCCCACTAAATCTCAATAAGTGTGTGCTTGTAACCTCATACACTTATACAGGTATCCCAACGTCACCGCGTCACTGCACGTTGGTTGATTGCGTCACCGCATCAAAAATTGCGTCACACGCCACTATTCGGCCTTGTTTTTAACTCATTCCACCGAAGGCCGAATGTGGGTTTTTTTGCCATATTCGGTTACCGATTAATCGGTGCATCCGTAGTTATTATTAGCTCGCCGAACATGAGTCTGAAACTCGAATTTTATAAGGTAATGATCGGACATTATTTTAGTATACGGGAGAACTTTAACTTTGGAAACGGTGATATTCCTGACAAGCACTAAGTCTATCGTATTACTGTTGTGATGCGTGGGTTCATTCATTATTTGTGACAATGAGACAATGAAGTGTACACTGAGTCACGATTAGACAATGAAGTGTATATTGAGACAATGTAGACTGCTGAGAGCGGGCCGTATGAGGACAGTCACAAAAATGAAGGAACCAAGTCAAGGTTGGCACAGTGCAAGTCCGTCAATTAGCTGAAGTGCAGGAGAGCAAAGAGTGGTCATATATCAAGGTGGCTGGCAGTAAACAACATGGCCGACTACTTCCATGCAGTACAGTCCTCACCTGAAATATGTCAGAGTTTAGAGTCAACACCGCAGTGTGTGCGTGCCTGCAGGCTCTTTTTCTTTTGCCATTTTTGTCCCCGGTGGGGTCACCGCGTCGAACACGTGCCAGCATGCGCCAGACGTTGGGAACTGATTGATTGATTGAAACTTTTCTAAACGTCTATAAACTAGGGCTGGGCAAGGATTAAAAATTTTAATCGAAGTTAATCGCACTATTTCTCCGATTAATCGCGATTAACTGCATTGTATACGCAAAGCCCAATAATGAATTCAAAAGTAGTGTGTAGTGCACCTTTATTGGAATATTCTCCCACATGAACAAAAGCGCCAAAACATTCGTTGTGCAAACACAATTTAAATCAGTCCTTGTTAAACAGTAGCAGTTAAATAGCATATTTTATGAAAATTAACTCAAAAAATGTAAATATAAACATTTAAGTTTATTACTACCACTGCCAGGGTATTTAAGTTATCCTGTTTGTTATGGAAAATAAATATAATCTACATACAAATCTCTGAGCCACAATCATAACATCTGAACAGGCAATTTCTGAGGTAACAGCAGAAACATTTTTTTTTATCAGGGATCTTATGTTTAAAAAACCTATATTATAGGTAGTGGGCTGTTTTAGGGAATTTTTGATCAAATTATCCGTAGTAGCAATATTAATAATGTTGTGTTTATTCTGCGTGGTGCACTTAAAATAATTATGACCATATCTAGGAATTGATATGATGGGAATTTTCCGATTGTTTGCTTGGTGCTTTGATAAACTGAAGGCATCATATACATGGTACTATATTGTGATGTTATGAACCAGGGAATAAAATAACTACCCTACCCAGCATGCAACAGGAGTGACGAGCATGCGCGGTAGCCCGGTATAGGTTGTGTCGCCATGACGGCATCTTGTATTTTGTGATATGCACGCTCTGAAAGCAAACGTTAAAAACTCAGCCAACACTCCTGGTCTGCATTATTCATAAATAGACAGACAACACATATACTCCGCTGCTTCACAGGCCGCTGGATGTAGCCGGCAAAGTATTCCCATGCTAGCTAGCCGATCTAGCAAGCACGTGCCATTCAGTCCAAAACTGCCCGATCTATCCACATCCAGAATTGTCTGGCGGTCGTAAGTGATCCCGGAGTGACCACGCTGTAAGCCAGCCATGAAATTTGCAGAATTGTCCGGTATTTTTGCCAAATGTTCCATCTTTACCAAGAGCCCCCCTAGGAATACAACACGGACAAACTGCTCCTAGGAAGAAAACACAGACAAAACTGCTTGTAACTTCCGGTAGGAATGTCAGAGAGACATTAAACAAAAATCACTATGTAGGTCTCACTTAGACCTACATTTGAATAATTAACATACTTAAGCAAAAATCAACAAGAAGTTTGATATTTTCACTTCAATGCAACAACTGCATTCATTAGATTGTCAAAATAGTGGCTCCAAGGCGTCTTCTAACGCTTATCCGGCCGTGGGTCTCGGGGGCAGCAGCCAAAGGCGGACCCGACCAACGCTGCTTGCAGCTTTAATTTATTTTTGCAATAGCATTTCCAGAATGTGTGGCGGGCGGGTAAACGATTAGTTGCGGGCCACAAATGGCTCCCCAGGCCGCACTTTGGACATCCCTGAATTAGTGTCTATTGTCGTCGTCCTCATTGCAGTTCAATTTCCATTCATTGAAGACATGCACCTGTATTATGCTGATAGGATGTATTTGTACCATGAATTGAACAAGTTGAAATACTTATTGGGGTGTTAGCATTTAGTGCTCAATTTAAGGGAATATGTACTGTACTGTGCAATGTACTAATACAAGTTTCAACCAATCAAACTCCAGGTGGTGAGTCCGGCATGGAGCCCCAAAGACGGCGGCGAGGGCCTCCACTTCGCCGACGGTCGCCGCAAAGTGGACTACGTTCTGGTGTTCCATCAGCGGAGACACGTCTCCCAGCGTTCCCCCGCCAGCACCTCCGTTTCCCACGACCGGCTGTCCGTCGTCTCCAACGGCAACTTCCCGCCGTCGGAAGGCAAAGGAAACAGGGAGTCCGTGAGCATCGGCGAGTTGTTCACGGAGCTGGACAGCGAGGGGGCGGAGCCTGCCGACCACGACATGCATCTGGTCAGGCAGGAGTTTGAGGCCAACCTGCTGGAGGCCGGCCTGGAGATAGAGAGAGACCGGGAGGTGAGTGTGATGATGATGATGATGATGAACACAAACTTCTTTTGTTTCAACTCGACTTTTTGCCTGCAAATGATCATTCAAGTAGAAGTAGAGTGGAACTACAAGCTGACTTTATGACAGAATCAGAAATACTTTATTAATCCCCGATGGCTAAATAGATGAGGCGATTCCTGAAGTTATTGCGCGTAAAGGCTCCATCCATCCAGCCATTTCCTACCGCTTGTCCCTTTCGGGGTCGCTGGAGCCTATCTCAGCTGCATTCGGGTGGGAGGCTGGGTACACACTGGACAAGTCACCACCTCATCACAGGGCCAACACAGACAGACAACATTCACACTCCCATTCACACATTTAGTCTTGCCAATCAACCTATCCCCAGGTGCGTGTCTTTGGAGGTGGGCGGGGCCTATCCCCAGGTGCATGTCTTTGGAGGTGGGAGGGGCCTATCCCCAGGTGCATGTCTTTGGAGGTGGGAGGGGCCTATCCCCTGGTGCATGTGTTTGGAGGTGGGAGGGGCCTATCCCCAGGTGCATGTGTTTGGAGGTGGGAGGGGCCTATCCCCTGGTTCATGTCTTTGGAGGTGGGAGGGGCCTATCCCCTGGTGCATGTCTTTGGAGGTGGGAGGGGCCTATCCCCAAGTGCATGTCTTTGGAGGTGGGAGGGGCAAATCCCCAGGTGGTGGGAGGGGCCTATCCCCAGGTGCATGTCTTTGGAGGTGGGAGGGGCCTATCCCCAGGTGCATGTCTTTGGAGGTGGGATGGGCCTATCCCCAGGTGCATGTCTTTGGAGGTGGGAGGGGCCCATCCCCTGGTGCATGTCTTTGGAGGTGGGAGGGGCCTATCCCCAAGTGCATGTCTTCAGTGCAATTGAAAATAAATTGAACTGAAATGCTGACAGAATGTAGTATGAATGTAAGAATAGTTTGAATCAGGGCTGGGCGATTAAGGCCTTTTATTAATATCTCCATATTTTTTGGCCATGTGACGATACAGCATATATATCTGGATATTTTGCCTTGTCCTTGAATGAACACTTGATGCGTATAATCACAGCAGTATGATGAATTTATGTGTCTACATTCAAACATGCAGAGAGGGAAATCACAACTAAAAGTGTATTTATGAAACAGTTATTAAAGGCCTACTGAAATGAGATGTTCTTATTTAAACGGGGATAGCAGCTCCATTCTATGTGTCATACTTCATCATTTCGCCATATTGCCATATTTTTGCTGAAAGGATTTAGTAGAGAACATTGACGAATAAGGTCGCAACTTTTGGTGGCTAATAAAAAAGCCTTGCCTTTACCGGAAGTAGCAGACGATGTGCGCGTGACATCGCAGGTTGTGGAGCTCCTCACATCTGAACATTGTTTACAATCATGGCCACCAGCAGCTAGAGCGATTCGGACCGAGAAAGAGACGATTTCCCCATTAATTTGAGCGAGGATGAAAGATTCGTGGACAAATTACAAAAGATTCAGCAACACAGATCTCCAAATTACTGCCTAATTATACGATGAAAAGAGACGACTTTTGGTGCTGGGCTAATATTTCCGCTACAACCCGAGACGTCACGCGCACGCGTCGTCATTCCGCGACGTTTTCAACAAGAAACTCCGCGGGAAATTTAAAATTGCAATTTAGTAAACTAAACTGGCCGTATTGGCATGTGTTGCAATGTTAATATTTCATCATTGATATATAAACTATCAGACTGCGTGGTCGCTAGTAGTGGCTTTCAGTAGGCCTTTAAATAGTGGCACAAACATTCATGTCATTTCCAAAACAGAAAGTACAAGATTGTCAGAGACATTTTAAAACAAGCTATGAGTGCACGTTTGTGCATGATGTCACTAAAATGACATATCAAAACAACACCTTTGTACAAAACAACACTACACTAGTTTAAAACAAATAAAGTGCACTTTTGTGCATGATGTCACACAGGATATTTTAATAAGTGTCGAATAAAAATGAGCTGCATAATAGGAAATCAAATAGTGTATGTCCTTCACTATGTGGTAGGTTCTTGCAAACGTTATCTGATTCTGTTGTTGACTATTTTTTTGATACGGTGTTGATGTGGAAATGGTTGCTCGGCCATTTTGCGGGTGTGGCACCGATCAGAGATGTTGACATGTGGAGGTTCAAGCGGGTGACTTTTCAAATGATGCTACAAATGAGCAATGCTGCTACTTTTTGTAGCAACGCTTTTGCCGCACACTTGACATATTACGGATGTCTGGTCGACATATTAAAGGTTGTCTGGTCGACATCTTCCCGCTTGAAGCCAAACCACCGCCAGACGATGGACCCCCTGCTATTTTTCCTGGGAATGAGTCATTCCTTCATATGTACCAGATTTGTACTTTCTTTCTCTCGTATTACCACTAGCATCACTGCTAACTTTAGCATTCCGCAACCTCTCTGCTCCGCGAGGGCGTATAATGTTGCACGCGTGACAGTATGTGACGTATGTAGGAAGGTGCGCTTGGTTTAAGTCTCTGTGGGGAGAGACAAGAAAGAGCGAGGAGAGCCTGTAGTGTAATGCCTGTAGCTAAAAGCAACTGCGTGAGAAGGTATACTCCAATATCACCATATAGTCATTTTCTGTATCGCACACAGACAAACCCGCGATATTACAGTATATTCCATATATCACCCAGCCCTACTTTCATGTCATTTGAAAAGGTTGTAAACTATAAGTAGGTTAGATTACTAATTCCGTGTTAATATTTTTGTGGGCCCCGGGTGCCTCTGTAGTGGAAAAGTTGGGCCCCGAGGTGAAAAAGGATAAAAACCCCTGCTCTACCGCACATCCTGCTGTAAACAAGTGTCCCCTGCAGTGGACATTTGTTTTTTTGCTCCATTTCTCAAGCCAGTCACACATTTCAGGGAGACAATATAATAAATGATAAATGGGTTGTACTTAGCACTTTTCTACCTTCAAGGTACTCAAAGCGCTTTGACACTACTTCCAAAATATTATTATTATTATTTTTATTTTTTTAAATGTTTATTTATAAATGTCAAGATTTACAAACAGTTGAGAAACAGTAATCAAAATAAATCCAACAACAGTATAAAACATTACAAAAAATCTTATTATTATTTTTATTTTTTTAAATGTTTATTTATAAATTTCAACATTTACAAACAGTTGAGAAACAATAATCAAAATTAAAGCTGCAAGCAGCGTTGGTCGGGTCCGCCTTTGGCCGCTGCCAAGCCCTGGTCTAAGTCAGACCCACATAGAGGTCTTTGTTTCATGTCTCTGCGACGTTCTTAACAGAAGTTACAGGCAGTTTTGTCTGGGTTTTTTCCTAGGGGGCGCTGGAGCGCAATTTTAACTTTTGGGGTTTGGTTTTTTATTAGATGGCAATTTTCACCAGTCCTGATGTGTGTGTAAAATTTGGTGAGTTTTGAAGCATGTTAAGGGGGTCAAATTACAGATCAGCGTTTCTGGATGTTGTTGATACATGGCTTTCTAAATCCAACAGCAGTATAAAACATTACAAAAAATATTAATATTTTTATTTTTTAATGTTTATTTATAAATGTCAACATTTACAAACAGTTGAGAAACAATAATCAAAATAAATCCAACAACAGTATAAAACATTACAAAACATAAAAAACATTACAAAATGGTATAGTTGGCGGTATAGCTCGGGTAGTAGAGCGACCATGCCAGCAACTTGAGGGTTGCAGGTTCCATCCCCACTTCCGCCTTCCTAGTCAATGCCGTTGTGTCCTTGGGCAAGACACTTTACCCCCCTGCTCTCAGTGCCACCCACAGTGGTTTAATTGTAACTTAGATATTGGGTTTCACTATGTAAAGCGCTATATAAATATAATTCACTTCACTCCACATTTACCCATTCACACACTGATGGAGGGAGCTGCCATGCAAGGCGCCAACCAGCACCCATTAGGAGCAAGGGTGAAGTATCTTGCTGAGGACACAACGGACGTGACGAGGTTGGTACTAGGTGGGATTTGAACCAGGGACCGTCGGGTTGCGCACGGCCACTTTTCCACCGCGCCACGCCGTCCCAATATCCCTGTTTCCCTCTTTCTAGTCGGCACTCGAGACTTGTTGTTGGACCCCTTCACTGTGAGTTTCCTTCCAGCTGCTAAACTTTGACCTTGTTCATGTCTCCGATACGAGACGACTTATTCATGGCGGCTGCGGCGTTGTTGTCGTGCGCCTGCGGGCTCCGACAAATGGAGTTATTGTTCCAGTTCTCCTGAAAGCATTTGGCAGGTGGGGATATTTGGAAGCAAGATGGCTGACAAGAGGATGGCGTGCAGTTTGCATGTTTGCAGGCACGTCCATCTTGCCAAAGCAGGCCGCTTCTAATCAGACTGTTGACAATATGCCCACGACATTAGCTTCCCTTTAGCACTTGAGCTTCTCTCATTGACATGTTGATACTCTCTGCAGCCGGTACCAAGATTTGAGTCCATATAGTACCGGATCCTCTTACCCAGTGACTGACGGACATAATTACACTCCCTCATTTGAATAAAGTGGGGGATACTCTTACAGAGTGACTGACAGACATAATTACAGAGGACCGCCACTTTAAGAGTTGCTTCTGGAGGCGCTGGCACAGAAATGGAACCAAAATGGGAGGTTCTGGGTTTATGGACACTGAAATGCAAATGTCCAGGGCGGTCCACCAAAATAGATGATAAACAATAGCAATGACTGGAGGCTAACACGTTACCTTCAACACAATTTTGAAGTTATATCAGTACAAAAGCCTCAAGTTTGGACTTTTTAAGGTCAGGCCAAGTGTTGCCTTAAAGGAGGGCTCATATTTTAATTAGGGCTGGGCAACGATTAAAAGTTGTAATCGAAGTTAATCGCACAATTTCTCCGATTAATCGCGATTAACTGCATTGTATACGCAAAGCCCAATAATGAATTCAAAAGTAGTGTGTAGTGCACCTTTATTGGAATATTCTCCCACATGAACAAACGCGCCAAAACATTTGTTGTGCAAACACAATTTAAATCAGTCCTTGTTAAACAGTAGCAGTTAAATAGCATATTTTATGAAAATCAACTCCAAAAATGTAAATACAAACATTTAAGCTTATTGCCACTGCCAGGGTATTTAAGTTATCCTGTTTGTTATGGAAAATAAATATAATCTACATACAAATCTCTGAGCCACAATCATAACATCTGAACAGGCAATTTCTGAGGTAACAGCAGAAACATTTTTTTTATCAGGGATCTTATGTTTAAAAAACCTATATTATAGGTAGTGGGCTGTTTTAGGGAATTTTTGATGAAATTATCCGTAGTAGCAATATTAATAATGTTGTGTTTATTCTGCGTAGTGCACTTAAAATAATTATGACCATATCTAGGAATTGATATGATGGGAATTTTCCGATTGTTTGCTTGGTGCTTTGATAAACTGAACGCATATACATGGTACTATATTGTGATGTTATGAGCCAGGGGAAAAGAGAACTACCCTACCCAGCATGCAACAGGAGTGACGAGCATGCGCGGTAGCCCGGTATAGGTTGTGTCGCCATGACGGCATCTTGTATGTTGTGATATGCACGCTCTGAAAGCAAACGTTAAGAACTCAGCCAACACTCCTGGTCTGCATTATTCATAAATAGACAGACAACACATATACTCCGCTGCTTCACAGGCCGCTGGATGTAGCCGGCAAAGTATTCCCATGCTAGCTAGCCGGTCTAGCAAGCACGCCTCATTCAGTCCAAAACGGCCCGATCTATCCACATCCAGAATTGTCTGGCGGTCGTAAGTGATCCCGGAGTGACCACGCTGTAAGACAGCCATGAAATTTGCAGAATTGTCCGGTATTTTTGCCAAATGTTCCATCTTTACCAAGAGCCCCCCTAGGAATACAACACGGACAAACTGCTCCTAGGAAGAAAACACAGACAAAACTGCTTGTAACTTCCGGTAGGAATGTCAGAGAGACATGAAACAAAAAACACTATGTAGGTCTCACTTAGACCTACATTTTTATAATTAACATACTTAAGCAAAAATCAACAAGAAGTTTGATATTTTCACTTCAATACAACAACTGCATTACTTTCACAATGCATTAGATTGTCAAAATAGTGGCTCCAAGTCGTCTTCTAACGCTTATCCGGCCGTGGGTCTCGGGGGCAGCAGCCAAAGGCGGACCCGACCTACGCTGCTTGCAGCTTTAATTTATTTTTGCAATAGCATTTCCCGGAGTGACCACGCTTTAAGCCAGCCATGAAATTTGCAGAATTGTCCGGTATTTTTGCCAAATGTTCCATCTTTACCAAGAGCCCCTCGACGCCGAAGCCAATCCGGGCTAAGAAAAGGCGTTAACAAAATAAAAGCATGTAAACAACATACGCAAATGTGCGATAAAATAATTGTCGGCGTTAATAGATTGATGAGTTAACGCGTAATTAACGCATTAATTTGCCCACCCCTAATTTTAATACATTAGGGGTGTAACGGTACACAAATATTTTGGTTCGGTACGTACCACAGTTTAAAGGTCACGGTTCGGTTCATTTTCGGTACAGTAAGAAAACAACAAAATATACATTTTTGGGTTATTTATTGACCAAATTGGCAAAAGCTTCCACCAAAAATATTTTTCTTAGGGGAATATTTGATGTGAAGTAATGGAACCTTGGATAGTTCAATAATTTATAATAACATTGATTTTGATTCAATATTATACAAACCCTGTTTCTATTTGAGTTGGGAAATTGTGTTAGATGTAAATATAAACAGAATACAATGATTTGCAAATCCTTTTCAACCCATATTCAGTTGACTATGCTACAAAGACAACATATTTGATGTTCAAACTCATAAACTTAATTTTTTTTTTTGCAAAATAATCGTTAACTTAGAATTTTATCGCTGTAAACAGTGCCAAAGTAGTTGGGAAAGGGCATGTTCACCACTGTGTTACATCACCTTTTCTTTTAACGACACTCAATAAACGTTTGGGAACTGAGGAAACTAATTGTTGAAGCTTTGAAAGTGGAATTCTTTCCCATTCTTGTTTTATGTAGAGCTTCAGTTCTTCAACAGTGATATCTCCGCTGTCGTATTTTACGCTTCATAATGCGCCACACATTTTTGATGGGAGACAGGTCTGGACAGCAGGCGGGCCAGGAAATTACCCGCACTCATTTTTTACGAAGCCACGCTGTTGTAACATGTGCTGTATTTGGCTTGGTAATGTGTTGCTGAAATAAGCAGGGGCGTCCATGAAAAAGACGGCGCTTAGGTGGGAGCATATGTTGTTCCAAAAGCTGTATGTACCTTTCAGCATTAATGGTGCCTTCACAGATGTGTAAGTTACCCATGCCTTGGGCACTAATGCACCCCCATACCATCACACATGCTGGCTTTTCAACTTTGCGTGGATAACAGTCTGGATGGTTCGCTTCCCCTTTGGTCCGGATGACACCATGTCGAATATTTCCAAAAACAATTTGAAATATGGACTCGTCAGACCACAGAACACTTTTCCACTTTGCACCAGTCCATCTTAGATGAGCTCGGGCCCAGAGAAGCTGGCGGCGTTTCTGGATGTTGTTGATAAATGGCTTTCGCTTTGCATAGTAGAGCTTTAACTTGCACTTACAGATGTAGCGACAAACTGTGTTTAGTGACAGTGGTTTTCTGAAGTGTTCCTGAGCCCATGTGGTGATATCCTTTAGAGATTGATATTGGTTTTTGATACAGTGCCGTCTGAGGGATGGAAGGTCACGGTCATTCAGTGTTGGTTTCCGGCCATGCCGCTTACGTGGAGTGATTTCTCCAGATTCTCTGAACCTTTTGATGATATTATGGAGCGTAGATGTTGAAATCCCTAAATTTCTTGCAATTGCACTTTGAGAAAGGTTGTTCTTAAACTGTTTTGACTATTTGCTCACGCAGTAGTGGACAAAGGGGTGTACCTCGCCCCATCCTTTCTTGTGAAAGACTAAGGAAGCTGTTATTATACCCAATCATGGCACCCACCTGTTCCCAATTAGCCTGCACACCTGTGGGATGTTCCAAATAAGTGTTTGAGGAGCATTCCTCAACTTTATCAGTATTTATTGCCACCTTTTCCAAATTGTTTGTCACGTGTTGCTGGCATCAAATTCTAAGTTAATTATTATTTGCAAAAAAAAAAAATGAACATCTAATATGTTGTCTTTGTAGCATATTCAACTGAATATGGGTTGAAAAGGATTTGCAAATCATTGTATTCTGTTTATATTTACATCGAACACAATTTCCCAACTCATATGGAAACGGGGTTTGTATATAAATACTTTTTTTTTTTTCTCTATTTTTACATTTTGGTCGAGGAAGTTATTTTTCTATTTATATTTTTTGAAGTTGCGTACATTTATATGATGCATCGGGACAGATCCATCAAGAGTTGGAGCAGAAATATGTCGTATCGGAATTAACTATACCCATCCATCCATCCATCCATCCATCATCTTCCGCTAATCCGAGGTCGGGTCGCGGGGGCAACAGCCTAAGCAGGGAAACCCAGTCTTCCCTCTCCCCAGCCACTTTGTCTAGCTCTTCCCGGGGGATCCCGATGCGTTCCCAGGCCCGCCGGGAGACATAGTCTTCCCAACGTGTCCTGGGTCTTCCCCGTGGCCTCCTACCGGTTGGACGTGCCCTAAACACCTCCCTAGGGAGGCGTTCGGGTGGCATCCTGACCAGATGCCCGAACCACCTCATCTGGCTCCTCTCCATGTGGAGGAGCAGCGGCTTTACTTTGAGTTCCTCCCGGATGACAGAGCTTCTCACCCTATCTCTAAGGGAGAGGAAACTCATTTGGGCCGCTTGTACCCGTGATCTTATCCTTTCGGTCATGACCCAAAGCTCATGACCATAGGTGAGGATGGGAACGTAGATCGACCGGTAAATTGAAAGCTTTGCCTTCCGGCTCAGCTCCTTCTTCACCACAACGGATCGGTACAACGTCCGCATTACTGAAGACGCCGCACCGATCCACCTGTCGATCTCACCATCCACTTTTGTCACATGAATGTTTTTCGAAGTAACACCTTTGAGACATGAAAACACAAAGTAAAGTAAAAAAAAAACCCCTGGTATTTACTTTTTGATATTAAAACAAAACATAAATCAGTTTAGCCATTGAAGATGAAGTCTAATAAACAAGCTTTGTTCTTCTTTCGGTTCACTACAACAGTTGGGCTAACAAAAAAAACGAGGAGTGACACCTCTCACTTTGAATACACAATCTTCGCAGCTTTCGTTCAATTCGATGAGACGACGGAACCTCTTAGTTAGTATTGATGTTATTTGATTGATTGATTGATTGATTGATTGAACTTTTATTAGCAGATTGCACAGTACAGTACATATTCCGTACAATTGACCACTAAATGGAACTCTGATAGTTAGCAGGTAAATAACATCCCAATAAACAAACTACAGACTTTTTAAAAACAGTTTTCAATCAATCAATCAATCAATCAATGTTTACTTATATAGCCCTAAATCACTAGTGTCTCAAAGGGCTGCACAAACCACTACGACATCCTCGGTAGGCCCACATAAGGGCAAGGAAAACTCACACCCACTGGGACGTCGGTGACAATGATGACTATGAGAACCTTGGAGAGGAGGAAAGCAATGGATGTCAAGCGGGTCTAACATGATACTGTGAAAGTTCAATCCATAATGGATCCAACACAGTCGCGAGAGTCCAGTACAAAGCGGATCCAACACAGCAGCGAGAGTCCCGTTCACGGCGGCGCCAGCAGGAAACCATCCCAAGCGGAGGCGGATCAGCAGCGCAGAGATGTCCCCAGCCGATACACAGGCGAGCAGTACATGGCCACCGGTTTGGACCGGACCCCCTCCACAAGGGAGAGTGGGACATAGGAGAAAAAGAAAAGAAACGGCAGATCAACTGGTCTAAAAAGGGAGTCTATTTAAAGGCTAGAGTATACAAATGAGTTTTAAGGTGAGACTTAAATACTTCTACTGAGGTGGCATCTCGAACTTTTACCGCGAGGGCATTCCAGAATACTGGAGCCCGAAATGAAAAAGCTCTAAACTTTTTTTGGGCTTTGGGAATCACTAATAAGCCGGAGTCTTTTGAACACAGATTTCTTGCCGGGACATATGGTACAATACAATCGGCAAGATAGGATGGAGCTAGACCGTGTAGTATTTTATACCTAAGTAGTAAAACCTTAAAGTCACATCTTTAGTGCACAATTAAACGCCTTTCTGTTTATCTCGCTGGAGGTGATGACGTCAAATGTGACGTCGCCGAGGTAACACACCCGCCATTTTCGTTTTCAACACATTACAAACACCGGGTCTCAGCTCTGTTATTTTCCGTTTTTTTGACTATTTTTTGGAACCTTGGAGACATCATGCCTCGTCGGTGTGTTGTCGGAGGGTGTAACAATACTAACGGAGGGATTCAAGTTGCACCACTGGCCCGAAGATGCCAAAGTGCCTGCCGCCAGACCCCCATTGAATGTACCAAAGTGTCTCCACATTTTACCGGCGATGCTAAGACAGACATGGCACAGAGATGTATGGATAACCTGCAGATGCATTTGCAACTATAAAGTCAACGAAATCACAAAGGTGAGTTATGTTGATTTTGACTGCCAGATCATCGATGCTAACATGCTACGCTAATCGATGCTAACATGCTATTTACCGGCGGTGCTAAAGCCGACATGGAACAGAGATGTATGGATAACCTGCAGATGCATTTGCAACTATATTACGTTTCCTTCCACCCACATTTAATGCGAAACAAACACTTACCAATCGACGGATTTAAGTTGCTCCAGTGTCAAAAGATGCGAAAGTCCTGATCGTTTGGTCCACACATTTTACCGGCGATGCTAACGCAGCTATTCGGCCATGCTATGGCTATGAATAGCGTCAATAGCTTCAGTTTCTTCTTCAATACTTTCATACTCCAACCATCTGTTTCAATACATGCGTAATCTGTTGAATCGCTTAAGTCGCTGAAATCCGAGTTTGAATCCGAGCTAATGTCACTAGATCTTGCTGTGCTATTGCCATTGTTTGTTTACATTGGCAGCATTGTGTGACGTCACAGGGAAATGGATAGTGGTTTCGAAGATAGCGAAAATAAGGCACTTTAAAGCTTTATTTAGGGATATTCCAAGACCGGTAACATTTAGAAATTAAAGCTGCAAGCAGCGTTGGCCGGGTCCGCCTTTGGCTGCTCCGCTTTGGCTGCTGCCCCCGCGACTGAAGCCCTGGTCTTAGTCAGACCTACATGGAGGTTTTTATTTCATGTATCTACGACATTCCTAACATAAGTAACAAGCAGTTTTGTCTGGGTTTTTTTCCTAGGAGGCGCTACAGCGCAATTTTGATTTTTGGGGTTTGGTTTTTTATTAGATGGCAATTTTCGCCAGTCCTGATGTGTGTGTAAAATTTGGTGAGTTTTGAAGCATGGTAAGGGGGTCAAATTACAGATCAGCGTTTCTGGATGTTGTTGATAGATGGCTTTCGCTTCGCATAGTAGAGCTTTAACTTGCACTTTGAAGCATTTTAAGGGGGTCAAATTACAGCTCAAAGAGGCAAAAATGACATTTTTTAGGAAACTTTGCGCAGGGGTTAGTTGAAGGCGCGTAAAATCCAAACCGGAGACCGGAGCAGTAATCAAAACTTTGTTGGACAGTTTTAATCAAAAGGGTTCAATCCCTCTCCTGTGCGAGTTTGAAGCTGAAACGACAAACGCACTCGGAGGAGTTTACGTTTGAAAAAGGTTACGGCTTTTTACAAAACTTTTATTTTGAAGGGGTGATTTTTAACTTCCTGTTGATTTTAACTGAAAGATGCCAATTATCAAAATATAGGTCTAAGTGAGACCTACATTGAGGTTTTTGTTTCATGTCTGTCCGACATTCCTACCAGAAGTTACAAGCAGTTTTATCTGTTTCCTCTTCCTAGGAGGAGTTTTTTCTGTGTTTTATTCAAAAATTGCAATAGAGCGCAATTTAGAGTTTTAAGGTTTGGTTTTTTCACTAGATCGCAATTTTTGCCAGTCCTGATGTGTGTGCCAAGTTTGGTGAGTTTTGAAGCATTTTAAAGGGGTCAAATTTCAGTTCAAAGAGGCTAAAATTGAATTTTTTGCGAAAATTTTGTTTTGAAGGGGTTTTTGCCAACTTCCTGTTGATTTTTGCTATTGAAGGTTCAAATTGGAAATGTAGGTCTAAGTCAGACCTACATAGAGGTTTTTATTTCATGTCTCTACGACATTCCTAACGGAAGTTACAAGCAGTCTGGTTTTTGTCTCTTCCTAGGGGGCGCTAGCACGCAATTTTCATTTTTGGGGTTTGGTTGCTTAATAAGTCGGTCACCCGCTCCATACCGATGTGTGTGTCAAATTTGGTGTGTTTTGAAGCTTGTTAAGGGGGTCAAATTAGGGTGCGAAGGTGCGAGCGCGCCTTTGGCTGCTGCCCCCGAGACCCACGGTAGAAGACGCCTTGGTGCCACTATTTAATGCATTGTGAAGTCAAAAAATACAACAAGCCACCGGGAACTGATTTTTATTGTTTTTAACCCTTTTGAAATTGTGATAATGTTCCCCTTTGAACGCACGGCGAGAAGCGAAGGAAAATTATGTTAAACCAAGCCCTTGGCTCTATTTACTCCTGGGGGAAATTCTCCGGAGCAAAGTCCTCCCGCCACCTGAACAGTTTATTCCCCGCGGCCGTCACACACGTAAACAATAACAAGATGTGATAGCTCAGTCACAACTCATGTTATTCTATTCTGTGTTTGATGTCTGTTATGTTGCATCAGGCCAAATTCCTAGTTTGTGAACCCATTCTCAAACAATGGCAATAAAAACGGTGTTTCTGGAATTAAAAAATGAGACTTATTACCAACCGTTGGGAATTTTATCGCGAATGATCAGTATACCTTTTTATTGTCGACAAGTAAAAAGTCAACGGCAGTCGCAGCATGTTCTTGCCGCCAAGGTTGGGCAATTTTTTAAGGTATTATGGCAAATGACGATTTTGCTGTGGTTGAATTCTAGCCCTGAGTACAGTCAGGCCTGGGCAATAAATTCATTTTATCGACATATGTGAGTCTTTTGATGGAGACAATTTAGAAAACATCAAATCACTGTTTTTGTCCTCTTGTGCGGGCATATTGTTTAACCCCAGGAGCTTCCGTAGCACTCATCCTCCAGCATACTTGCCAACCCTCCCGGATTTTCCGGGAGATTCCCGAAAGTCAGCGCCTCTCCTGAAAACCTCCCGGGACAAATTTTCTCCCGAAAATTTCCCGAAATTCAGGCCACGCCCCCTCCAGCTCCAAGCGGACCTGAGTGAGGACAGCCTGTTTTCACGTCCGCTTTCCCGCAATATAAACAGCGTGTCTGCCCTATGACGTTATAACTGCAGAATGATCGAGGGCGAGTTCTTGGTTTCTTATGTGGGTTTATTGCTAGGCAGTTTCATTAATGTCCTCCCAACGCGGTAACAACACACGACAACAGCAGTCACGTTTTCGTTTACCATAAAGCAGTTTGTGTGCCGTAAACAGCAATGTTGTGACACTCTTAAACCGGACAATACTGCCATCCACTGTACATGCATATGGTTAGAAAAATCGTGACAGAGAATAGAACAAGGATGGACAATTCAACCCTTAACTCAACAATGAGTAGATGAGTGTTATGTGTGTGTATATGTGTAAGTCAATGAGCACTGAATTGGTCCTAGTGTGTGAATGTGAGTGTGAATGTTGTCTGTCTATCTGTGTTGGTCCTGCGATGAGGTGGCGACTTGTCCAGGGTGTACGTCGCTTTCCGCTTGATTGTAGCTGAGATAGGCGCCAGTGCCCCCCGCCACCCCAAAAGGGATTAAGCGGTAGAAAATGGGTGGATGGATAGATGGATGAAATTCAAGTATTCATTTTATTTATATATATATATATATATATATATATATATATATATATATATATATATATGTGTAATAATATTTTGACTGTAGAATGATCGAGGGCGAGTTCTTGGTTTCTTAAGTGGGTTTATTGCTAGGTAGTTTCATTAACGTCCTCCCAGCGCGGTAACACATGACAACAGCAGTCACGCTTTCGTCTACCATAAAGCAGTTTGTGTGCCGTAATCAGCAATGTTGTGACACTCAAACAGGACAATACTGCCATGCACTGTACATGCATATGGTTAGAAAAATAGTGACAGAGAATAGAACAAGGAAGGACAATTCAACCCTTAACTCAACAATGAGTAGATGAGTGTTATGTGTGTGTATATGTGTAAATCAATGAGCACTGATTTGGCCCTAGTGTGTAAATGTGAGTGTGAATGTTTTCCGTCTATCTGTGTTGGCCCTGCGATGAGGTGGCGACTTGTCCAGGGTGTACGTCGCTTTCCGCTTGATTGTAGCTGAGATAGGCGCCAGTGCCCCCCCGCGACCCCAAAAGGGATTAAGCGGTAGAAAATAGGTGGATGGATAGATGGATGAAATTCAAGTATTTATTTTATTTATATATATGTGTATATATATATAAACATATATATATATATATATATATGTGTGTAATAATATTTTGACATATTTTTAACATTTTAGTGACAGAGACCCTCTATGCTCCCCAGGAGCCCTAAGGATTAAAAAAAAAAAAATCCATATATTTTGTTATGGTTTAAAAATGAAAAATATTCAAAGGGGCCCCGCATGCTTACATTTTTCCGTATGCGGCCCTCTGTGGAAAAACTTTGGACACCCCTGTCCGACACAAATCAGATTAAAACTAAAATTAAAGCTGCAAGCAGCGTCAGCCGGGTCCGCCTTTAGCTGCTGCTAATTCCATTTCACATTGTCATTGTCTACGGTTAGTCATAAATGTCCCAATACTTTTGCCTAGTGTTAGTCGTAAATGTCCCAATACTTTTGCTTAGTGTTAGTCCTAAGTGTCCCAATACTTTTGTCCAATGTTAGTCCTAAGTGTCCCAATACTTTTGTCCAGTGGTAGTCATAAGTGTCCCAATACTTGTGTCCAGTGTTAGTCCTAAGTGTCCCAATACTTTTGTCCAGTGGTAGTCCTAAGTGTCCCAGAACTTTTTTCCAGTGGTCGTCCTAAGTGTCCCAATACTTTTGTCCAGTGCTAGTCCTAAGTGTCCCAATACTTTTGTCCAGTGGTAGTCGTAAGTGTCCCAATACTTTTGTCCAGTGGTAGTCGTAAGTGTCCCAATACTTTTGTCCAGTGGTAGTCCTAAGTGTCCCAATACTTTTGTCCAGTGGTCGTCCTAAGTGTCCCAATACTTTTGTCCAGTGCTAGTCCTAAGTGTCCCAATACCTTTGTCCAGTGGTAGTCGTAAGTGTTCCAATACTTTTGTCCAGTGGTAGTCGTAAGTGTCCCAATACTTTTGTCCAGTGGTAGTCCTAAGTGTCCCAATACTTTTGTCCAGTTATAGTCCTAAGTGTCCCAATACTTTTGTCTAGTGTACCTACCTTCTCTGCATTGTGTGGGCACGCAAGTGCTTCCTGCTTTTAATCAGCCGTCTTGAGACAACAGCAGTGCAGCAGCATCAGCGCAGGGCCCTTTGAAGGGTCATAAAATCAAAACCGGAGCAGTAATCAAAACTCTTTCGATAAATTTTAATCAGAAGGGTTCAAACTCTGTCCTGTGCTAGTTTGAAGCCAAAACGACAAACACGCTCAGAGGAGATCATGTTTGAAGAAAGGTGACGGGTTTTTACAAAACTTTTGTTTTGAAGGGGTAATTGCCAACTTCCTGTTGATTTTTGCTGAAGGATTTCAGCTATTAAAATGTAGGTCTAAGTGAGACCTACATAGAGGTTTTTGTTTCATGTCTTTCCGACATTCCTACCGGAAGTTACAAGCAGTTTTGTCCGTCTTTTCTTCCTAGGAGCAGTTTTTTCTGTGTTTTATTCAAAAATTGCGCTAGAGCGCAATTTTTAGTTTTAAGGTTTTTTTTTTTTTTATTACATCGCAATTTTCGCCAGTTCTAAAGATTGTGCCAAGTTTGGTGAGTTTTGAAGCATTTTAAGGGGGTCAAATTACAGCGCAAAGAGCCAAAAATTGCATTTTTTGCGAACATTTTGCTTTGAAGGCACTTTTGCTAAATTTTTGTTGATTTTGGCCCTAGAAGGTAAAATTATGAAATCTAGGTCTAAGTCAGACCTACCTAGAGGTTTTTGTGTCATGTCTGTACGACATTGGTAACGGAAGTTACAAGCAGTCTAGTTTTTTTTTTCCTAGGGGATGCTAGAGCGCATTTTTGATTTTTGGGGTTTGGTTTTTTTATTAGATGGCAATTTTCGCCAGTTCTGATGAGTGTGTGAAATTTGGTGAGTTTTGAAGCATGTTCAGGGGGTCAAATTACAGTTCAAAGAGGTGGCGGAATAATAATAAAACGCTACAGTTTCAATAGGGTCCTTGGCCCATTGCAAAGGACTCCTTTGGAGTCCTTTACAATGGGCCTGGCGGACCCTAAATATCCAGTTATCCCCCATCATTTTCCAAAAAGCTCCAGAAAGCCACGAGGGCGACCCCCGTTCTATATGCTCATATTTCTTAAAACACCTTTTTTATTGGATCTTCTTTATTTGCCACCTCTTCATGTGGCCTTCTACTCATCATACTGTACATACTGTACTCTCCCACCTGCTGCCTGTCAGTCATCTTCATCACCGCCTCTCACTCCTGTCACCCAACCATCACCATCTCTCTCTCTCTCCTCGACACTGTCACCCAGCCCCCGGCCGCGTCCTACTTCCCCCCCAACTGAGATAAAGAGATAATTGGAAATCTTTCTGCCAATTAACCTTCTCCGCACTTCAATGTATTTTTATCCTCATGCTTTTTACTTTTTTTGACGCCAGAGAGAAAGAGTCAAAGAGAGCAAGAGTAGGAGAAGTGTTCATGGTCAAATGGGTCGCTTGTTAGGGTCCGCAGGAGTCCTTTGCAATGGGCCAAGGACCCTATTGAAACTGCTGTGTTTTATTATTATTCCGCACCTACGCTTTAATTTGACCCCCTTAACATGCTTCAAAACTCACCAAATTCGACACACGTCGGTATAGCAAACCTTCCCAACATATTAAGCAACCAATCCCCCAAAATGAAAATTGTGCTCTACCGCCCCCTAGGAAGAAATTACAGACAAAACTGCATGTAACTTCTGTTAGGAATGTCATAGCGACATGAAACAAAAACTCCTATGTAGGTCTGACTTAGACCCAATTTTCATACACTCACTTCTTTCAGCAAAAACCCCTTCAAAATAAAATTTTCGCCAAAAATGCAATTTTTGCCTCTTTGCGCTGTAATTTGACCCCTTTAAAATGCTTCAAAAGTCACCAAACTTGGCGCACACATAAGGACTGGCGAATATTGCGATCTAATGTAAAAAACCAAACCCCAAAACTCAAAATTGCGCTCTAGCGCTATTTTTGAATAAAACACTGAAAAAAACGCTCCTAGGAAGAAAACACAGACAAAATTACTTGTAACTTCCGGTAAGAATGTCGGAGAGACATGAAACAAAAAACTCTATGTAGGTCTCGCTTAGACCTACAGTTCATAGATTGACAACCCCCAACAAAAATCAACAGGAAGTTTGCAATCCCCCCTTCAAAACAAACGTTTTGTAAAAACCGGTCACCTTTCTTCAAACATTATCTCCTCTGAGTGAGTTTGTTGTTTTGGCTTCAAACTCGCACAGGAGAGAGATTGAACCCTTCTGATTAAAAGTATAGAACAGAGTTTTGATAAGTTCTCAGGTTTTGGTTTTACGCGCCTTCAAAGAACTCCTGTGCAAAGTCTCCTAAAAAATGTCAATTTTGCCTCTTTGAGCTGTTATTTGACCCCCTTAAAATGCTTCCAAACTCACCAAACTTGACACACACATCAGGTCTGGCAAAAATTGCGATCTGATGAAAAAACCTAACCTCAAAACTCAAAATTGTGCTCTATCGCCCCCCTAGGAATACAACACGGACAAACTGCTTCTAGGAAGAAAACACAGACAAAACTGCTTGTAACTTCCGGTAGGAATTTCAGAGAGACATGAAACGAAAAACACTATGTAGGTCTCACTTAGACCTACATTTTAATAATTAACATACTTTAGCAAAAATCAACAGGAAGTTTGATATTTTCACTTCAATACAACAACTGCATTACTTTCACAATGCATTAGATTCTCAAAATAGTGGCTCCAAGGCGTCTTCTAACGTGGGTCTCGGGGGCAGCAGCCAAAGGCGGACCCGACCAACGCTGCTTGCAGCTTTAATTGTTATTGAAATAGATCAGGGGTGTCCAAACTTTTTCCACTGAGGACCCCACACTGAAAAATAAAAGCAAGCCGGGCCATTTTGATATTTTTTTATTTAAAAAAAACAATAGAATATATGTATAAAAATACACATTTAGGCCTTCACTCAGGCTTGATCCCGGTGACACCAAAGGGTTTTGGTCAAAAAAATATAAAAAATGTGTCATTCTTCAGTATTATTATTATTACAGGCTTAAATCTCTAGATCCACATTAGGTCTATCTGTCAATATAACATAAAAAAAAAAAAGTTATATGCTCTTTTAGTCAAAGAAAACCATTTTTTAATAGAAAAAACAAAAGATTCAATATTTTCACCCAACAACATTTTTAGGTGGAATATTTTAGTTTATATAATAAGTGTAGTTTTAAAAAGGTCAATAAGTCATAACAACATTGATTTTATTCATTATTATTTTTTGAGCAATGACACCTAAAAAAAAATCACACTAAAATTATTGGGGATCCAAAAGGGTCCTACTCATTTAAGTGTTAAAAAATAAATTACAATTATTTAGTTTACTTTTAACACAATCTCGAGATCAACTTCAATTATAAGTTTTATTGTTGTTTATGCTCTTTGTTTGTTCGTTTTAAAACAAAAACGTGTGGCAAACTCAGGTTGTACAGGTACAACCATATAATCTCACTAAAACACTAGTAACACAATAAGCAGATAAGGGATTTTCCAGAATTATCCTAGTAAATGTGTCTAATAACATCTGAATCGCTCCCACTGTATAGTCTTTTTTTTTCTTCTAGTCCTTCAGTCTAACTTTCCTCATCCCCGAATCTTTCATCCTCGCTCAAAATAATTGGGGAATCGTCGCTTTCTCGGCCCGAATCGCTCTCGCTGCTGGTGGCCATGATTGTAAACAATGTTCAGATGTGAGGAGCTCCACAACCCGTGACATCACGCGCACATCGTCTGCTACTTCCGGTACAGGCAAGGCTTTTTTATTAGCCACCAAAAGTTGCGAACTTTATGGTCGATGTTCTCTACTAAATCCTTTCAGCAAAAATATGGGAATATCGCGAAATGATCAAGTATGACACATAGAATGGAGCTGCTATCCCAGTTTAAATAAGAACATCTCATTTCAATAGGACTTTAAGACTTAGTCACCTCATCATTTCAGTCAGCCTAGGAATTAATGAACTTGGGAGGACTCTTTCTCTTCTAAAAGGGAGAGTGCTCATATCAGGATAGTATTATATGTTACTATACAGTAGTATACAGTGGCGTACAGTAGTATGCAATGGTGTACAGTAGTATAGAGTGGTGTACAGTAATATATAGTGGCGTACAGTAATATATAGTGGCGTACAGTAATATATAGTGGCGTACAGTAGTATACAGCGGCATAAAGTAGTATAGAGTGTCGTACAATAGTATAGAGTGGCGTACATTAATATATAGTGGCGTACAGTAGAATGCTGTGATGTACAGTAGTATACAGTGTCGTACAGTATTATACTGTGGCGTACAGTAATATACAGTGGTATACAGTGGCGTACAGTAGTATACAGTGGCGTACAGTAGAATACAGTGGCGTACAGCAGTATACAGTGGTGTACAGTAATATATAGTGGCGTACAGTAGTATATAGCGGCATAAAGTAGTATAGAGTGTCGTAGAATAGTATAGAGTGGCGTACATTAATAAATAGTGGCGTACAGTAACATACAGTGGTGTACAGTAGAATGCTGTGATGTACAGTAGTATACAGTGTCGTACAGTATTATACTGTGGCGTACAGTAATATACAGTGGTGTACAGTAGTATACAGTGGCGTACAGTAGCATACAGTGGCGTACAGTAGTATTCAGTGGCGTACAGTAGAATACAGTGGCGTACAGCAGTATACAGTGGTGTACAGTAATATATAGTGGCGTACAGTAGTATATAGCGGCATAAAGTAGTATAGAGTGTCGTAGAATAGTATAGAGTGGCGTACATTAATAAATAGTGGTGTACAGTAACATACAGTGGTCTACAGTAGAATGCTGTGATGTACAGTAGTATACAGTGTCGTACAGTATTATACTGTGGCGTACAGTAGTATACAGTGGTGTACAGTAGAATACAGTGGTGTACAGTAGTATACAGTGGCGTACAGTTGAATACAGCGGCGTACAGTAGTATACAGTGGCGTGCAGTTGTATACAGTGGTGTACAGTATAATACAGTGGTGTACAGTGGCGTACAGTAGTATGCAGTGGTGTACAGTAGAATACATTGGCGTACAGTAGTATAAAGTGGCGTACAGTAGTATGAAGTGGCGTACAGTAGTATACAGTGGTGTACAGTGGAATGCAGTGGCGTACTGTTGTATGCAGTGGCATGCAATAATATACAGTGGCGTACAGTAATATTTAGTAGCGTTCAGTAGTATACAGTGGCGTAAAGTAGTATAGAGTGTCGTAGAATAGTATAGAGTGGCGTACATTAATAGTGGCGTACAGTAACATACAGTGGTGTACAGTAGAATGCTGTGATGTGCAGTAGTATACAGTGGCGTACAGTAGTATACAGTGGCATGCAGTAATATAAAGTGGCCTACAGCAGTATACAGTGGTGTACAGTAATATATAGTGGCGTACAGTAATATACAGTGGCATACAGTAGTATACATTGCTGTACAGTAATACACAGTAGTGTACAGCGGCGTACAGTTGTATGGAGTCATGTTAGGTGAAAGATGAGGTGCAATTGAGGCGGATGTGAGTGAGAGAAAGAGAAGAGCAGTTGGAGTGACACTTGAATGAGGCAGCAGGTACAGTAGACAAGGTACAGTAACCTATATGAGGGCGATGGTGCCGAGGTGGAGACTGAAGGATCTCAGCAGTGTCAGGATGGAGAAAGGGACTCAGGTTTCCATCCAAAAACCCTCGCCCCCTTTACAGTAGCCGACCAGGGTCCGAGGAGGGTCATGTTACGGCATGGCAGCCATCCATCGCCTCTCTCCAAGGTCCTGACATCCATCTCCCGCCACTGCCATCTACCTCTCTGCAAGCCTCCTTGTGCCAAACCATGATTCATGCGCGCAGCGTGGCATTATTTAGCACACAATGAATACACCATGTGCACTTTTGAAGGACGCCGGCGGAACAAAGCAGCACCCCCGCGGCGGCAGGAACAGGATGTTGAAAAGAGCCGCAAGCGTCGCCTCGGGGGGGGGGCTGTTTTTATCGCGGCACGGCCAAAATGGAAGTGTGACAGTCCTAACGGGCTTGTTGGCGCCCGCCTGGCATTTGAAATCCGGCGGATAACGGGTGGCTGGGTCAAGTTTCACTTTGAAGGCAGAGAAGCAACCGAAAGAGGAAAATGGACGGTGTGAGGCGCTTGGTGTGTGAAAGAAGTATTGGGACACCTCGCCGTCACGCCTTCAGGAAGTGAGGATGCGCAAAAAATGCACAACACAGTTGTCAAAGTCAAGGGCCTGGAAATAATAAGTGTCAATGAAGCACGTCAGGTGTTCAAACTTGTTCCAGCGAGGGATGCATACCCAAAAATGTAAGGATGGGGCGGCCATTTTGTACATTCTAACTGTGTTTCCTAACCATAAATATCAGTTTCCTCAGCTGGTGCTGTCCTGTGTTGCAACACACTTTTGCACCACTTCTGGCAGTCATGACAATATCAGAAGTCTGCAGCTCAAGTGATAGAAACGTTTCTGCAGCGCAAAAAATATCAATCAATCAATGTTTATTTATATAGCCCCAAATCACAAATGTCTCAAAGGACTGCACAAATCATTACGACTACGACATCCTCGGAAGAACCCACAAAAGGGCAAGGAAAACTCACACCCGGTTGGCAGGGAGAATTTACATCCAGTGGGACGCCAGTGACAATGCTGACTATGAGAAACCTTGGAGAGGACCTCAGATGTGGGCAACCCTCCCCCTCTAGGGGACCGAAAGCAATGGATGTCGAGCGGGTCTAACATGATACTGTGAAAGTTCAATCCATAGTGGCTCCAACACAGCCGCGAGAGTTCAGTTCAAGCGGATCCAAGGCAGCAGCGAGAGTCCCGTCCACAGGAAACCATCTCAAGCGGAGGCGGATCAGCAGCGTAGAGATGTCCCCAACCGATACAGGCGAGCGGTCCATCCTGGGTCTCGACTCTGGACAGCCAGTACTTCATCCATGGTCATCGGACCGGACCCCCTCCACAAGGGAGGGGGGGGACATAGGAGAAAGAAAAGAAGCGGCAGATCAACTGGTCTAACAAGGAGGTCTATTTAAAGGCTAGAGTATACAGATGAGTTTTAAGGTGAGACTTAAATGCTTCTACTGAGGTAGCATCTCGAACTGTTACCGGGAGGGCATTCCAGAGTACTGGAGCCCGAACGGAAAACGCTCTATAGCCCGCAGACTTTTTTGGGGCTCTAGGAATCACTACTAAGCCGGAGTCTTTTGAAGGCAGATTTCTTGCCGGGACATACGGTACAATACTATCGTCAAGATAGGATGGAGCTAGACCGTGTAGTATTTTATACGTAAGTAGTAAAACCTTAAAGTCACATCTTAAGTGCACAGGAAGCCAGTGCAGGTGAGTCAGTATAGGTATATATGTATGTATATATGTATATAAAGGTATATACAGTATAGGTATACATGTATGTATATATGTATATAAAGGTATATACAGTATAGGTATATATGTATGTATATATGTATATAAAGGTATATACAGTATAGGTATATATGTATGTATATATGTATATAAAGGTATATACAGTATAGGTATATATGTATGTATATATGTATATAAAAGGTATATACAGTATAGGTATATATGTATGTATATATGTATATAAAGGTATATACAGTATAGGTATATATGTATGTATATATGTATATAAAAGGTATATACAGTATAGGTATATATGTATGTATATACGTATATAAAGGTATATACAGTATAGGTATATATGTATGTATATATGTATATAAAGGTATATACAGTACAGGCGTAATGTGATCAAACTTTCTTGTTCTTGTCAAAAGTCTAGCAGCCACATTTTGTACCAACTGTAATCTTTTAATGCTAGACATGGGGAGACCCGAAAATAATAGGTTACAGTAGTCGAGGCGAGACGTAACAAACGCATGGATAATGATCTCAGCGTCTTTAGTGGACAAAATGGAGCGAATTTTAGCGATATTACGGAGATGAAAGAAGGCCGTTTTAGTAACGCTTTTAATGTGTGACTCAAAGGAGAGAGTTGGGTCGAAGATAATACCCAGATTCTTTAATATGACTAAAGTGATGAAGCAGTATTATTATTATCACTTTAATTCATTATTTAATAATTTCATGAGACTGTGGTTATTTTAGCACTGTGTAATTATATGTACTTGTTTTTTTTCATTCATACTCTTCTTTTGCAGTACATTTGATTAGTATTTGTTTTTTAAATCATCCTGACCTAAGCCTTGATAATAATCCTTGTGATGAACACATGCTGTCATATCAAGTGACACGTTTTATCCTGTTAAACAATAAGTATGTTACAAACCCCGTTTCCATATGATTTGGAAAATTGTGTTGAATGTAAATATAAACAGAATACAATGATTTGCAAATCCTTTTCAAGCCATATTCAGTTGAATATGCTACAAAGACAACATATTTGATGTTCAAACTCATAAACTTTATTTCTTTTTGCAAATAATAATTAACGTAGAATTTCATGGCTGCAACACGTGCCAAAGTAGTTGGGAAAGGGCATGTTCACCACTGTGTTACATCACCTTTTCTTTTAACAACACTCAATAAACATTTGGGAACTGAGGAAACTAATTGTTGAAGCTTTGAAAGTGGAATTCTTTCCCATTCTTGTTTTATGTAGAGCTTCAGTCCTTCAACAGTCCGCTGTCTTATTTTACGCTTCATAATGCACCACACATTTTCCATCGTTGACAGGTCTGGACTGCTGGCGGGCCAGGAAAGTACCCGCACTCTTTTACTATGAAGCCACGCTGTTGTAACACATGGCTCGATATTATGGACGCCCCTGCTGAAATAAGCAGGGGTGTCCATGATAACGTTGCTTGGATGACAATATAATTTGCTCCAATACCTGTATGGACCTTTCAGCATTAATGGTGCCTTCACAGATTAGTAAGTTACCCATGCCTTGGGCACTAATGCACCCCCATACCATCACAGATGCTGGCTTTTCAACTTTGCGCCTATAACAGTGTGGATGGTTATTTTCCTCTTTGTTCCGGAGGACACCACGTTCACAGTTTCCAAATATAATTTGAAATGTGGACTCGTAAAACCAGAAAACACTTTTACACGTTGCATCAGTCCATCTTAGATGAGCTCAGGCCCAGCGAAGCCGGCGGCGTTTCTGGGTGTTGTTGATAAATGGCTTTCGCTTTGCATAGTTGAGTTTTAACGTGCACTTACAGATGTAGTAACCAACTGTAGTTTCTAACATTGGTTTTAATAAGTGTTCCTGAGCCCATGTGGTGATATCCTTTACACACTGATGTCGGTTTTTGATGCAGTACCGCCTGAGGGATCAAAGGTCCGTAATATCATCGCTTACGTGCAGTGATTTCTCCAGATTCTCTGAACCTTTTGATGATTTTACTGACCGTAGATTGTAAAATCCCTAAATTCCTTGCAATAGCTCGTTGAGAAATGTTGTTCTAAAACTGTTCGACAATTTGCTGACAAATTGGTGACCCTCACCCCATCCTTGTTTGTGAATTACTTAGCATGTCATGGAAGCTGTTTTTATACCCAATCATGGCACCCACCTGTTCCCAATTAGCCTGCACACCTGTGGGATGTTCCAAATAAGTGTTTGATGAGCATTCCTCAACTTTATCAGTATTTATTGCCACCTTTCCCAACTTCTTTGTCACTTGTTGCTGGCATCAAATTCAAAAGTTAATGATTATTTGCAAAAAAAAAATGTTTATCAGTGTGAACATCAAATATGTTGTCTTTGTAGCATATTCAACTGAATATGGCTTGAAAAGGATTTGCAAATCATTGTATTCTGTTTATATTTACATCTAACACAATTTCCCAACTCATATGGAAACGGGGTTTGTAGATACAGCTATTGAATACGATGACAAGTCGGATTACTAGTTCAGTGTTAATATTTCAGTGGGCCCCGGCACCTCTGTAGTACAAAAGTTGGGCCCCGAGGTCGAAAAAGGTTCAGTACCTTAAAAGCAGTACAATGCAGGTCAATATATGCTAAACCAGGGGTGCCCATTACGTCGATCGCGAGCTACCAGTCGACCGCGGGGGGTGTGTCAGTCGATCTCCAGCCAGGCTTTTAAAAAAAATAGACCTAAAAATGAGTGATCATCAATCTTCACCAAGACGTCACTTAAATGACATTCACGGTACCGGAGGGTCTTGTGAGATGACGCTGGCTGCTGCAAGATCATTATTATGAAAATATGACCGAGAGGAAGGCGAGAAACACTTTTTATTTCAACAGACTCTCGCGCCGTACCTTCCGTCAAAACTCTAAAGGCCGACTGCACATTTCCTATCTTCACAATAAAAGCCCTGGTTCATGCTGCCTGCGCTAACTAAATACAGAGTCTCGGAAAACTGGCGTGCACAAGCGATCCCTCAGAAAGCTGGCGTGCACATCACTTGTGCACGCCAGCTTTCTGAGACTCTTATTTTGTTAGCGCAGGCAGCATGAAGCAGGGCTTTTATTGTGAAGATAGGAAATGTGCAGTCGGCCTTTAGAGTTTTGACGGAAGGTACGGCGCGAAAGTCTGTTGAAATAAAAAGTGTTTCTCGCCTTCCTCTCTGTCATTTTTTCATAATAATGAACTGGCAGCAGCCAGCGTCATCTCACAAGACCCTCGGGTGCCGTGAATGTCAATCAAGCAAGTTACGGAATTTGCCGCCAATGTTTTTTTTGTAAAGTGTATGGAAGCTGGATGAATTAGATGCCAAAAAACAACCACTTTCATGTGGTATTGTACAGAAAGGACAACTTTTTTTCTCCTCCATTTGAAAATGTGGGCGTTACCACCATTACTGTCTGATTCCAATCAATGCAAGTCATCAGAATCAGGTAATACACCAACTTATATTCATGTCTTTGTGAAAGAAAGACATCTATATGTGTTACACATGCTTGTATTATCATTAAACACATTCAACTTGTTTACAAAAATGTCTCTTTCATAAATAAATAAATATAAATGATATATATAAATGAGGTAGATCCCCTCGAGTTGGTCAATCGAAAAGTAGCTCGTCTGCAGAAAAAGTGTGGGCACCCCTGTGCTAAACTATCCGAACAAAACATCCACATCGTATCTCTGTGTTGTACGTAACAAAACAAATTAGATTAATAAATGATTAGTTTTTAGGACAATTTGTATATTTTTAATGATTTTATTCACCTTCTTGTGATTTTGTAGAATGGTAAAGCATTTGGAATTGTGCTCTCAAATGAACTTCTGTTGTGTAACCCTTATCGTTATTCTCCACTCCTATTATAATATCGCCACCAAGCTCATTAGCACACCCACACACTCACCAACTCATGCAAGACATTTGTGGACACAATCATAACAGACTAGGGATGCACCGATTAATCGCTAACCGAATATATTCGGCCGAATATGGCAAAAAAAAGCCACATTCGGCCTTCGGTGGAATGAGTTAAGAACAAGGCCGAATAGTGGCGTGCGACGCAATTTTTTGACGCGGTGACGCAATCAACCAACGTGCAGTGACGCGGTGACGTTGGGATATGTTGTGTACCTGTATAAGTGTATGAGGTTACAAGCACACACTTAATTGAGATTTACTTGAGCCTTCTGTTTACATTATTAGCATATCTACTGTGGCTAAGCAGACTTTTGCCAAAAGGACAATAATTAATTTGTTGTGGGTTTATCCACTTTAATGCACTTAATTTTTTTTTGGAATGCATGTTTTGTTTGAAGGCCTAATATAAATGAAAAACTTTGTGCTTTTTTTGAAAAGCAAAGGCTACTGGAATATTAAAAAAATACCAATATTCAATAAAAAATTACTTTTATTTGAAAAACATGTCTAAATATTTATTCTAGGCTATTTATGCAATCTTTAAAAAATTGTGAAAAACTGCATTCATTATTCAGTATTCGGCCTTCGGCCAAGCGTTTAACTTTTATTCGGCTTCGGCTTCGGCCACAAATTTTCATTTCGGTGCATCCCTATAACAGACCTTACATGTTTGTACGCCTTTTTCTTTTTCAGGTGCCATTCTTGTGGGGAGAATTATGCGTGTTTCATTATTATTCACATTTTTTTTGTCTATCTTCAAAACTGCGACGTGTTTATTTTGTCTTTAAAATGTGTCGCGGGCTAATTGAAAACAAGCTGCTCTGACAGCAAATGTGCCTTTTAAACTTGAATATTATCTGATCATGCAAACAACAATAGTATATTATCATATATTCCAAACCTTTTTTTTGTTAGAATAAACATAAATGCGTAAATGTCTTATTCATGATTTCAAAGCAAGTTATGCATGCCTCAAT
>NC_084620.1:58362077-58369577 GCF_033978795.1 Nerophis ophidion
GTGCTGTGCAGGGAGGCGGAGTTCCTCAAAATCAAAGTCCCCACCAAGACGGTAAGACATTTTGACCACCACCACCGTTCCGTGACCGCTATAGCGGGACAATAATGGGCCGCCGTGTCGCCACAGCGCTACGAGCTGAAGGAGGAAGGTGCGTTCAGCAGCAGCGTGAGCAGCGTGTGGAGGAAACTGAAGCAGCCTTTCCAGCCCAAAGTGCCGCATCAGGACCACGGGGCCACAAAGTTCCTCACACACTGCTTCTCCAGGGAAAGGCTCCACCTGTGAGGCCGGAGCACACACAATGTCTTTGTCTGTTCAGAGAACTGGCACAAACACGAGTGCAGAGCAAGAATATACTTCTGCACTGAAAGCTCCGATTAATGCCAGATCAAACAGCTGTGGCTGTAGGCAACCGCCTAATTATTATTATTTTTTTTAGCTTAATTCCAAGTGTGAGGAACAACGCTGTTATATGATAATGACATTACTAATACTTTTACTAGTAATGAGGAATCTCATTACGGTATTTCCTTGAATTGCCGCCGGGTATATAGTATGCGCCTGACTAGAATTACTGCCGGGTCAAACTCGTTTGGCAAAATAATTAGCGCATGCTTAGTGTTACCACCATCTCAGGATTAACACCGGGTCAAACTCGTTTGACAAAATATTATTTTTATTAGCGCATGTTTAGAATTCCCACAGGGTCAAACTCGTCACGTCACGAGTGACACTTCACCTGTCACCATTTTCAAAATGGAGGAGACTGATTTCAATCATTTGAAATCGCATAAAGGGAAGAATATTAAGAGCTATTCAGTAGGATTTAAGGTCCAAGCTATTGAATATGCTAAAAAGAACAGTAAACAGCTATGTTTTATTAATATACCGTAGCTGCGTGTGTCAAATATGAGTCACTAAATGACTCCCGCCTCCTGGTGGTAGAGGGCGCTAGTGATCCTTCTTGCGACTACTCGGCTGCAGAAGAAGTGACAACAAGCAGCGATCCTTTATTTTTTCCTCTCGCTTGCACTTTTAAGATGGGGGATTACATATCTAAAATAAGACAGTTTTCTAAACTGGACTTTCAATCGAAGCAGGACGTAATAAAGGAAGATCTCCATCGAGACAGAGAGACTTTTAAAACTGAAGAAAGATAAGGAAGACTTCTATAAACAAGTTATCGATGCTTTTGATCAGAAGGAGCTGCGCATGGACTTCATTCATAAGTAAATGTAAGACCATAATAAAGTTTTTTTTTTTTTTTTTAAATGTGCTTTTCATGATGGTATCCTTACGTCACACTCAAATTTTTAAGCGCAGGCCTAAATTTACCGCATGCCGTTGGTAAGTGCCGGAGTGAGAAGAGGTTTTAAAATAATTAGCGCCCCGGCGGCGATTCAAGGAAATACGGCAATCACTTTCATGTGTACATTTGCTGTAACGTGGAACGCTCATTTTGATGTGGTTTTATGTCAACAAGACAGGGTCAGAAGAATAGCAAGTTCAAAGCAGGACAAATCATTTATCTAATAAAAACTCCCAAGCAGCACCACACTAAAATAAACTTGAAACCAAATAGACCGAGGCAACATCACACAGCGAACAACACACTACTTTGAGGGAATAATGATCAACACTCCCGTAATCCGACAATACCCCGTTTGTAGAGAAGAAGACATCGAAGTACTTTCAGTCTTTTTATTAACTAGCGCTAACACGATCCCTTGAAAGATTCAACAGTTTCAGTACTTGCCCACAAAGTGCGAGTCGGATTTCACAAACATTTAGCAACAGGCTCTGCCTTTCAAAGGCACACACTCTGCTCTCATGAAACATCTCAACTGCTTATGTCCGATATTTAAAGTTGTTTTTTTTTTGTAATGCAATCATCCAAGTTTTGTCATTATTCCCCACATTTGTGCACTTTAACCTGATGATGTCATGCCTTGTTCTTAGGTACAACATCACATCGAAAGACACGTTCTTCGACAACGCCACAAGGGGTCGGATCGTAAGTGTGACATCTAGAGGTGGGGAAAAATGATCGCTTCTCCGATGCGTCTCGATTAGAACCTGGACTTTTCTGAAAGGATGGACACATGTCAAATTATATGTTCAAATAATGAGGACGTTCCTAAAATACAGCATGAATGTTAATGTTCTGCGAACGTTTGCTTCGATCTGACAATGGGAGAACCATTAGCTAACATTCTTGTAATGTTTTATGTTAGCGCCGATACACACGGAAGAGGCAGAAGATGAACATGCTACATATATATATATATATATATATATATATATTAGGGCTGGGCAACGATTAAAAATTTTAATCGAAGTTAATCGCACTATTTCTCCGATTAATCGCGATTAACTGCATTGTATACGCAAAGCCCAATAATGAATTCAAAAGTAGTGTGTAGTGCACCTTTATTGGAATATTCTCCCACATGAACAAAAGCGCCAAAACATTTGTTGTGCAAACACAATTTAAATCAGTCCTTGTTAAACAGTAGCAGTTAAATAGCATATTTTGTGAAAATCAACTCAAAAAATGTAAATACAAACATTTAAGCTTATTGCCACTGCCAGGGTATTTAAGTTATCCTGTTTGTTATGGAAAATAAATATAATCTACATACAAATCTCTGAGCCACAATCATAACATCTGAACAGGCAATTTCTGAGGTAACAGCAGAAACATTTTTTTTATCAGGGATCTTATGTTTAAAAAACCTATATTATAGGTAGTGGGCTGTTTTAGGGAATTTTTGATGAAATTATCCGTAGTAGCAATATTAATAATGTTGTGTTTATTCTGCGTAGTGGACTTAAAATAATTATGACCATATCTAGGAATTGATATGATGGGAATTTTCCGATTGTTTGCTTGGTGCTTTGATAAACTGAACGCATATACATGGTACTATATTGTGATGTTATGAGCCAGGGAAAAAAAGAACTACCCTACCCAGCATGCAACAGGAGTGCCGAGCATGCGCGGTAGCCCGGTATAAGTTGTGTCGCCATGACGGCATCTTGTATGTTGTGATATGCACGCTCTGAAAGCAAACGTTAAGAACTCAGCCAACACTCCTGGTCTGCATTATTCATAAATAGACAGACAACACATATACTCCGCTGCTTCACAGGCCGCTGGATGTAGCCGGCAAAGTATTCCCATGCTGGCTAGCCGGTCTAGCAAGCACGCGTCATTCAGTCCGAAACGGCCCGATCTATCCACATCCAGAATTGTCTGGCGGTCGTAAGTGATCCCGGAGTGACCACGCTGTAAGCCAGCCATGAAATTTGCAGAATTGTCCGGTATTTTTGCCAAATGTTCCATCTTTACCAAGAGCCCCTCGACGCCGAAGAATATCCGGCCGACGTTAACAAAATAAAAGCATGTAAACAGCATACGCAAATGTGCGATAAAATAATTGTCGGCGTTAATAGATTGATGAGTTAACTCGTAATTAACGCATTAATTTGCCCACCCCTAATATATATATATATATAAAATTAAGGTTTCTGTGTTTTATCCGTTATACAGTGCTCTATACTGGGGTATTGGAAAAGGAAACCTGCGAAACACGCTGTTTTTTCCTGACCTAACGTGTGTTTGTGTGTGTGTATATATATATATATATATATATATATATATATATATATATATATATATATATATATATATATATATCCATGCTGTATGCACTAACAAAATGGGAAACAACGCAACACTGCCTACGTCAATCGCCAAAGGAGGAGGAGCCTTGTAGATATAAAAATGTTCATGTAAATTAAATGAAATACATTTCAAATATTTAATAATAATAGAAAATATATTAACATTATGCAATTTAATAATATACAATGTAATAATTAAAGATCTACAACTAACCAATTTATAATTGAATTGGAGGCCCTGAATTGTAATCACGGATGGGTACTGTTCACATTCGAACTGATCCGGTACGGATTCGTGATACCTGGGAATCAATGTCGGTACTTAACGGTACAAACCTTTGGTACATTCGTTCGTTAATTAATATAAATATTTTTTTTTACTAATAAAAGAAAAATTGTACTGCAACTTTTAACAATGACCTGATTATGCCAGGTCATTAATAATAACATAGAGTTGCATAATCCAAGACACTTAAATGGCAGTAGTTTATAGTGTTGTTTCATTTGTCGCGCCCTATAAAGTGTTAATGCTGTAATTGTTGTACCTATTACGCACCAGCTTTTTTTATTGTAGCTTGCATCTTAGTTGTAGTCTTTATCAACACATTAGAAGGCGTGAACATCGCCATGTAAAAGTGCTAATGTTCATCATTAGCATGTCAATGTATGTTAGCATCAAGATAGTGCATTTTTTTGGAAAAGTGGTACTTCACTTTACTTACTTTGGAGCGTTTGCTTCAATTTCTTTGTTGGCGTTGAATTTACCTCGAGGTAATTTGGCTCTCAGTGCTGCTGGAGTGAAGAGCCGAGACATGGCACTGTTAGATTTTACGTGAATCGATGCCCGGTAGGACCGGCGGGTGCGAATAAAGCACCGGATCCAGTAGACGTCCCTAATTATAATTAGAATGGAATGTTTAGGTGGCAAGCTTCCTGTGTCCTGCCTAAAGGTGTGTTCTTTCTTCTCAGGTGTACGAGATCCTGAGAAGGACAATCTGCGCGCGAAGCTGTCAAACAATCGGTAAGACCTGCTTCTAATACCCTTCCAGTAAATCAGGGGTCAGCAACCTTTTTGAGACCAAGAGCTACTTCTTGGGTACTGATTCATGCCAAGGGCTACCAGTTTGATACACACTTCAATAAATTGCCAGAAATAGCCAAGTTGCCAAATTTACCTTTAACTCTATGTTATTATTAACTCTACATGGCCCTAAAGCTGACCAACACGCCGGATTGTAGTCAGCTGGAGGCGTGTCTTAATGAAATTAAACAATGGATATCCGCTAACTTTTTGCAACTCAACGCCAAAAAAACGGAAATGCTGATTATCGGTCCTGCTGGACACCGACCTCTATTTAATAATACAACTCTAACATTTGACAACCAAACAATTAAACAAGGCGACACGGTAAAGAATCTGGGTATTATCTTCGACCCAACTCTCTCCTTTGAGGCACACATTAAAAGCGTTACTAAAACGGCCTTCTTTCATCTTCGTAATATCGCTAAAATTCGCTCCATTCTGTCCTGTGTATCGGCTGGGGACATCTCTGCGCTGCTGATCCGCCTCCGCTTGGGATGGTTTCCTGCTGGCTCCGCTGTGAACGGGACTCTCGCTGCTGTGTTGGATCCGCTTTGGACTGGTCTCTCGCGACTGTGTTGGATCCATTATGGATTGAACTTTCACAGTATCATGTTAGACCCGCTCGACATCCATTGCTTTCCTCCTCTCCAAGGTTCTCATAGTCATTATTGTCACCGACGTCCCACTGGGTGTGAGTTTTCCTTGCCCTTATATGGGCCTACCGAGGATGTCGTAGTGGTTTGTGCAGCCCTTTGAGACACTAGTGATTTAGGGCTATATAAGTAAACATTGATTGATTGATTGATTGATTATTAATAAAACTAGCTAATTGGAATCTTTTGGAAAAAATTTTAAAAATAATTTATGGAACATCATTAGTATTTTTTCCTGATATAGTTACATTTTAAATGTTGATGACATGTTTTACATAGGTTAAAATCCAATCTGCACTTTGTTAGAATATATAACAAATTGGACCAAGCTATATTTCTAACAAAGACCAATTATTATTTCTTCTAGATTTTCCAGAACAAAAATTTTAAAAGAAATTCAAAAGACTTTGAAATAAGATTTAAAATTGATTCTACAGATTTGACGGAATATTTTTTTTTAATTTTAATCATAATAAGTTTGAAGAAATATTTCACAAATATTCTTCATCGAAAAAGCAGAAGCTAAAATGAATTAAATTAAAATGTATTTATCATTCTTTACAATAAAAAAAATAAAATTACTTGAACATTGATTTAAATTGTCAGCAAAGAAGAGGAAGGAATTTAAAAGGTAAAAAGGTATATGTGTTTAAAAATCATAAAAGCATTTTTAAGGTTGTATTTTTTCTCTAAAATTGTCTTTTTGAAAGTTTATAAGAAGCAAAGTAAAAAAATAAATGAATTTATTTAAACAAGCGAAGACCAAGTCTTTAAAACATTTTCTTGGATTTTCAAATTCTATTTGAGTTTTGTCTCTCTTAGAATTAAAAATGTCCGGCAAAGTGAGACCAGCTTGCTAGTAAATAAATACAATTTTAAAAAATAGAGGCAGCTCACTGGTAAGTGCTGCTATTTGAGCTATTTTTAGAACTCATCTGGTCCTTACGGGCGACCCAGTGCCCGCGTTGGTGACCCCTGCAGCAAAATGCTCCTGAGAGCCGGTCTCCCGTCCAAAGGCAAAACCTAGTAACTCACTTCTAGCTGATATTGAGAAAACAAAGGAAACCAATCTATCTTGATGCTGTCTTACAAAGATCTACAAAGTCATCAAACGTGTAGATGTTTTCTCGAACTTTCATTTTCTTGCCGATTGAGCCATGGATTGAATCTGCTCTCATGAACGTGTGCCCTTCCTCCAGATATTTGATCACAATCTCGGATGGGCCCCATTCTGCGTTTGCACATTGTCCAGTTTTTATTTGGACCTCCACAGTTATCTGCCCAAAAGAGTATGCAAGGGGAAGAATCAAGAACAATATATTTAATGAAGGTGCTTGCAACGTCCTGGGCCAATCTTCCAAATATCCCCTCCTGCCATAATATCACATAATCAGCTTGACCGTCGGCGCCCATTAGTGCAAATGTCTCGTTAAAAACAATAAGGCGACTGACAAAGAAGCTCCGATTGGTCCCTTGAGATACTAGGTTTTTCTGTTGTATCTACGCGGTTATGTGGTAGTTGCTAGATCCTGCCATGCGCGTAACAGCTTACTTACGGAACAAATGACAATATCGCATACACTGATGTAAAGCATATCACCTAGGAACTCCAAAATTATTATCAGCTCAGTTTTTGACCAAAATTACTGGGTTTTGCCTTTGGACGGGATAGGTGCCCTCTGCAGTTGGTCATGGTGCATTTAAACCAGGGGTGCCCACACTTTTTCTGCAGGCGAGCTACTTTTCAATTGACCAACTCGAGGGGATCTACCTCATTTATATATATCATTTATATTTATTTATTTATGAAAGAGACATTTTTGTAAACAAGTTAAATGTGTTTAATGATAATACAAGCATGTGTAACACATATAGATGTCTTTCTTTCACAAAGACAAGAATATAAGTTGGTGTATTACCTGATTCTGATGACTTGCATTGATTGGAATCAGACAGTAATGAGGATAACGCCCACATTTTCAAATGGAGGAGAAAAAAAGTTGTCCTTTCTGTACAATACAACATGAAAGTGGTTGGTTTTTGGCATTTAATTCATCCAGCTTCTATACACTTTACAAG
>NC_084620.1:58374577-58397077 GCF_033978795.1 Nerophis ophidion
GGTGAAATGATGAAGTATGACACATAGAATGGAGCTGCTATCCCCGTTTAAATAAGAACATCTCATTCCAGTAGGCCTTTAAGACAAACAGTGTGATGTCTCACGGTAAGAGCCGACTTATTACCACCATTTCTCACTGAAACCTGCCGGTCGACATGTGGTAGGGAACCGTGTTCGCTTGACCGCTCTGTTCCATAGTAAAGCTTCACTGTCACCTTTCGGAAATGTAAACAATGAAACACCGGCTGTGTTTGTGTCGCTAAAGGCGGCCGCAATACACTGCTTCCCACCTACAGCTTTCTTCTTTGATGTCTCCATTGTTCATTGAACAAATTGCAAAAGATTCAGTAACACAGATGTCCATAATACTGTCGAATTATGCGATGAAAAGAGACGACTTATAGCTGTGAACGGTGCGCCGTTTTGTCCTACTCATTTCGGTGGTCTTTGAACTCAGCGTGGTTGTGTGAAGTGTGACCCGACAGTTTGTTTACATGTGTGACTTTCTCCGACACTGCCACAGAAAGACGTGTTTTATGCCACCTCTTCTTTTTTGTCATTTTGTCCACCAAACATTTTATACTGCGCGTGAATGCGCAAAGGTGAGCTTTGTTGATGCTACTGATTTGTGTGACTAATTCTTATTATATATATTGTAATACTGTAATAATATTAATGCTACTATTAAATCATGCATTTAAATGACTTATTAGTGAACTAAAGTTGTTTTATCTTATATGTCTTAGATGGGTCAAATTTCGTTTTAGACTTAGATCGGCCACACTTAATATTAGTCTTAGACGGATCACATTTAGTCTTTGACTTAGACGGGTCACATCTAGTCAGACTTAAATGGGTCACATCTAGTCAGACTTAAATGGGTCACATCTAGTCTTAGACTTAGATGGATGGACATCTACTCTTAGACTTAGATGGGTCACATTTAATCTTAGACTTAGACGGGGCACACCTAGACTTAGACTTAGACAGGTCACATCTATTCAGACTTAAATGGGTCACATCTAGTCAGACTTAGATGGGTCACATCTAGTCAGACTTAGATGGGTCACATCTAGTCAGACTTAAATGGGTCACCACATCTAGTCAGACTTAAATGGGTCATATCTACTCTTAGACTTAGATGGGTCACATTTAATCTTAGACTTAGACTGGGCACATCTAGTCTTAGACTTAGACAGGTCACATCTATTCAGACTTAAATGGGTCACATCTAGTCAGACTTAGATGGGTCACATCTAGTCTTAGACTTAGATCAGCCACACTTAATATTAGTCTTAGACGGATCACATTTAGTCTTTGACTTAGACGGGTCACATCTAGTCAGATTTAAATGGGTCACATCTAGTCAGACTTAAATGGGTCACATCTAGTCTTAGACTTAGATGGATGGACATCTACTCTTAGACTTAGATGGGTCACATTTAATCTTAGACTTAGACGGGGCACATCTAGACTTAGACTTAGACAGGTCACATTTATTCAGACTTAAATGGGTCACATCTAGTCAGACTTAGATGGGTCACACCTAGTCAGACTTAAATGGATCACCACATCTAGTCAGACTTAAATGGGTCATATCTACTCTTAGACTTAGATGGGTCACATTTAATCTTAGACTTAGACTGGGCACATCTAGTCTTAGACTTAGACAGGTCACATCTATTCAGACTTAAATGGGTCACATCTAGTCAGACTTAGATGGGTCACATCTAGTCTTAGACTTAGATCGGCCACACTTAATATTAGTCTTAGACGGATCACATTTAGTCTTTGACTTAGACGGGTCACATCTAGTCAGATTTAAATGGGTCACATCTAGTCAGACTTAAATGGGTCACATCTAGTCTTAGACTTAGATGGATGGACATCTACTCTTAGACTTAGATGGGTCACATTTAATCTTAGACTTAGACGGGGCACATCTAGACTTAGACTTAGACAGGTCACATTTATTCAGACTTAAATGGGTCACATCTAGTCAGACTTAGATGGGTCACACCTAGTCAGACTTAAATGGGTCACCACATCTAGTCAGACTTAAATGGGTCATATCTACTCTTAGACTTAGATGGGTCACATTTAATCTTAGACTTAGACGGGGCACATCTAGTCTTAGACTTAGACAGGTCACATCTATTCAGACTTAAATGGGTCACATCTAGTCAGACTTAGATGGGTCACATCTAGTCAGACTTAAATGGGTCACCACATTTTGTCAGACTTAAATGGGTCATATATAGTCTTGGACTTAGATGGGTTACATCTAGTCAGACTTAAATGGGTCACATCTAGTCTTAGACTTAGATGGGTCACATTTAATCTTAGACTTAGACGATTTATAGACGGGGCACATCTAGTCTTAGACTTAGACAGGTCACATCTAGTCAGACTTAAATGGGTCACATCAGGTCTTAGACTTAGATGGGTCACATCTAGTCAGACTTAAATGGGTCACATATAGTCTTAGACTTAAATGGGTCACATCTAGTCAGACTTAAATGGGTCACATCTAGTCTTAGACTTAGATGGGTCACATCTAGTCAGACTTAAATGGGTCACATCTAGTCAGACTTAAATGGGTCACCACATCTAGTCAGACTTAAATGGGTCATATCTAGTCTTAGACTTAGATGGGTCACATCTAGTCAGACTTAAATGGGTCACATGTAGTCAGACTTAAATGGGTCACCACATCTAGTCAGACTTGAAATCGGTCATATCTAGTCTTAGACTTAGATGGGTCACATCTAGTCAGACTTAGATGGGTCACATCTAGTCAGACTTAAATAGGTCACATCTAGTCGGACTTAAATGGGTCATATCTAGTCTTAGTCTTAGATGGGTCACATCTAGTCAGACTCAAATGGGTCACATCTAATCTTAGACTTAGATGGGTCACATCTAGTCAGACTTAAATGGGTCACATCTAGTCTTAGTCTTAGATGGGTCACATCTAGTCAGACTTAAATGGGTCACATATAGTTTTAGTCTTAGATGGGTCACATCTAGTCAGACTTAAATGGGTCACATCTAGTCTTAGACTTAGATGGGTCACATCTAGTCAGACTTCAATGGGTCACGTCTAGTCTTAGACTTAGATGGGTCACATCTAGTCAGACTTAAATGGGTCACATCTAGTCAGACTTAGATGGGTCACACCTAGTCAGACTTAAATGGGTCACCACATCTAGTCAGACTTAAATGGGTCATATCTACTCTTAGACTTAGATGGGTCACATTTAATCTTAGACTTAGACTGGGCACATCTAGTCTTAGACTTAGACAGGTCACATCTATTCAGACTTAAATGGATCACATCTAGTCAGACTTAGATGGGTCACATCTAGTCTTAGACTTAGATCAGCCACACTTAATATTAGTCTTAGACGGATCACATTTAGTCTTTGACTTAGACGGGTCACATCTAGTCAGATTTAAATGGGTCACATCTAGTCAGACTTAAATGGGTCACATCTAGTCTTAGACTTAGATGGATGGACATCTACTCTTAGACTTAGATGGGTCACATTTAATCTTAGACTTAGACGGGGCACATCTAGACTTAGACTTAGACAGGTCACATTTATTCAGACTTAAATGGGTCACATCTAGTCAGACTTAGATGGGTCACACCTAGTCAGACTTAAATGGATCACCACATCTAGTCAGACTTAAATGGGTCATATCTACTCTTAGACTTAGATGGGTCACATTTAATCTTAGACTTAGACTGGGCACATCTAGTCTTAGACTTAGACAGGTCACATCTATTCAGACTTAAATGGGTCACATCTAGTCAGACTTAGATGGGTCACATCTAGTCTTAGACTTAGATCGGCCACACTTAATATTAGTCTTAGACTGATCACATTTAGTCTTTGACTTAGACGGGTCACATCTAGTCAGATTTAAATGGGTCACATCTAGTCAGACTTAAATGGGTCACATCTAGTCTTAGACTTAGATGGATGGACATCTACTCTTAGACTTAGATGGGTCACATTTAATCTTAGACTTAGACGGGGCACATCTAGACTTAGACTTAGACAGGTCACATTTATTCAGACTTAAATGGGTCACATCTAGTCAGACTTAGATGGGTCACACCTAGTCAGACTTAAATGGGTCACCACATCTAGTCAGACTTAAATGGGTCATATCTACTCTTAGACTTAGATGGGTCACATTTAATCTTAGATTTAGACGGGGCACATCTAGTCTTAGACTTAGACAGGTCACATCTATTCAGACTTAAATGGGTCACATCTAGTCAGACTTAGATGGGTCACATCTAGTCAGACTTAAATGGGTCACCACATTTTGTCAGACTTAAATGGGTCATATATAGTCTTGGACTTAGATGGGTTACATCTAGTCAGACTTAAATGGGTCACCACATCTAGTCAGACTTAAATGGGTCATATCTAGTCTTAGACTTAGATGGGTCACATCTAGTCAGACTTAAATGGGTCACCACATCTAGTCAGACTTGAAATCGGTCATATCTAGTCTTAGACTTAGATGGGTCACATCTAGTCAGACTTAGATGGGTCACATCTAGTCAGACTTAAATGGGTCACATCTAGTCGGACTTAAATGGGTCATATCTAGTCTTAGTCTTAGATGGGTCACATCTAGTCAGACTCAAATGGGTCACATCTAATCTTAGACTTAGATGGGTCACATCTAGTCAGACTTAAATGGGTCACATCTAGTCTTAGTCTTAGATGGGTCACATCTAGTCAGACTTAAATGGGTCACATATAGTTTTAGTCTTAGATGGGTCACATCTAGTCAGACTTAAATGGGTCACATCTAGTCTTAGACTTAGATGGGTCACATCTAGTCAGACTTCAATGGGTCACGTCTAGTCTTAGACTTAGATGGGTCACATCTAGTCAGACTTAAATGGGTCACGTCTAGTCTTAGACTTAGATGGGTCACATCTAGTCTTGGACTTAGATGGGTCACATCTAGTCAGACTTAAATGGGTCATATCTAGTCTTAGACTTAGACGGGCACATCTAGTCTTAGACTTAGACAGGTCATATCTAGTCAGACTTAAATGTGTCACATCTAGTCAGACTTAAATGGGTCACATCTAGTCTTAGCTTTAGATGGGTCACATCTAGTCAAACTTAAATGGGTCACATCTAGTCTTAGACTTAGACGGGGCACATCTAGTCTTAATCTTAGACAGGTCATATCTAGTCAGACTTAAATGGGTCACATCTAGTCTTAGACTTAGATGGGTCACATCTAGTCAGACTTAAATGGGTCACATCTAGTCTTAGACTTAGATGGGTCACATTTAGTCAGACTTAAATGGGTCACATCTAGTCAGACTTAAATGGGTCACATCTAGTCAGACTTAAATGGGTCACATCTAGTCAGACTTAAATGGGTCACCACATCTAGTCAGACTTAAATGGGTCACATCTAGTCAGACTTAAATGGGTCACCACATCTAGTCAGACTTAAATGGGTCACATCTAGTCAGACTTAAATGGGTCACCACATCTAGTCAGACTTAAATGGGTCACATCTAGTCAGACTTAAATGGGTCACCACATCTAGTCAGACTTAAATGGGTCACATCTAGTCAGACTTAAATGGGTCACATCTAGTCAGACTTAAATGGGTCACATCTAGTCAGACTTAAATGGGTCACCACATCTAGTCAGACTTAAATGGGTCACCACATCTAGTCAGACTTAAATGGGTCACATCTGGTCAGACTTAAATGGGTCACCACATCTAGTCAGACTTAAATGGGTCACATCTAGTCAGACTTAAATGGGTCACATCTAGTCAGACTTAAATGGGTCACATCTAGTCAGACTTAAATGGGTCACATCTAGTCAGACTTAAATGGGTCACCACATCTAGTCAGACTTAAATGGGTCACCACATCTAGTCAGACTTAAATGGGTCACATCTAGTCAGACTTAAATGGGTCACATCTGGTCAGACTTAAATGGGTCACCACATCTAGTCAGACTTAAATGGGTCACATCTAGTCAGACTTAAATGGGTCACATCTAGTCAGACTTAAATGGGTCACATCTAGTCAGACTTAAATGGGTCACCACATCTAGTCAGACTTAAATGGGTCACATCTAGTCAGACTTAAATGGGTCACATCTGGTCAGACTTAAATGGGTCACCACATCTAGTCAGACTTAAATGGGTCACATCTTGTCAGACTTAAATGGGTCACATCTAGTCAGACTTAAATGGGTCACCACATCTAGTCAGACTTAAATGGGTCACATCTTGTCAGACTTAAATGGGTCACATCTTGTCAGACTTAAATGGGTCACATCTAGTCAGACTTAAATGGGTCACATCTTGTCAGACTTAAATGGGTCACATCTAGTCAGACTTAAATGGGTCACCACATCTAGTCAGACTTAAATGGGTCACATCTAGTGACATTAATATTATTATAAACATACATATGAGTTGGAAATAAAGTAAAACATGTAGATAATTTAAAAAAGGCATATCTCATATAATGAACATTTCTTTTTTAATACAATAAATAATATTTTTACTGTTTATTATCAAATATTTAATGATATTATTATTTCTATATCATTATAAACACAGTATGTACAAACATTAAATAATAAATATTTAGTTCATTTAAAAGTTATGTAAATGTAGGTCAAATAATAAATCTAAGTGTTTTATACAATATTTAATGGTTTGCTTTTGTTTTTTAAAACATTTATTTTATTGTATTAATTATATGTTAGTATCATAAACATACATAGGTATATGAAATTATATATATATTCTTATATAAAGAAAATGCTGTTTTTTGTACAAGAAATAATATTTTACACTTTATTTTTATTCTTAAAATGTTGTTTTTCACTTTTAAAAATTGAAATAAACATACATACAAATGAAATGTATAAAACAGTATATAAATATATATATATGTAAATATATAAAGTTATATCATTTAAAGAAAGTTGTTTTTTATATAATAAATTATATTTGTACATTTTATTTTTAATGAAAGAATATTTTAAGATGTTATTTATAATTCTATAAAAATAATGATAATTATTATTATAATTAAGGGTAGTTAAATTCAGTTTAGTGTGTTGGTAAATGGGGGGAAAAATACACTTTTACTAAGTTTGAGTGCATCAGAACATTTAATAAATATTGCTGATCCTCCTAATGTGCAAACTGCTAATATTGCTGACACTGCTAGTAATGATGAATAATAATTAGTATGACTAGATCAGGGGTTTCCACACTTTTTCTGCAGGCGAGCTACTTTTCAATTGACCAACTCGAGGGGATCTACCTCATTTATATATATCATTTATATTAATTTATTTATGAAAGAGACATTTTTGTAAACAAGTTAAATGTGTTTAATGATAATACAAGCATGTGTAACACATATAGATGTCTTTCTTTCACAAAGACAAGAATATAAGTTAGTGTATTACCTGATTCTGATGACTTGCATTGATTGGAATCAGACAGTAATGATGATAACGCCCACATTTTCAAATGGAGGAGAAAAAAAGTTGTCCTTTCCGTACAATACCACATGAAAGTGGTTGGGTTTTGGCATCTAATTCATCCAGCTTCCATACACTTTACAAGAAAAACATTGGCGGCAAATTCCGTAGCTTGCTTGATTGACATTCACGGCACCCGAGGGTCTTGTGAGATGACGCTGGCTGCTGCCAGTTCATTATTATGAAAAAATGACAGAGAGGAAGGCGAGAAACACTTTTTATTTCAACAGACTTTCGCGCCGTCCCTTCCGTCAAAACTCTAAAGGCCGACTGCACATTTCCTATCTTCACAATAAAAGCCCTGCTTCATGCTCCCTGCGCTAACAAAATAAGAGTCTCAGAAAGCTGGCGTGCACAAGTGATGTGCACGCCAGCTTTCTGAGGGATCGCTTGTGCACGCCAGTTTTCCGAGACTCTGTATTTAGTTAGCGCAGGCAGCATGAAGCAGGGCTTTTATTGTGAAGATAGGAAATGTGCAGTCGGCCTTTAGAGTTTTGACGGAAGGTACGGCGCGAGAGTCTGTTGAAATAAAAAGTGTTTCTCGCCTTCCTCTCGGTCATATTTTCATAATAATGATCTTGCAGCAGCCAGCGTCATCTCACAAGACCCTCCGGTACCGTGAATGTCATTTAAGTGACGTCTTGGTGAAGATTGATGATCACTCATTTTTAGGTCTATTTTTTTTTAAAAGCCTGGCTGGAGATCGACTGACACACCCCCCGCGGTCGACTGGTAGCTCGCGATCGACGTAATGGGCACCCCTGGACTAGATAAAAGTATCTGGGGTCATCTCCCCCTCAGCTTGACTTCTGGGAACGGGAGTGAAAAGTGTGATATTTGGCCCCGCAGGAAGTACTTCGGCGAGAAGATCGGCTTGTACTTTGCCTGGCTGGGTGTCTACACGCAGCTGCTGGTGCCAGCCTCCATCGTGGGCATCTTTGTGTTCGGCTACGGGGTGGCAACGGTGGACACCAACATCCCCAGGTGAGTATGAGCACTAGCAGTGGTCCTTTGGAGTGTTTGAGTAGCCTCATTGCAGCTTCCTCCTCCAGCCTGGAGATGTGTGACGAGCGTTTCAACTTCACCATGTGTCCTCTGTGCGACGGCGCCTGCGACTTCTGGCAGCTCAGCACCGCCTGCGGCACCGCCAGGGCCTCCCACCTGTTCGACAACCCCGCCACCGTCTTCTTCGCCATCTTCATGTCGCTGTGGGGTGAGGCCGCACCATTCCGTCTTTCCTCTCTCATCCTTTTGACTCGCTTCTGCCTGCAGCCGTCTTGTTCCTGGAGCACTGGAAGCGCCGTCAGATCAGCTTGAGCTTCAGCTGGGACCTGACCGGCATCGAGGAGGACGAGGCAGGCGCGCCTGCCGCACCCATTGGGCAACGTCGACAACTAAATAACACGCCACTCCTCTTTTTTGCAGGAACACCCCAGGCCCAAGTATGAAACTGTCCTGCTCCAGAAGAGACAGTGCAAGCAGAAGAAGAAGAAGAAGAAGAATCAGGTAGGGACATGACTGGAACACTTCTACTTGCTACCAGACAAGCAGACACTTCATTAGGCACACGTGCTCAGCAACCTTTTTGAAAGCAAGAGCTACTTCTTGGGTACTGATTAATGCCAAGGGCTACCAGTTTGATACACACTTAAAATAATTGCCAGAAATAGCCAATTTGCTCAATTTACCTTTAATAAATAAATCTATATATATAGAAAAAATTGGGTACTTCTGTCTGTCATTCCGTCGTACATTTTTTTCCCATTTACGGAAGTTTTTTTGTAGAGAATAAATTATGAAAAAAACACTTAATTGGACAGTTTAAAAGAAGAGAAAACAAGAAAAAAATGCAAATTTAATTTTGAAACATAGTTTATCTTCAATTTCGACTCTTTAAAATTCAAAATTCGACCGAAATATCCATCCATCCATTTTCTACCGCTTATTCCCTTTTGAGGTCGCGGGGGGCGCTGGCGCCTATCTCAGCTACAATCGGGCGGAAGGCAGGGTACACCCTGGACAAGTCGCCACCTCATTGCAGGGCCCGACCGAAATAAATGAAGACAAAAAGTAGCTAATTCGAATCTTTTTGAAAAAATTAAATAAAGAATTTATGGAACATCATTAGTAATTTTTCCTGATTAAGATTAATTTTAGAATTTTGATACATGTTTTAAATAGGTTAAAATCCAATCTGCTCTTTGTTAGAATATATAACAAACTGGACCAAGCTATATTTCTAACAAAGACAAATCATTATTTCTTCTAGATTTTCCAGAACAAAAATTTAAAATAAATTCAAAAGACTTTGAAATAAGATTTAAATTTGATTCTACAGATTTTCTAGATTTGCCAGAATATTTTTTTTCAATTTTAATCATAATAAGTTTGAAGAAATATTTCACAAATATTCTTCATCGAAAAAACAGAAGCTAAAGTGAATTAAATTAAAATGTATTTATTATTCTTTACAATAAAAAAAATAAAATACATTTACTTGAACATTGATGTAAATTGTCAGGAAAGAAGAGGAAGGAATTTAAAAGGTAAAAAGGTATATGTGTTTAAAAACCCTAAAATTTTTAAGGTTCTACTTTTTTCTCTAAAATTGTCTTTCTGAAAGTTTATAAGAAGCAAAGTAAAAAAATAAATTAATTTATTTAAACAAGTGAAGACCAAGTCTTTAGAATACTTTCTTGGATTTTCAAATTCTATTTGAGTTTTGTCTCTCTTAGAATTAAAAATGTCAAGCAAAGCGAGACCAGCTTGCTAGTAAATAAATACAATTTAAAAAATAGAGGCAGCTCACTGGTAAGTGCTGCTATTTGAGCTATTTTTAGAACAGGCCAGCGGGCGACCTGGTGCCCGCGTTGGTGACCCCTGCTGTAAATACTCATTTAAAAATCTGCATCCATACATTTATTGTACTTTAAAAAAATGACCTGGAGTGAAGTGAAGTGAATTATATTTATATAGCGCTTTTCTCTAGTGACTCAAAGCGCTTTACATAGTGAAACCCAATATCTAAGTTGCATTTAAACCAGTGTGGGTGGCACTGGGAGCAGGTGGGTAAAGTGTCTTGCCCAAGGACACAACGGCAGTGACTAGGATGGCAGAAGCGGGAATCGAACCTGCAACCCTCAAGTTGCTGGCACGGCCACTCTACCAACCGAGCTATACCGCCCCGGAGTGCATTTCACAGTGGGGAAAACAATCGGTTTCTATATTAACAAGTACAATGCAGAATACAGACTTTTGGAATACCAGAAAAAAGAACACACTGCTCAGGCAGCATTACTTCAGCGGGTGAGTTCATTGTAAAGGATATCATGGCCAGTGCAACAATAGCAATTTACAGCGCATGCAGAGGTAGGAAAATACAATAAACTGACAAGGATGCAGCAGATCACTGGATGATGTAAACCAGGGGTGCCCATTACGTCGATCGCGAGCTACCAGTCGACCGCGGGGGGTGTGTCAGTCGATCTCCAGCCAGGCTTTTAAAAAAAATAGACCTAAAAATGAGTGATCATCAATCTTCACCAAGACGTCACTTAAATGACATTCACGATACCGGAGGGTCTTGTGAGATGACGCTGGCTGCTGCAAGATCATTATTATGAAAATATGACCGAGAGGAAGGCGAGAAACACTTTTTATTTCAACAGACTCTCGCACCGTACCTTCCGTCAAAACTCTAAAGGCCGACTGCACATTTCTTATCTTCACAATAAAAGCCCTGCTTCATGCTGCCTGCGCTAACTAAATACAGAGTCTCGGAAAACTGGCGTGCACAAGCGATCCCTCAGAAAGTAGGCGTGCACATCACTTGTGCACGCCAGCTTTCCGAGACTCTTATTTTGTTAGCGCAGACAGCATGAAGCAGGGCTTTTATTGTGAAGATAGGAAATGTGCAGTCGGCCTTTAGAGTTTTGACGGAAGGGACGGCGCGAAAGTCTGTTGAAATAAAAAGAGTTTCTCGCCTTCCTCTCTGTCATTTTTTCATAATAATGAACTGGCAGCAGCCAGCGTCATCTCACAAGACCCTCGGGTGCCGTGAATGTCAATCAAGCAAGCTACGGAATTTGCCGCCAATGTTTTTCTTGTAAAGTGTATGGAAGCTGGATGAATTAGATGCCAAAAAGCAACCACTTTCATCTGGTATTGTACAGAAAGGACAACTTTTTTTCTCCTCCATTTGAAAATGTGGGCGTTATCATCATTACTGTCTGATTCCAATCAATGCAAGTCATCAGAATCAGGTAAAACACCAACTTATATTCTTGTCTTTGTGAAAGAAAGACATCTATATGTGTTACACATGCTTGTATTATCATTAAACACATTTAACTTGTTTACAAAAATGTCTCTTTCATAAATAAATAAATATAAATGATATGTATAAATGAGGTAGATCCCCTCGAGTTGGTCAATTGAAAAGTAGCTCGCCTGCAGAAAAAGTGTGGGCACGCCTGATCTAGATTGTCTCAGTCAAGTGGGCGGGGTCTGATGTTGGCCCACTTCCTGTCTACTCCCTCCCGCCACAGTCCGAGAGCCCGCCTGTGATGTGTCCTTGTGTCCTGCAGCCCGCCAAGCAGGAGGAGGATGGGACAGAGACAGGGAAGGACAGATGGAGGAGACAACTTCTCTCAGCCATGGCTGCAGGAAGACTGGTAACCCCGCCCCCTTCTTCCTCTTCCTCCTTTAACTTCCTTTCTCCTGCACGCTGTTCTTCTCTTCCTGTCCCATCTTCTGGCTGCTGCCTGGCAGGTATTTACTTCCCTCATGTTCTCCCAGTCCCACGCCTTGCTCAATAGCAGCAGTCTGGGCTTTTCACTCCAGAGACAGCCATCGTCTGCGCCCATATTTGGCAGTTTGACGAATATCTTCTTCTGCACCTACTAACTTTTACAAAAATATTATCTCCATATGTCAGTCGCAGATATGTTGCCAAATGAGTTATTTACACAGAAATGTTGTGTAAATGTTCATGTACATTACTTCATTGTTTATAGATAGATAGATAGTACTTTATTGATTCCTTCAGGAGAGTACCTTCAGGAAAATGTAATTTCCAAACAGTGTCTGTAACACGGCAGTAAAACGGCGGATCAAACAAAACAGAAGTCATGGTCATGGCCGCAGATACAGAATATACGTTGTGAAATTAGATATTTATGTTTATTTACATACCTTAATTGTTTCCAAACAGTGTCTGTAACACGGCAGTAAAACGGCGGATCAAACAAAACAGAAGTCATGGTCATGGAGCCACTAGCTGCGCAAGCTAGCTCTCCAATCAGCTAAACAGACTCAATAACTCCACGCTGACGTTTTGCTGAATTTACAGAGGAATTTGTGGAAGTGAAACAATACAAAAAGAATGTAAGTTAATAATACTAAAACAGTCGCTCATAAATGTGTTTGCATTTTAGCTAATGCTAATGATGCTAGCAGATCCAGCGATTTTTTGCACCGATATTTGGCAGTTTGATGAATATTGCAATCAACTGTTTTTCTTCTTCTTCCTACACCACATTGTCCGGACTATAGAGCGTATATAACTTTTAGAAAAATATTATCTCCATCTATAAGTCACAGATATGTTGTCAAATGAGTTATTTACACAGAAGTATTTTGTAAATGTTTCTTTAAAAACCTTAATTGTTTCCAAACAGTGTCTGTAACACGGCAGTAAAACGGCGGATCAAACAAAACAGACGTCATGGTCATGGAGCCACTAGCTGCGCAAGCTAGCTCTCCAATCAGCTAAACAGACTCAATAAATCCACGCTGACGTTTTGCTGAATTTACTGAGGAATCTGTGGAAGTGAAACAATACAAAAAGAATGTAAGTTGCTAATGCTAACGATGCTAGCAGATCCAGCGATTTTCTTCACCAATATTTGGCAGTTTGATGAATATTGCGATCAACGTTTTTTCTTCTTCTTCCTACACCACATTGTCCGGACTATAGAGCGTATATAACTTTGAGCAAAATATTATCTCCATATATAAATCACAGATGTGTTGTCAAATGAGTTATTTACACAGAAATATTTTGTAAATGTTTCTTTAAAAACCTTAATTGTTTCCAAACAGTGTCTGTAACAGGGCAGTAAAACGGCGGATCAAACAAAACAGAAGTCATGGTCATGGAGCCACTAGCTGCGCAAGCTAGCTCTCCAATCAGCTAAACAGACTCTGTAACTCCACGCTGACGTTTTGCTGAATTTACTGAGGAGTTTGTGAAAGTGAAACAATACAAAAAGAATGTAAGTTAATAATACTAAAACAGTCGCTCATAAACGTGTTTGCATAAAAGCTAATGCTAACTATACTAGAAGATCCAGCGATTTTCCTCACCAATATTTGGCAGTTTGATGAATATTGCGATCAACTTTTTTTCTTCTTCTTCCTACACCACATTTTCCGGATTATAGAGCGTATACAACTTTTAGAAAAATATTATCTCCATATATAAATCACATATATGTTGTCAAATGAGTTATTTACACAGAAGTATTTTGTAAATGTTTCTTTAAAAACCTTAATTGTTTCCAAACAGTGTCTGTAACAGGGCAGTAAAACGGCGGATCAAACAAAACAGAAGTCATGGTCATGGAGCCACTAGCTGCGCAAGCTAGCTCTCCAATCAGCTAAACAGACTCAATAACTCCACGCTGACGTTTTGCTGAATTTACTGAGGAATCTGTGGAAGTGAAACAATACAAAAAGAATGTAAGTTGCTAATGCTAACGATGCTAGCAGATCCAGCGATTTTCTTCACCAATATTTGGCAGTTTGATGAATATTGCAATCAACTGTTTTTCTTCTTCTTCCTACACCACATTTTCCGGACTATAAAGCGTATATAACTTTTAGAAAAATATTATCTCCATATATAAATCACAGGTATGTTGTCAAATGAGTTATTTACACGGAAATATTTTGCAAATGTTTCTTTAAAAGCCTTAATTGTTTCCAAACAGTGTCTGTAACACGGCAGTAAAACGGTGGATCAAACAAAACAGAAGTCATGGTCATGGCCGCAGATACAGAATATACGTTGTGAAATTAGATATTTATGTTTATTTACATACCTTAATTGTTTCCAAACAGTGTCTGTAACAGGGCAGTAAAACGGCGGATCAAACAAAACAGAAGTCATGGTCATGGAGCCACTAGCTGCGCAAGCTAGCTCTCCAATCAGCTAAACAGACTCAATAACTCCACGCTGACGTTTTGCTGAATTTACTGAGGAATTTGTGGAATAATAATAATACTAAAACAGTCGCTCATAAATGTGTTTGCATAAAAGCTAATGCTAACGATGCTAGCAGATCCAGCGATTTTTTGCACCGATATTTGGCAGTTTGATGAATATTGCAATCAACTGTTTTTCTTCTTCTTCCTACACCACATTGTCCGGACTATAGAAGGTATATAACTTTTAGAAAAATATTATCTCCATATATAAGTCACAGATATGTTGTCAAATGAGTTATTTACACAGAAGTATTTTGTAAATGTTTCTTTAAAAACCTTAATTGTTTCCAAACAGTGTCTGTAACACGGCAGTAAAACGGCGGATCAAACAAAACAGAAGTCATGGTCATGGAGCCACTAGCTGCGCAAGCTAGCTCTCCAATCAGCTAAACAGACTCAATAACTCCACGCTGACGTTTTGCTGAATTTACTGAGGAATTTGTGGAAGTGAAACAATACAAAAAGAATGTAAGTTAATAATACTAACACAGACGCTTGTAAACGTGTTTGCATATTAGCTAAAGCTAATGATGCTAGCAGATCCAGCGATTATCTGCGCCGATATTTGGCAGTTTGACAAATATTTTATTCTTCTTCCTGTACCGTATTTTGCGGACTATAGAGCGCACCTACTAACTTTTAGAAAAATATTATCTCCATATATAAGTTGCAGATATGTTGTCAAATGACTTATTTACACAGAAATATTTTGTAAATGTTTATCTACACAACGTAATTGTTTCCAAATGGTGTCTGTACCAGGGCAGTAAAACGGTTGATCAAACAAAACAGAAGTTTCGGGGTGGCAGGGGGGGCTGGAGCCTATCTCAGCTGCATTCGGGCGGAAGGCAGGGTACACCCTGGACCATACTTGCCAACGCTCCCGGATTTTCCGGGAGACTCTCGAAATTCAGCGCTTCACTCGAAAAAATTTTCTCCTGAAATTCAGGCGGAGCTGGAGGCCACGCCCCCTCCGGCTCCATGCAGACCTGAGTGAGGACATCCTGTTTTCAAGTCCGCTTTCCCACAATACAAACAGCGTGTCTGCCCAATGATGTTATAACTGTAGAATGATCGAGGGCGAGTTCTTGTTTTTTTTTATGTGGGTTTATTTTTAGGCAGTTTCATTAACGTCCTCCCAGCCCGGTAACAACACACAACAACAGCAGTCACGTTTTCGTCTGCCGTAAACAGCAATGGTGTGACACTCTTAAACAAGACAATACTGCCATCTACTGTACATGCATATGGTTAGAAAAATAGTGACAGAGAATAGAACAAGGATGGACAATTCAACTCATCAATGAGCAGATGAGTGTTATGTGTAAACAGATGAACACTGAAATTCAAGTATTTATTTTATTTATATATATATATATACATATATATATATATATATATATCCATCCATCCATCCATTTTCTACCGCTTATTCCCTTTCGGGGTCGCGGGGGGCGCTGGCGCCTATCTCAGCTACAATCGGGCGGAAGGCAGGGTACACCCTGGACAAGTCGCCACCTCATCGCAGGGCCAACACAGATAGACAGACAACATTCACACTCACATTCACACACTAGGGCCAATTTAGTGTTGCGAATCAACCTATCCCCAGGTGCATGTCTTTGGAAGTGGGAGGAAGCCGGAGTACCCGGAGGGAACCCACGCATTCACGGGGAGAACATGCAAACTCCACACAGAAAGATCCAGAGCCTGGATTTGAACCCAGGACTGCAGGAACTTCGTATTGTGAGGCAGACGCACTAACCCCTCTGCCACCGTGAAGCCCTATATATATATATATATATATATATATATATATATATATATATATATATAGCGAGAATTCACTGAAAGTCAAGTATTTATTTTATATGTATATATATATATATATATATATATATATATATATATATATATATATATATATATATATATATACATATATATATGAAATACTTGACTTGGCGAATTCTAGCTATAAATATACTCCTCCCCTCTTAACTACGTCCCCCCGGCCCACCCCCCCCCACCACCCCCCCCTCAATTCAACCCTTAACTCATCAATGAGTAGATGAGTGTTGTGTGTGTGTATATGTGTAAATAGATGAACACTGAAATTCAAGTATTTATTTGATTTATATATATATATATATATAGCGAGAATTCACTGAAAGTCAAGTATTTATTTTATATATATATATATATATATATATATATATATATATATATATATATATATATATATAAATGAAATACTTGACTTGGCGAATTCTAGCTATAAATATACTTTTCCCCTCTTAACAACGTCCCCCCGGCCCCAACCCAACCCCCCCCCTTCAATTCAACCCTTAACTCATCAATGAGTAGATGAATGTTGTGTGTGTGTATATGTGTAAATAGATGAACACTGAAATTCAAGTATTTATTTTATTTATATACACATATATATATAGCGAGAATTCACTGAAATTCAAGTATTTATTTTATATATATATATAAATGAAATTCTTGACTTGGCCCCCCCCCCCCCCCCCCCCCCCCCCCCCCAGCCCCCCCGGCCTCCACCTCCCGAAATCGGAGGTCTCAAGGTTGGCAAGTATGCCCTGGACAACATGTCAAATAAAGATAATAAGAAAATTGAGAAGATGGTGAGTTATTGTAATGTAGAGAAATGTCATTTTTGACTGATTTTCCCAAAAGATTATCCATATGTAGATATTAAATGTTGATGTTCCTCTTAGACGGACACAATAAACACACAACTAACAAATAATGTTCCAAAAATACCTTCCAGCTTTGTTTACTGACATATAATATTCATGTTTACATAACTTTTACTGCAAATGAATGCAGCTGACACCCCGAAAAGGGACAAGCGGTAGGAAATGGATGGAATATCACCTCCAAATCTGGTTTATCGGCCACCTTGGAGAAGGTGTCTTTGACCCCTGCTGAAGCTAAGATGTCTTCAAGGTGTGTGCACTCCTGACCCACTTCTGTCAGCTTCCATCCCAGATGATTTGCACTTTATTCCAAGTGACCAGCAGGGTCTAGAACATTAGTCCGCCTTAGGATCCCTCGTGTCGACCTTCACAAGTGTGGCCAAAGCTAGTTTGTTCCCCTCGGCCTACACATGAATATGACATGTTTACACATCACAATCACTCATCATCATCTCCATTTGAGACATTTTCATGCCGCTTTTTACAAACCTTGTTTCCATATGAGTTGGGAAATTGTGTTCGATGTAAATATAAACAGAATACAATGATTTTCAAAACCTTTTCAAGCCATATTCAGTTGAATATGCTACAAAGACAACATAATTGATGTTCAAACTCCTACAATTTTTTTTTTTTTGTAATTAATCATTAACTTAGAATTTCATGGCTGCAACATGTGCCAAAGTAGTTAGGAAAGGGCATGTTCACCACTGTGTTACATCACCTTTTCTTTTAACAACACTCAAAAAACGTTTGGGAACTGAGGAAACTAATTGTTGAAGCTTTGAAAGTGGAATTCTTTCCCATTCTTGTTTTATGTAGAGCTTCAGTCCTTCAACAGTCCGGGGTCTCCGCTGTCCTATTTTACGCTTCATAATGCGCCACACATTTTCCATGGGAGACAGGTCTGGACTGCAGGCGGGCCAGGAAAGTACCCGCACTCTTTTACTACGAAGCCATGCTGTTGTAACACGTGCTGAATGTGGCTTGGCATTGCTGAAATAAGCAGGGGCGTCCATGAAAAAGACGGCGCTTAGATGGCAGCATATGTTCCAAAACCTGTATGTACCTTTCAGCATTAATGGTGCCTTCACAGATGTGTAAGTTACCCATGCCTTGGGCACTAATGCACCCCCATACCATCACACATGCTGACTTTTCAACTTTGCGTCGATAACAGTCTGGATGGTTCGCTTCCCCTTTGGTCTGGATGACACAATGCCAAATTTTTCAAAAACAATTTGAAATGTGGACTCGTCAGACCACAGAACACTTTTCCAATTTGCATCAGTCCATCTTAGGTGATCTCGGGCCCAGAGAAGCCGGCGGCGTTTCTGGATGTTGTTGATAAATGGCTTTCGCTTTGCATAGTACAGCTTTAACTTGCACTTACAGATGTAGCGACCAACTGTATTTAGTGACAGTGGTTTTCTGAAGTGTTCCTGAGCCCATGTGGTGATATCCTTTAGAGATTGATGTGGGTTTTTGATACAGTGCCGTCTGAGGGATGGAAGGTCACGGTCATTCAATGTTGGTTTCCGGCCATGCCGCTTACGTGGAGTGATTTCTCCAGATTCTCTGAACCTTTTGATGATATTATGGAGCGTAGATGTTGAAATCCTTAAATTTCTTGCAATTGCACTTTGAGAAAGGTTGTTCTTAAACTGTTTTGACTATTTGCTCACGCAGTTGTGGACAAAGGGGTGTACCTCGCCCCATCCTTTCTTGTGAAAGACTAAGGAAGCTGTTTTTATACCCAATCATGGCACCCACCTGTTCCCAATTAGCCTGCACACCTGTGGGATGTTCCAAATAAGTGTTTGATGAGCATTCCTCAACTTTATCAGTATTTATTGCCACCTTTCCCAACTTCTTTGTCACGTGTTGCTGGCATCAAATTCTAAAGTTAATGATTATTTGCAAAAACAATAATAATAATATGTATATATTACATGTTATTATGAATAATAATATATGAATATATACACACACACATACATATGCACACATACATACATACAACTTTCAGTATTCATTGCCACCTTTCCCAACTTTGTCACATGTTATGGCATCAAATTCTAAAGTCAATGATTATTTGCACAAAAAAAAATGTTTATGAGTTTGAACATCAAATATGTTGTCTTTGTAGCATATTCAACTGAATATGGCTTGAAAAGGATTTGCAAATCATTGTATTCTGTTTATATTTACATCTAACACAATTTCCCAACTCATATGCAAACGGGGTTTGTAGTTCAATAGTAAAACTTACAAACGTTGACTGGAGTGATGAATGAAGAATCCGTACGAGTAGAAGCGCTATGGACGGCTGGAAAAATGGAATGGCACTTTTACTTCCGGTTGAAGGCACTCAATGAAAGGGCGCTGCAGCACCTGCGGTGAGCCCACTGAAAGTTTAAAGTTTAGGAAAAATGTAGCAGCTTACGGTATCTCTTTAAAATGTATTATCGGATGTCTGTAACGAATTATTGAATTTACGTTATTCTCTTGTGTGGTCAACATGTGGAACTAAGGAGAGAGAAAGAGGACTTGTGTGGTCAACATGTGGAACTAAGGAGAGAGAAAGAGGACTTGTGTGGTCAACATGTGGAACTAAGGAGAGAGAAAGAGGACTTGTGTGGTCAACAGCAGAGAAACCGCTTAGTTGTTCATCGGATTGGGTTCTTTTGGAGTGGATTAGTAACAAAAAGGGAGGTAACACTATTTATGGAGGTAAACATGCTCTAGATGGCATGTTTGTTCCAGAGAAGCCAAATCTGCCTCCAGTATCACACACACGATGATGAAGAGGAGGAAAAGAAGATTTGAGTGGAGGGATGGTGAGGGCGGGCTGAGTGGGAGTGATGCATGCTGGGCAGAAAGCCAGAGGTAAGATTAGTGAGCGTCACCATGGTGACACACATCTCCTCTGGCACACCCCATGGGAACAGCAAACATGCATGTCCTGTACACTAATACTTGTATACTGTACTTTCTCTCTCCTTAGTTCCACATGTTGACCACACAAGTCCTCTTTCTCTCTCCTTAGTTCCACATGTTGACCACACAAGTCCTCTTTCTGTCTCCTTAGTTCCACATGTTGACCACACAAGTCCTCTTTCTGTCTCCTTAGTTCCACATGTTGACCACACAAGTCCTCTTTCTCTCTCCTTAGTTCCACTTGTTGACCACACAAGTCCTCTTTCTGTCTCCTTAGTTCCACATGTTGACCACACAAGTCCTCTTTCTCTCTCCTTAGTTCCACTTGTTGACCACACAAGTCCTCTTTCTGTCTCCTTAGTTCCACATGTTGACCACACAAGTCCTCTTTCTGTCTCCTTAGTTCCACATGTTGACCACACAAGTCCTCTTTCTCTCTCCTTAGTTCCACTTGTTGACCACACAAGTCCTCTTTCTGTCTCCTTAGTTCCACATGTTGACCACACAAGTCCTCTTTCTGTCTCCTTAGTTCCACATGTTGACCACACAAGTCCTCTTTCTCTCTCCTTAGTTCCACATGTTGACCACACAAGTCCTCTTTGTCTCTCCTTAGTTCCACATATTGACCACACAAGTCCTCTTTCTCTCTCCTTAGTTCCACATGTTGACCACACAAGTCCTCTTTCTCTCTCCTTAGTTCCACATGTTGACCACACAAGTCCTCTTTCTGTCTCCTTAGTTCCACATGTTGACTACACAAGTTCTCTTTGTCTCTCCTTAGTTCCACATGTTGACCACACAAGTCCTCTTTGTCTCTCCTTAGTTCCACATATTGACCACACAAGTCCTCTTTCTCTCTCCTAAGTTCCACATGTTGACCACACAAGTCCTCTTTCTCTCTCCTTAGTTCCACATGTTGACCACACAAGTCCTCTTAGTCTCTCCTTAGTTCCACATGTTGACCACACAAGTCCTCTTTCTGTCTCCTTAGTTCCACATGTTGACCACACAAGTCCTCTTTCTCTCTCCTTAGTTCCACATGTTGACCACACAAGTCCTCTTTCACTCTCCTTAGTTCCACATGTTGACCACACAAGTCCTCTTTCTGTCTACTTAGTTCCACATGTGACCACACAAGTCCTCTTTCTCTCTCCTTAGTTCCACATGTCGACCACACAAGTCCTCTTTCTCTCTTCTTAGTTCCACATGTTGACCACACAAGTCCTTTTTATCTCTCCTTAGTTCCACATGTTGACCACACAAGTCCTCTTTCTGTCTCCTTAGTTCCACATGTTGACCACACAAGTCCTCTTTCTCTCTCCTTAGTTCCACATGTTGACCACACAAGTCCTCTTTCTCTCTCCTTAGTTCCACATGTTGACCACACAAGTCCTCTTTGTCTCTCCTTAGTTCCACATGTAGACCACACAAGTCCTCTTTCTGTCTCCTTAGTTCCACATGTTGACCACACAAGTCCTCTTTCTCTCTCCTTAGTTCCACATGTTGACCACACAAATCCTCTTTCTCTCTCCTTAGTTCCACATGTTGACCACACAAGTCCTCTTTCTCTCTCCTTAGTTCCACATGTTGACCACACAAGTCCTCTTTCTCTCTCCTTAGTTCCACATGTTGACCACACAAGTCCTCTTTCACTCTCCTTAGTTCCACATGTTGACCACACAAGTCCTCTTTCTCTCTCCTTAGTTCCACATGTTGACCACACAAGTCCTCTTTCTCTCTCCTTAGTTCCACATGTTGACCACACAAGTCCTCTTTCTCTCTCCTTAGTTCCACATGTTGACCACACAAGTCCTCTTTCTCTCTCCTTAGTTCCACATGTTGACCACACAAGTCCTCTTTCACTCTCCTTAGTTCCACATGTTGACCACACAAGTCCTCTTTCTGTCTACTTAGTTCCACATGTGACCACACAAGTCCTCTTTCTCTCTCCTTAGTTCCACATGTCGACCACACAAGTCCTCTTTCTCTCTTCTTAG
>NC_084620.1:58402077-58542077 GCF_033978795.1 Nerophis ophidion
TGAAAATTGCGATCTAACGCCCCCTAGGAAAAAATTACAGACAAAACCGCATGTAACTTCTGTTAGGAATGGCATAGCGACATGAAACGAAAACTCCTATGTAGGTCTGACTTAGACCCAATTTTCATACACTCACTTGTTTCAGCAAAAATTTACAGGAAGTTGGCAAAAAACCCTTCAAAATAAAATTTTTGCAAAAAATGCAATTTTTGCCCTTTTTGCGCTGTAATTTGACCCACTTAAAATGCTTCAAAAGTCACCAAACTTGGCGCACACATAAGGACTGGCGAATATTGCGATCTAATGAAAAAACTAAACCCCAAAACTCAAAATTGCGCGATAGCGCTATTTTTGAATAAAACACTGAAAAAACTGCTCCTAAGAAGAAAACACAGACAAAATTGCTTGTAACTTCCGGTAAGAATGTCAGAGAGACATGAAACAAAAAACCTCTCTGTAGGTCTCGCTTAGACCTACATTTCATAGATTGACAACCCCCAACAAAAATCAACAGGAAGTTTGCAATCCCCCCTTCAAAACAAAAGTTTTGTAAAAACCGGTCACCTTTCTTCAAACATTATCTCCTCTGAGTGCGTTTGTTGTTTTGGCTTCAAACTCGCACAGGAGAGAGATTGAATCCTTCTGATTAAAAGTATCGAACAGAGTTTTGATAAGTTCTCAGGTTTTGATTTTACGCGCCTTCAAATAACCCCTGTGCAAAGTCTCCTAAAAAATGTCATTTTTGCCTCTTTGAGCTGTTATTTGACCCCCTTAAAATGCTTCTAAACTCACCAAACTTGACACACACATCAGGTCTGGCAAAAATTGCGATCTGATGAAAGAACCTAACCTCAAAACTCAAAATTGCGCTCTACCGCCCCCCTAGGAATACAACACGGACAAACTGCTCCTAGGAAGAAAACACAGACAAAACTGCTTGTAACTTCCGGTAGGAATGTCAGAGAGACGTGAAACAAAAAACACTATGTAGGTCTCACTTAGACCTACATTTTAATAATTAACATACTTTAGCATAAATCAACAGGAAGTTTGATATTTTCACTTCAATACAACAACTGCATTACTTTCACAATGCATTAGATTCTCAAAATAGTGGCTCCAAGGCGTCTTCTAACGCTTATCCGGCCGTGGGTCTCGGGAGCAGCAGCCAAAGGCGGACCCGACCAACGCTGCTTGCAGCTTTAATCAATAGCTTGGACCTTAAATCCTACTGAATAGCTCTTAATCTTCTTCCTTTTATGCGATTTCAAATGATTGAAATCAGCCTCCTCCATTTTGAAAATGATGACAAGTGAAGTGTCACTCGTGACGTGACGAGTTTGACCCGGTGGAAATTCTAGGCATATGCTATTATTTTGCGAAAGGAGTTTGACCCGGCGTAAATTCTAGACATAAGCTAATAAAAATAATATTTTGCGAAAGGAGTTTGACCCGGCGTTAATTCTGAGCCGGCGGTAATGCTTAGCATGCGTTAATTATTTTGCGAAACGAGTTTGACCCGGCTGTAATTCTAGGCAGGTGCATACTATTCAAGGAAATACGGTAGCAAACCTTTCCAACACAGCTCCAACTCAGGATCAAACTCGGACACAACCTTCCAGACCCGGACTAACGCTGCACACCAAGGTGTGTCAGGGACAATCTACCAATCTATCCTTATCAGTGACATAGCAGGAAGGGGCTAGTCATACTTTTGTGGGTAAAATATCATATGAAGTGTCCTGTCATCCATCCATCTAGATTTGACGTGCGCTTTTTCATGCCAAAAAAGTCCCCTAATAGATTTTGGAGTACATGATCTAGGTCTATCAGGGGTGTCAAAGAAAGTAAAGTAATATAAAGTATGAGTGGATGTTTATAGTGTAATATATTTGTAATCAGCGTGGTTCTACGTTACATTTAGTTTTACACTCACATGTAAACAAATACACCACAGCCTCAATTCCAGTCCAATCATCGATTTTTTTCCGAATCAAAATATATATTCATGTCTTACTACTATTTGTGTACTATTAACTAGTGAAGCACTGAAAATTCAGTCATTTCAAATGAAAAACTGTTATGATCCGCTGCCCGGATCATGTCATATTCTGGTTCTGTTCCGTTTTTGTATTATATTCTGCTAATGTTTGCCTTAGTTCCTGGTGTGTTTAGTTACCAGAGTTTCTTATTTGTTTCACCTGCTACTTGTTTCCGGACGCACGCCTGTTGTTGTAATTACTGTCCTTATTTAAGCCTGCCTTTTCCTCGCTTCCTAGTTTTTGTTGCACGCAACAAGCGACGACGCTGATTCCCTTTTTGTACTTGTTAGCCTACACGCTAAGCTTCAGCTCCTCTAGTGAAGTGAAGTGAAGTGAATTATATTTATATAGCGCTTTTCTCTAGTGACTCAAAGCGCTTTACATAGTGAAACCCAATATCCAAGTTACATTTAACTGGGAGCAGGTGGGTAAAGTGTCTTGCCCAAGGACACAACGGCAGTGACTAGGATGGCGGAAGCGGGAATCGAACCTGCAACCCTGAAGTTGCTGGCACGGCCGCTCTACCAACCGAGCTATGCCGCTCTACCAACCGAGCTATGCCGCCCCCTCTAGCTCCCATGCTAGTAGTTTTTGTTTTGCCTTTTGTGCCCAGTGCAAGTTTTCTGTTCCATAGTCTGTTTTAATTGTTAATAAATCTTTATTTCTTACCTTCACGCCGTGTCCGTTGCCCGACTGCATCACGAGAGAACGACCCGCAACACGATGCCAGCCAATCCTCACAAACTGTCGTCTTTCCGGCACACACTAGTGACGTAGCTCGCTCAAAGATGATGGAAAAGGAACATTCAGGTCACATTGTGAGACATGTATAGTAACTTTACCAGTGGCTGTATCCAGACCAGGAGGGCAACCTGGATGTGACACTCACGGACTTTCTAACCATTGCAGGGCGGGGCATTGAAATGAAAACAACAACAAGATTTTGGGGGTGTTAATTTCATTTTGAAATGATCATATGGACTAACAATCTACTGCATACCCCACATTGTACAATCTACATTTCTCATCCAATCAGAAGCGTTCCACCATCCACACACTCCACCCACCTTGGACAATCAAACTGCCAAAATTTCAAGGAAGGATGACAAAGTTTTTCAGTAACCTTTAAAAAAGTCAGGTGAAAAGTATTGGTATCAATGGTATCGGATCGATACCAAACATTTGCAGTATCAGCCACTCTTCCTTTTTGACCTCACACATCTTTTGTGTCATTTGCAACGATAACAAATGGCTGCTGTCAATAATCCTGACTTCATGTTGTCTCCACTCTTTAGGCGACCATTGAGAAGTTAACCTGGAAAGACCGACTGACTGGATATTGTATCAATGTTTCCTCCATCCTTTTCATGGTAGGTGATGTTCCACTTGTTGACAACACAAGTCCTCTTTCTGTCTCCTTAGTTCCACATGTTGACCACACAAGTCCTCTTTCTGTCTCCTTAGTTCCACTTGTTGCCCACACAAGCCCTCTTTCTGTCTCCTTAGTTCCACTTGTTGACCACACAAGTCCTCTTTCTGTCTCCTTAGTTCCACTTGTTGCCCACACAAGCCCTCTTTCTGTCTCCTTAGTTCCACTTGTTGACCACACAAGTCCTCTTTCTCTCTCCTTAGTTCCACATGTTGACCACACAAGTCCTCTTTCTGTCTCCTTAGTTCCACTTGTTGCCCACACAAGCCCTCTTTCTGTCTCCTTAGTTCCACTTGTTGACCACACAAGTCCTCTTTCTCTCTCCTTAGTTCCACATGTTGACCACACAAGTCCTCTTTCTGTCTCCTTAGTTCCACTTGTTGACCACACAAGTCCTCTTTCTGTCTCCTTAGTTCCACATGTTGACCACACAAGTCCTCTTTGTCTCTCCTTAGTTCCACATGTTGACTACACAAGTCCTCTTTGTCTCTCCTTAGTTCCACATGTTGACTACACAAGTCCTCTTTGTCTCTCCTTAGTTCCACATGTTGACCACACAAGTCCTCTTTGTCTCTCCTTAGTTCCACATGTTGACTACACAAGTCCTCTTTGTCTCTCCTTAGTTCCACATGTTGACCACACAAGTCCTCTTTCTCTCTCCTTAGTTCCACATGTTGACCACACAAGTCCTCTTTCTCTCTCCTTAGTTCCACATGTTGACCACACAAGTCCTCTTTCTCTCTCCTTAGTTCCACATGTTGACCACACAAGTCCTCTTTGTCTCTCCTTAGTTCCACATGTTGACCACACAAGTCCTCTTTCTCTCTCCTTAGTTCCACATGTTGACCACACAAGTCCTCTTTGTCTCTCCTTAGTTCCACATGTTGACCACACAAGTCCTCTTTCTCTCTCCTTAGTTCCACATGTTGACCACACAAGTCCTCTTTCTCTCTCCTTAGTTCCACATGTTGACCACACAAGTCCTCTTTGTCTCTCCTTAGTTCCACATGTTGACCACACAAGTCCTCTTTGTCTCTCCTTAGTTCCACATGTTGACCACACAAGTCCTCTTTCTGTCTCCTTAGTTCCACATGTTGACCACACAAGTCCTCTTTGTCTCTCCTTAGTTCCACATGTTGACCACACAAGTCCTCTTTCTCTCTCCTTAGTTCCACATGTTGACCACACAAGTCCTCTTTGTCCCTCCTTAGTTCCACATGTTGACCACACAAGTCCTCTTTGTCCCTCCTTAGTTCCACATGTTGACCACACAAGTCCTCTTTCTCTCTCCTTAGTTCCACATGTTGACCACACAAGTCCTCTTTGTCTCTCCTTAGTTCCACATGTTGACCACACAAGTCCTCTTTCTCTCTCCTTAGTTCCACATGTTGACCACACAAGTCCTCTTTCTCTCTCCTTAGTTCCACATGTTGACCACACAAGTCCTCTTTCTGTCTCCTTAGTTCCACATGTTGACCACACAAGTCCTCTTTGTCTCTCCTTAGTTCCACATGTTGACCACACAAGTCCTCTTTCTCTCTCCTTAGTTCCACATGTTGACCACACAAGTCCTCTTTGTCTCTCCTTAGTTCCACATGTTGACCACACAAGTCCTCTTTGTCTCTCCTTAGTTCCACATGTTGACCACACAAGTCCTCTTTCTGTCTCCTTAGTTCCACATGTTGACCACACAAGTCCTCTTTGTCTCTCCTTAGTTCCACATGTTGACCACACAAGTCCTCTTTCTCTCTCCTTAGTTCCACATGTTGACCACACAAGTCCTCTTTGTCCCTCCTTAGTTCCACATGTTGACCACACAAGTCCTCTTTGTCCCTCCTTAGTTCCACATGTTGACCACACAAGTCCTCTTTCTCTCTCCTTAGTTCCACATGTTGACCACACAAGTCCTCTTTGTCTCTCCTTAGTTCCACATGTTGACCACACAAGTCCTCTTTCTCTCTCCTTAGTTCCACATGTTGACCACACAAGTCCTCTTTCTCTCTCCTTAGTTCCACATGTTGACCACACAAGTCCTCTTTCTGTCTCCTTAGTTCCACATGTTGACCACACAAGTCCTCTTTGTCTCTCCTTAGTTCCACATGTTGACCACACAAGTCCTCTTTCTCTCTCCTTAGTTCCACATGTTGACCACACAAGTCCTCTTTCTCTCTCCTTAGTTCCACATGTTGACCACACAAGTCCTCTTTCTCTCTCCTTAGTTCCACATGTTGACCACACAAGTCCTCTTTCTCTCTCCTTAGTTCCACATGTTGACCACACAAGTCCTCTTTCTCTCTCCTTAGTTCCACATGTTGACCACACAAGTCCTCTTTCTGTCTCCTTAGTTCCACTTGTTGACCACACAAGTCCTCTTTCTCTCTCCTTAGTTCCACATGTTGACAACACAAGTCCTCTTTCTGTCTCCTTAGTTCCACTTGTTGACCACACAAGTCCTCTTTGTCTCTCCTTAGTTCCACATGTTGACCACACAAGTCCTCTTTCTCTCTCCTTAGTTCCACATGTTGACCACACAAGTCCTCTTTCTCTCTCCTTAGTTCCACATGTTGACCACACAAGTCCTCTTTCTCTCTCCTTAGTTCCACATGTTGACCACACAAGTCCTCTTTGTCTCTCCTTAGTTCCACATGTTGACCACACAAGTCCTCTTTGTCTCTCCTTACTTCCACATGTTGACCACACAAGTCCTCTTTGTCTCTCCTTAGTTCCACATGTTGACCACACAAGTCCTCTTTGTCTCTCCTTAGTTCCACATGTTGACCACACAAGTCCTCTTTCTCTCTCCTTAGTTCCACATGTTGACCACACAAGTCCTCTTTCTCTCTCCTTAGTTCCACATGTTGACCACACAAGTCCTCTTTCTCTCTCCTTAGTTCCACATGTTGACCACACAAGTCCTCTTTCTCTCCTTAGTTCCACATGTTGACCACACAAGTCCTCTTTCTCTCTCCTTAGTTCCACTTGTTGACCACACAAGTCCTCTTTCTCTCTCCTTAGTTCCACATGTTGACCACACAAGTCCTCTTTCTCTCTCCTTAGTTCCACATGTTGACCACACAAGTCCTCTTTCTCTCTCCTTAGTTCCACATGTTGACCACACAAGTCCTCTTTGTCTCTCCTTAGTTCCACATGTTGACCACACAAGTCCTCTTTGTCTCTCCTTAGTTCCACATGTTGACCACACAAGTCCTCTTTCTCTCTCCTTAGTTCCACATGTTGACCACACAAGTCCTCTTTCTCTCTCCTTAGTTCCACATGTTGACCACACAAGTCCTCTTTGTCTCTCCTTAGTTCCACATGTTGACCACACAAGTCCTCTTTGTCTCTCCTTAGTTCCACATGTTGACCACACAAGTCCTCTTTGTCTCTCCTTAGTTCCACATGTTGACCACACAAGTCCTCTTTCTCTCTCCTTAGTTCCACATGTTGACCACACAAGTCCTCTTTCTCTCTCCTTAGTTCCACATGTTGACCACACAAGTCCTCTTTGTCTCTCCTTAGTTCCACTTGTTGACCACACAAGTCCTCTTTGTCTCTCCTTAGTTCCACATGTTGACCACACAAGTCCTCTTTGTCTCTTCTTAGTTCCACATGTTGACCACACAAGTCCTCTTTCTCTCTCCTTAGTTCCACATGTTGACCACACAAGTCCTCTTTAGCTCTCCTTAGTTCCACTTGTTGACCACACAAGTCCTCTTTGTCTCTCCTTAGTTCCAGTTGTTGACCACACAAGTCCTCTTTGTCTCTCCTTAGTTCCACATGTTGACCACACAAGTCCTCTTTCTCTCTCCTTAGTTCCACATGTTGACCACACAAGTCCTCTTTCTGTCTCCTTAGTTCCACATGTTGACCACACAAGTCCTCTTTCTCTCTCCTTAGTTCCACATGTTGACCACACAAGTCCTCTTTCTCTCTCCTTAGTTCCACATGTTGACCGCACAAGTCCTCTTTCTCTCTCCTTAGTTCCACATGTTGACCACACAAGTCCTCTTTCTGTCTCCTTAGTTCCACATGTTGACCACACAAGTCCTCTTTGTCTCTCCTTAGTTCCACATGTTGACCACACAAGTCCTCTTTCTGTCTCCTTGGTTCCACATGTTGACCACACAAGTCCTCTTTGTCTCTCCTTAGTTCCACATGTTGACCACACAAGTCCTCTTTCTCTCTCCTTAGTTCCACATGTTGACCACACAAGTCCTCTTTGTCTCTCCTTAGTTCCACATGTTGACCGCACAAGTCCTCTTTGTCTCTCCTTAGTTCCACATGTTGACCGCACAAGTCCTCTTTGTCTCTCCTTAGTTCCACATGTTGACCACACAAGTCCTCTTTCTCTCTCCTTAGTTCCACATGTTGACCACACAAGTCCTCTTTCTCTCTCCTTAGTTCCACATGTTGACCGCACAAGTCCTCTTTGTCTCTCCTTAGTTCCACATGTTGACCGCACAAGTCCTCTTTCTCTCTCCTTAGTTCCACATGTTGACCACACAAGTCCTCTTTGTCTCTCCTTAGTTCCACATGTTGACCACACAAGTCCTCTTTCTCTCTCCTTAGTTCCACATGTTGACCACACAAGTCCTCTTTGTCTCTCCTTAGTTCCACATGTTGACCACACAAGTCCTCTTTGTCTCTCCTTAGTTCCACATGTTGACCACACAAGTCCTCTTTCTCTCTCCTTAGTTCCACATGTTGACCACACAAGTCCTCTTTGTCTCTCCTTAGTTCCACATGTTGACCACACAAGTCCTCTTTGTCTCTCCTTGGTTCCACATGTTGACCACACAAGTCCTCTTTGTCTCTCCTTAGTTCCACTTGTTGACCACACAAGTCCTCTTTGTCTCTCCTTAGTTCCACATGTTGACCACACAAGTCCTCTTTCTCTCTCCTTAGTTCCACATGTTGACCACACATGTCCTCTTTAGCTCTCCTTAGTTCCACATGTTGACCACACAAGTCCTCTTTGTCTCTCCTTAGTTCCACTTGTTGACCACACAGGTCCTCTTTGTCTCTTCTTAGTTCCACATGTTGACCACACAAGTCCTCTTTCTCTCTCCTTAGTTCCACATGTTGACCACACAAGTCCTCTTTCTGTCTCCTTAGTTCCACATGTTGACCACACAAGTCCTCTTTCTCTCTCCTTGGTTCCACATGTTGACCACACAGGTCCTCTTTCTCTCTCCTTAGTTCCACATGTTGACCACACAAGTCCTCTTTGTCTCTCCTTAGTTCCACATGTTGACCACACAAGTCCTCTTTCTGTCTCCTTAGTTCCACATGTTGACCACACAAGTCCTCTTTCTCTCTCCTTAGTTCCACATGTTGACCACACAAGTCCTCTTTCTGTCTCCTTAGTTCCACATGTTGACCGCACAAGTCCTCTTTGTCTCTCCTTAGTTCCACATGTTGACCACACAAGTCCTCTTTCTCTCTCCTTAGTTCCACATGTTGACCACACAAGTCCTCTTTCTGTCTCCTTAGTTCCACTTGTTGACCACACAAGTCCTCTTTGTCTCTCCTTAGTTCCACTTGTTTACCACACAAGTCCTCTTTGTCTCTTCTTAGTTCCACATGTTGACCACACAAGTCCTCTTTCTCTCTCCTTAGTTCCACATGTTGACCACACAAGTCTTCTTTGTCTCTTCTTAGTTCCACATGTTGACCACACAAGTCCTCTTTCTCTCTCCTTAGTTCCACATGTTGACCACACAAGTCCTCTTTGTCTCTCCTTAGTTCCACATGTTGACCACACAAGTCCTCTTTCTCTCTCCTTAGTTCCACATGTTGACCACACAAGTCCTCTTTCTGTCTCCTTAGTTCCACATGTTGACCGCACAAGTCCTCTTTGTCTCTCCTTAGTTCCACATGTTGACCACACAAGTCCTCTTTCTCTCTCCTTAGTTCATCATGTTGACTACACAAGTCCTCTTTGTCTCTCCTTAGTTCCACATGTTGACCACACAAGTCCTCTTTCTCTCTCCTTAGTTCCACATGTTGACCACACAAGTCCTCTTTGTCTCTCCTTAGTTCCACATGTTGACCACACAAGTCCTCTTTCTGTCTCCTTAGTTCCACATGTTGACCACACAAGTCCTCTTTGTCTCTCCTTAGTTCCACATGTTGACCACACAAGTCCTCTTTCTCTCTCCTTAGTTCCACATGTTGACTACACAAGTCCTCTTTGTCTCTCCTTAGTTCCACATGTTGACCACACAAGTCCTCTTTCTCTCTCCTTAGTTCCACTTGTTGACCACACAAGTCCTCTTTCTCTCTCCTTAGTTCCACATGTTGACCACACAAGTCCTCTTTGTCTCTCCTTAGTTCCACATGTTGACCACACAAGTCCTCTTTCTCTCTCATTCGTTCCACATGTTGACCACACAAGTCCTCTTTAGCTCTCCTTAGTTCCACTTGTTGACCACACAAGTCCTCTTTCTCTCTCCTTAGTTCCACATGTTGACCACACAAGTCCTCTTTGTCTCTCCTTAGTTCCACATGTTGACCACACAAGTCCTCTTTCTCTCTCCTTAGTTCCACATGTTGACCACACAAGTCCTCTTTCTCTCTCCTTAGTTCCACATGTTGACCACACAAGTCCTCTTTCTGTCTCCTTAGTTCCACATGTTGACCACACAAGTCCTCTTTGTCTCTCCTTAGTTCCACATGTTGACCACACAAGTCCTCTTTCTCTCTCCTTAGTTCCACATGTTGACCACACAAGTCCTCTTTCTCTCTCCTTAGTTCCACATGTTGACCCCACAAGTCCTCTTTCTCTCTCCTTAGTTCCACTTGTTGACCACACAAGTCCTCCTTCTCTCTCCTTAGTTCCACATGTTGACCACACAAGTCCTCTTTCTCTCTCCTTAGTTCCACATGTTGACCACACAAGTCCTCTTTCTGTCTCCTTAGTTCCACTTGTTGACCACACAAGTCCTCTTTGTCTCTCCTTAGTTCCACATGTTGACCACACAAGTCCTCTTTCTCTCTCCTTAGTTCCACATGTTGACCACACAAGTCCTCTTTCTCTCTCCTTAGTTCCACATGTTGACCACACAAGTCCTCTTTCTCTCTCCTTAGTTCCACATGTTGACCACACAAGTCCTCTTTCTCTCTCCTTAGTTCCACATGTTGACCACACAAGTCCTCTTTTTCTCTCCTTAGTTCCACATGTTGACCGCACAAGTCCTCTTTCTCTCTCCTTAGTTCCACATGTTGACCACACAAGTCCTCTTTGTCTCTCCTTAGTTCCACATATTGACCACACAAGTCCTCTTTCTCTCTCCTTAGTTCCACATGTTGACCACACAAGTCCTCTTTCTCTCTCCTTAGTTCCACATGTTGACCACACAAGTCCTCTTAGTCTCTCCTTAGTTCCACATGTTGACCACACAAGTCCTCTTTGTCTCTCCTTAGTTCCACATGTTGACCACACAAGTCCTCTTTCTCTCTCCTTAGTTCCACATGTTGACCACACAAGTCCTCTTTCTCTCTCTTTAGTTCCACATGTTGACCACACAAGTCTAAACATAAACGTCTTCTTCCTCTCCCCTTAGTTCGGCTTGACCTTCTCCGCAGTTTTCGGCGTCATCGTTTACCGCATCACCGTGTCGGCCCTGATGGCCATGAGTCCAGACCCGGAGACCAAGTCCAACGTGCGCGTGACAGTGACGGCCACCGCGGTCATCATCAACCTGGTGGTCATCCTGATCCTGGACGAGATCTACGGCGCGGTGGCGGTGTGGCTGACCGAGCTGGGTAGGCAAGCCGCGCGGGAGCCTCCCGCCTGGACCGTGTGACACATGGACTTCCTGCCTTGCAGAGATTCCTAAAACCGAGACCAACTTCGAGGAGCGTCTGGTCCTGAAGGCCTTCTTGCTGAAGTTCATGAACGCCTACGCGCCCATCTTCTACGTGGCCTTCTTCAAGGGGAGGTATGTGGTCCTCACCGTGTGTCACGCCAAGCAGGTGTTTGGAGCACTCTTAGTAGGCCCCGCCCACTTTAGCAAAACCTTTGTGCTGCAAAACTACTAATAAAGTTTGTACAAACCCCTTTTCCATAGGAGTTGGGAAATTGTGTTCGATGTAAATATAAACAGAATACAATGATTTGCGAATCCTTTTCAACCCATATTCAGTTGAATATGCTACAAAGACAACATATTTGATGTTCAAACTCATGAACTTTATTTTTTTTTGTGCAAATAATAGAATATAATGGCTGCAACACGTGCCAAAGTAGTTGGGAAAGGGCATGTTCACCACTGTGTTACATCATCTTTTCTTTTAAAAACACTCAATAAACGTTTGGGAACTGAGGAAACTAATTGTTGAAGCTTAGAAAGTGGAATTCTTTCCCATTCTTGTTTTATGTAGAGCTTCAGTCCTTCAACAGTCCGGGGTATCCGCTGTCGTATTTTACGCTTCATAATGCGCCACACATTTTCCATGGGAGACAGGTCTGGACTGCAGGGGGGCCAGGAAAGTACCCGCACGAAGCCACGCTGTCCTAAATGTAGCTTGGCATTGTTTTGCTGAAATAAGCAGGGGCGTCCATGAAAAAGACGGCGCTTAGATGGCAGCATATGTTGTTCCAAAAGCTTTATGTACCTTTCAGCATTAATGGTGCCTTCACAGATGTGTAAGTTACCCATGCCTTGGGCACTAATGCACCCCCATACCATCACACATGCTGGCTTTTCAACTTTGCGTCGATAACAGTCTGGATGACACAATGCCAAATTTTTCAAAAACAATATGAAATGTGGACTCGTCAGACCACAGAACACTTTTCCACTTCGCATCAGTCCATCTTAGATGATCTCGGGCCCAGAGAAGCTGGCGGCGTTTCTGGATGTTGTTGATAAATGGCTTTCGCTATGCATAGTAGAGCTTTAACTTGCACTTACAGATTTAGCGACCAACTGTATTTAGTGACAGTGGTTTTCTGAAGTGTTCCTGAGCCCATGTGGTGATATCCTTTAGAGATTGATGTGGGTTTTTGATACAGTGCCGTCTGAGGGATGGAAGGTCACGGTCATTCAATGTTGGTTTCCGGCCATGCCGCTTACGTGGAGTGATTTCTCCAGATTCTCCGAACCTTTTGATGATATTATGGAGTGTAGATGTTGAAATCCTTAAATTTCTTGCAATTGCACTTTGAGAAAGGTTGTTCTTAAACTGTTTGACTATTTGCTCACGCAGTTGTGGACAAAGGGGTGTACCTCGCCCCATCCTTTCTTGTGAAAGACTGAGCATTTTTTTGGGAAGCTGTTTTTATACCCAATCATGGCACCCACCTGTTCCCAATTAGCCTGCACACCTGTGGGATGTTCCGAATAAGCGTTTGATGAGCATTCCTCAACTTTATAAGTATTTATTGCCACCTTTCCCAACTTCTTTGTCACGTGTTGCTGGCATCAAATTCTAAAGGTAATGATTTGAACATCAAATATGTTGTCTTTGTAGCATATTCAACTGAATATGGCTTGAAAAGGATTTGCAAATCATTGTATTCTGTTTATATTTACATCCAACGCAATTTCCCAACTCATATGGAAACGGGGTTAGTATTTTATTAGCATACTAACAGTTTTGCCCACCTTGGCAAAACTGTCCTTTTCTTTCTGCTGCAAAAGTTTTTGGTCCAACTATTACATATTTTATGTTATTAACGTGTATTTAACGTGTTATTATCCATGACCAGTCCCCCCAAATACATCAAAAACTCCACAAACTTTCTCCGATTTTTTGTGTTGCAGTTTTGTTTTTGTATATTTCAATAGTTATAGTCTCTGGTATGACTTGGCCAGGTTTTGAACCCACGAGGGTGGACACTCGAACTGACCACGAGGCCACCGAGCAGGCTTTTATTAGTATTGTAATGTTTTATGCTTCCTGCAGTATTTCGTGTGACGAACAAATGTTCTTAAGAACACATTTTGTTCTTAGGCCCACTTACGAAGTTTTTTGTATTCACCAATGTAATGTTTTCTTAGCTAGGGATTTGTTCGTAGGTGCGAACAAAATCTAGGAGTACTCCAGAGCAGTGGTCCCCCAACCCGCAGAATATACACTTACATTTAGTGCACCAACCCAAAAAAAACTCCCTTTTTCATGACAAAAACAAAAGAAAGACCCCCCCCAACCCCTTGCCGGGTCGCGGGACAAATTATCAAGCGTTGACCGGTCCGCAGCTACAAAAAGATTAGGGACCACTGTTCCAGAGCACTCTTACGGTGGCCTATTTGTTCTTAAGTATAGAAAGAGAGAGAGAGAGAATCGATCCACAGATCCTCAAGGTTGCGGACTTTGGGCCTCTTCCAACATGACTGTGCACAAAGCAAGGTCCATAAAGCCATGGATGACAGAGTTTGGTGCGCATGAACTTGACTGGCCTGCACAGACTCCTGACCTGACCTCCATTAAACACCTTTGGGATGAATTAGAATGGAGACTGAGAGCCAACATCAGTGTGTGACCTCACCTATGCACTTTTGGAAGAACGGTGGGAAATCGCTATGAACACACTCGGCAACCTTGTGGACAGCCTTCCCAGGAGAGTTGAAGCTGTAATAGCTGCAAAAGGTCATATTGACCCCTATGGGTTAGGAATGGGATGGCACTTCAACTTCATATGTGAGTCAAGGCAGGTGGCCAAATACTTTTGGCAATGTAGTGTATGTATGAGGTATATGTATACAGGTGTGTATGAGGTATATGTATACATGTATGTATGAGGTATATGTATACAGGTGTGTACGAGGTATATGTATACAGGTGTGTATGAGGTATATGTATACAGGTATGTATGAGGTATATGTATACAGGTGTGTATGAGGTATATGTAGTATGAGGTATATGTATACAGGTGTGTACGAGGTATATGTATACAGGTGTGTATGAGGTATATGTATACAGGTATGTATGAGGTATATGTATACAGGTGTGTATGAGGTATATGTATACATGTATGTATGAGGTATATGTATACAGGTGTATATGAGGTATAAGTATACAGGTGTGTATGAGGTATATGTATACAGGTGTGTATGAGGTATATGTATACAGGTGTGTATGAGGTATATGTATACAGGTGTGTATGAGGTATATGTATACAGGTGTGTATGAGGTATATGTATACAGGTGTGTATGAGGTATATGTATACATGTATGTATGAGGTATATGTATACAGGTGTGTACGAGGTATATGTATACATGTATGTATGAGGTATATGTATACAGGTGTGTACGAGGTATATGTATACAGGTGTGTATGAGGTATATGTAGTATGAGGTATATGTATACAGGTGTGTATGAGGTATATGTATACATGTATGTATGAGGTATATGTATACAGGTGTATATGAGGTATATGTATACAGGTGTATATGAGGTATAAGTATACAGGTGTGTATGAGGTATATGTATACAGGTATGTATGAGGTATATGTATACAGGTGTGTATGAGGTATATGTATACAGGTGTGTATGAGGTATATGTATACAGGTGTGTATGAGGTATATGTATACAGGTGTGTATGAGGTATATGTATACAGGTGTGTATGAGGTATATGTATACAGGTGTGTATGAGGTATATGTATACATGTATGTATGAGGTATATGTATACAGGTGTGTACGAGGTATATGTATACATGTATGTATGAGGTATATGTATACAGGTGTGTACGAGGTATATGTATACAGGTGTGTATGAGGTATATGTAGTATGAGGTATATGTATACAGGTGTGTATGAGGTATATGTATACATGTATGTATGAGGTATATGTATACAGGTGTATATGAGGTATATGTATACAGGTGTATATGAGGTATAAGTATACAGGTGTGTATGAGGTATATGTATACAGGTATGTATGAGGTATATGTATACAGGTGTGTATGAGGTATATGTATACAGGTGTGTATGAGGTATATGTATACAGGTGTGTATGAGGTATATGTATACAGGTGTGTATGAGGTATATGTATACAGGTGTGTATGAGGTATATGTATACAGGTGTGTATGAGGTATATGTAGTATGAGGTATATGTATACAGGTGTGTATGAGGTATATGTATACAGGTGTGTATGAGGTATATGTATACAGGTGTGTATGAGGTATAAGTATACAGGTGTGTATGAGGTATATGTATACAGGTATGTATGAGGTATATGTATACAGGTGTGTATGAGGTATATGTATACAGGTGTGGATGAGGTATATGTATACATGTATGTATGAGGTATATGTATACAGGTGTGTATGAGGTATATGTATACAGGTGTGGATGAGGTATATGTATACATGTATGTATGAGGTATATGTATACAGGTGTGTATGAGGTATATGTATACAGGTGTGGATGAGGTATATGTATACCTGTATGTATGAGGTATATGTATACAGGTGTGAATGAGGTATATGTAGTATGAGGTATATGTATACAGGTGTGTATGAGGTATATGTATACAGGTGTGTATGAGGTATATGTATACAGGTATGTATGAGGTATATGTATACAGGTATGTATGAGGTATATGTATACAGGTGTGTATGAGGTATATGTATACAGGTGTGTATGAGGTATATGTATACAGGTGTGTATGAGGTATATGTATACAGGTGTGTATGAGGTATATATATACATGTATGTATGAGGTATATGTATACAGGTGTGTATGAGGTATATGTAGTATGAGGTATATGTATACAGGTGTGTATGAGGTATATGTATACAGGTATGTATGAGGTATATGTAGTATGAGGTATATGTATACAGGTGTGTATGAGGTATATGTATACAGGTGTGTATGAGGTATATGTATACAGGTGTGTATGAGGTATATGTAGTATGAGGTATATGTATACAGGTGTGTATGAGGTATATGTAGTATGAGGTATATGTATACAGGTGTGTATGAGGTATATGTATACAGGTGTGTATGAGGTATATGTATACAGGTGTGTATGAGGTATATGTAGTATGAGGTATATGTATACAGGTGTGTATGAGGTATATGTATACAGGTGTGTATGAGGTATATGTATACAGGTGTGTATGAGGTATATGTAGTATGAGGTATATGTATACAGGTGTATATGAGGTATATGTATACATGTATGTATGAGGTATATGTATACAGGTGTGTATTAGGTATATGTATACAGGTGTGGATGAGGTATATCAATCAATCAATCAATGTTTACTTATATAGCCCTAAATCACTAGTGTCTCAAAGGGCTGCACAAACCACCACGACATCCTCGGTAGGCCCACATAAGGGCAAGGAAAACTCACACCTAGTGGGACGTCGGTGACAATAATGACTATGAGAACCTTAGAGAGGAGGAAAGCAATGGATGTCAAGCGGGTCTAACATGATACTGTGAAAGTTCAATCCACAATGGATCCAATCCAACACAGTCGCAAGAGTCCAGTCCAAAGCGGGTCCAACTCAGCAGAGAGAGTCCCGTTCACAGCGGAGCCACCAGGAAACCATCCCAAGCGGAGGCGGATCAGCAGCGCAGAGATGTCCCCAGCCGATACACAGGCAAGCAGTACATGGCCACCGGATCGGACCGGACCCCCTCCACAGGGGAGAGTGGGACATAGAAGAAAAAGAAAAGAAACAGCAGATCAACTGGTCTAAAAAGGGAGTCTATTTAAAGGCTACAGTATACAAATGAGTTTTAAGGTGAGACTTAAATGCTTCTACTGAGGTGGCATCTCGAACTGTTACCGGGAGGGCATTCCAGAGTACTGGAGCCCGAACGGAAAACGCTCTATAGCCCGCAGACTTTTTTGGGGCTTTGGGAATCACTAACAAGCCGGAGTCCTTTGAACGCAGATTTCTTGCCGGGACATATGGTACAATACAATCGGCAAGATAGGATGGAGCTAGACCGTGTAGTATTTTATACGTAAGTAGTAAAACCTTAAAGTCACATCTTAAGTGCACAGGAAGCCAGTGCAGGTGAGCCAGTACAGGCGTAATGTGATCAAACTTTCTTGTTCTTGTCAAAAGTCTAGCAGCCGCATTTTGTACCAACTGTAATCTTTTAATGCTAGACATGGGGAGACCCGAAAATAATACGTTACAGTAGTCGAGGCGAGACGTAACAAACGCATGGATAATGATCTCAGCGTCTTTAGTGGACAGAATGGAGCGAATTTTAGCGATATTACGGAGATGAAAGAAGGCCGTTTTAGTAACGCTTTTAATGTGTGCCTCAAAGGAGAGAGTTGGGTCGAAGATAATACCCAGATTCTTTACCGTGTCGCCTTGTTTAATTGTTTGGTTGTCAAATGTTAGAGTTGTATTATTAAATAGAGTTCGGTGTCTAGCAGGACCGATAATCAGCATTTCCGTTTTTTTGGCGTTGAGTTGCAAAAAGTTAGCGGACATCCATTGTTTAATTTCATTAAGACACGCCTCCAGCTGACTACAATCCGGCGTGTTGGTCAGCTTTAGGGGCATGTAGAGTTGGGTGTCATCAGCATAACAGTGAAAGCTAACACCGTATTTGCGTATGATGTCACCTAGCGGCAGCATGTAGATGCTGAAGAGTGCAGGGCCAAGGACCGAACCCTGGGGAACTCCACACGTTACCTTAACGTAGTCCGAGGTCACATTGTTATGGGAGACACACTGCATCCTATCAGTAAGATAAGAGTTAAACCAAGACAGGGCTAAGTCTGACATACCGATTCGTGTTTTGATACGTTCTAATAAAATATTATGATCGACGGTATCGAAAGCAGCGCTAAGATCGAGGAGCAGCAACATAGATGACGCATCAGAATCCATCGTTAGCAATAGATCATTAGTCATTTTTGCGAGGGCTGTCTCCGTGGAGTGATTTGCCCTGAAACCGGATTGAAAGGTTTCACATAGATTGTTAGACGCTAAGTGTTCATTTAACTGCTCCGCAACAATTTTTTCGAGGATTTTTGAAATAAAGGGAAGGTGAGACACCGGTCGGTAGTTTACCATGAGGTCAGGATCGAGGTTAGGTCTTTTAAGAAGAGGATGAATAACCGCTTTTTTGAATGCTAGGGGAACAGTGCCCGAGGAAAGTGATAAGTTTATAATATTTAGCACTGATGGACCTAATAATACAAAGAGCTCCTTGATCAGTTTCCCAGGAAGAGGGTCAAGTAAACATGTTGTTTGTTTTATTCCATTTACACGTTGTAACAATTCCTCTAATGTTATTTCCTCAAAACGAGAGAAACTATTTTGGAGGGCAGTATCCGCCGTATATACAATCGTGTCAGTGTTAATAGAACCCCGTTGTAGCTGGGACGCATTGTCTTTAATCTCCTTTCTAATGACTTCAATTTTCTTACTAAAGAATTGCATAAAGTCATCAGCTGAGTGGGTGGAGCTACTGGAAGGAGTCCCTTGTTGGGTTAGCGATGCTACCGTACTAAACAAAAATTTAGGATCGTTTTTATTATGGTGGATGAGATTTGAGTAATAATTAGCTTTAGCTAAGGTAAGCATGCGTTTATAAGTTATTAAACCATCACTAAATGCTTGATGGTGCACCTCAAGTTTAGTCGTGCGCCATTTGCGTTCCGGCTTTCTGCATAATAATTTCTGAGCTCTAGTTTCTTCTGTAAACCACGGGGTGCGCTTTTTTGGAGCCTTTTTTAACTTTAGCGGTGCTATGTTATCAATGGTTTCGCGCAGGGCGTCGTTAAAGTTGTTAGTGAGGTTATCAATAGAGCCCACATACTTTGGGAATGGTGCCATTACCGAGGGCAGTAGGTCAGCAAGAGTTGTCGTTGTGGCCGTATTAATGTTGCGGCTGCTATAGCAGTTATTATTATTATTAGTTTGACGAACATGCGTCTGAACCTCGAATTTTATAAGGTAATGATCGGACAATACTTTAGTATACGGGAGTATCGTAACTTTGGAAGCGGTGATACCCCTGACAAGCACTAGGTCTATCGTATTACCGTTGCGATGCGTGGGTTCATTTATTATTTGTGTGAGACCACAGCTATCAATTATACTCTGGAGCGCTACGCACGGTGGGTCCGATGGGGTATTCATGTGGATATTAAAGTCCCCCATTATGATTATATTATCGGCGTGTGTCACTAGATCAGCAACGAACTCTGAGAATTCATTGATAAAGTCCCGAACAGGGCCCTGGGGGGCGGTAGATAACAGCCAGGTGTAGAGGCAGCGGTGTGACAGACCTCATAGTAAGCACCTCAAACGATTTATATTTATTATTTATCTTAGGACTAAGGTTAAAGTTTTCGTTGTATATTAGTGCGACCCCCCCACCCCTTTTAAGCGGACGGGCAATATGCGCATGTGTAAAGTTAGGAGGACATGCCTCATTTAGCGCAAAAAAGTCGTTTGGTTTAAGCCAGGTTTCGCTGAGACCGATGACGTTAAGATTGTTGTCTCTGATGATATCATTAACTAACAACGTTTTGGGAGACAATGATCTTATGTTTAAAAAACCTATATTATAGGTAGTGGGCTGTTTTAGGGAATTTTTTATCAAATTATCCGTAGTAGCAATATTAATAATGTTGTGTTTATTATGCCCAGTGTATTCCGTATAATTACGACCATATCTAGGAATTGATACGACGGGAATGTTCCGATTGTTTGATTGTTGCTTTGATAAACTGCACGCATCATGGTTAGCCTCCTCAGTAACGGGGATTTTCCGATTGTTTGTTTGTTGCTTTGATAAACTGCACGCATCATAGTTAGCCACCTCAGTAAAACACATGTCCAACTCTGAAACACTCAAAGCAGAAAAAACTTGTTCTAATTCAACAGACTCCTTACCCAGACCAGTAGTCTCGCATTTTCCATCTAAATCCGTCTTCAGGGTGGAGGGAAGTGGTGTTCTGTGGGGATTAGCCTTCTGCTTTGTTTTTAGCCCCGCTCGACATCCGCGTTTCCGATCACACCGCTGGCGTCTGCTCCGTAGACGGCCCCCGCTGCTACTAGACTCCCCTGCTTCACAGGCCGCTGGATGTAGCCGCCGACGTATTCCCATGCTAGTTAGCAAGTCTAGCACGCAAGTGTCTATCGGTCCAAAACGGCCCGATGTGTCCACATCCAGAAGTGTCTGGCGGTCGTACGTGATCACGGAGTGACCACGATGTGAGCCAGCCATGAAGTCTGCAGAACTGTCCGGCATTTCCACCAAATGTTCCATCTTTAGCAAGAGCACCGCAGTGTCGCAGCCCGTCCGGGCGCCGCCATCTTGCAAGTATCTATATATCTATACATGTATGTATGAGGTATATGTATACAGGTGTGTATGAGGTATATGTATACAGGTGTGGATGAGGTATATGTATACCTGTATGTATGAGGTATATGTATACAGGTGTGAATGAGGTATATGTAGTATGAGGTATATGTATACAGGTGTGTATGAGGTATATGTATACATGTATGTATGAGGTATATGTATACAGGTATGTATGAGGTATATGTATACAGGTGTGTATGAGGTATATGTAGTATGAGGTATATGTATACAGGTGTGTATGAGGTATATGTATACAGGTATGTATGAGGTATATGTAGTATGAGGTATATGTATACAGGTGTGTATGAGGTATATGTATACAGGTGTGTATGAGGTATATGTAGTATGAGGTATATGAAGTATGAGGTATATGTATACAGGTGTGTATGAGGTATATGTAGTATGAGGTATATGTATACAGGTGTGTATGAGGTATATGTATACAGGTGTGTATGAGGTATATGTATACAGGTATGTATACAGGTGTGTATGAGGTATAAGTAGTATGAGGTATATGTATACAGGTGTATATGAGGTATATGTATACATGTATGTATGAGGTATATGTATACAGGTGTGTATTAGGTATATGTATACAGGTATGTATGAGGTATATGTAGTATGAGGTATATGTATACAGGTGTGTATGAGGTATATGTATACAGGTGTGTATGAGGTATATGTAGTATGAGGTATATGTATACAGGTGTGTATGAGGTATATGTATACAGGTGTGTATGAGGTATATGTATACAGGTGTGTATGAGGTATATGTAGTATGAGGTATATGTATACAGGTGTGTATGAGGTATATGTATACAGGTGTGTATGAGGTATATGTATACAGGTGTGTATGAGGTATATGTATACAGGTATGTATGAGGTATATGTAGTATGAGGTATATGTATACAGGTGTGTATGAGGTATATGTATACAGGTGTGTATGAGGTATATGTATACAGGTGTGTATGAGGTATATGTATACAGGTATGTATGAGGTATATGTATACAGGTGTGTATGAGGTATATGTATACAGGTGTGTATGAGGTATATGTAGTATGAGGTATATGTATACAGGTGTGTATGAGGTATATGTATACATGTATGTATGAGGTATATGTATACAGGTGTGAATGAGGTATATGTATACATGTATGTATGAGGTATATGTATACAGGTATGTATGAAGTATATGTATACAGGTGTATATGAGGTATATGTATACAGGTGTATATGAGGTATATGTAGACAGGTGTGTATGAGGTATATGTATACAGTTGTATATGAGGTATATGTATATAAGTGTATATGAGGTATATGTATACAGGTGTGTATGAGGTATATGTATACAGGTGTATATGAGGTATATGTATACAGGTGTGTATGAGGTATATGTAGTATGAGGTATATGTATACAGGTGTGTATGAGGTATATGTATGAAGTATATGTATACAGGTGTATATGAGGTATATGTATACAGGTGTGTATGAGGTATATGTATACAGGTGTATATGAGGTATATGTATACAGGTGTATATGAGGTATATGTATACAGGTGTATATGAGGTATATGTATACAGGTGTGTATGAGGTATATGTATACAGGTGTATATGAGGTATATGTATACAGGTGTGTATGAGGTATATGTAGTATGAGGTATATGTATACAGGTGTGAATGAGGTATAAGTATGAAGTATATGTATACAGGTGTATATGAGGTATATGTATACAGGTGTGTATGAGGTATATGTATACAGGTGTATATGAGGTATATGTATACAGGTGTATATGAGGTATATGTATACAGGTGTGTATGAGGTATATGTATACAGGTGTATATGAGGTATATGTATACAGGTGTGTATGAGGTATATGTAGTATGAGGTATATGTATACAGGTGTGTATGAGGTATATGTATGAAGTATATGTATACAGGTGTATATGAGGTATATGTATACAGGTGTGTATGAGGTATATGTATACAGGTGTATATGAGGTATATGTATACAGGTGTATATGAGGTATATGTATACAGGTGTGTATGAGGTATATGTAGTATGAGGTATATGTATACAGGTGTGTATGAGGTATATGTATACAGGTGTGTATGAGGTATATGTATACAGGTGTGTATGAGGTATATGTATACAGGTATGTATGAGGTATATGTATACAGGTGTGTATGAGGTATATGTATACAGGTGTGTATGAGGTATATGTAGTATGAGGTATATGTATACAGGTGTGTATGAGGTATATGTATACATGTATGTATGAGGTATATGTATACAGGTGTGAATGAGGTATATGTATACATGTATGTATGAGGTATATGTATACAGGTATGTATGAAGTATATGTATACAGGTGTATATGAGGTATATGTATACAGGTGTATATGAGGTATATGTAGACAGGTGTGTATGAGGTATATGTATACAGTTGTATATGAGGTATATGTATATAAGTGTATATGAGGTATATGTATACAGGTGTGTATGAGGTATATGTATACAGGTGTATATGAGGTATATGTATACAGGTGTGTATGAGGTATATGTAGTATGAGGTATATGTATACAGGTGTGTATGAGGTATATGTATGAAGTATATGTATACAGGTGTATATGAGGTATATGTATACAGGTGTGTATGAGGTATATGTATACAGGTGTATATGAGGTATATGTATACAGGTGTATATGAGGTATATGTATACAGGTGTATATGAGGTATATGTATACAGGTGTGTATGAGGTATATGTATACAGGTGTATATGAGGTATATGTATACAGGTGTGTATGAGGTATATGTAGTATGAGGTATATGTATACAGGTGTGAATGAGGTATAAGTATGAAGTATATGTATACAGGTGTATATGAGGTATATGTATACAGGTGTGTATGAGGTATATGTATACAGGTGTATATGAGGTATATGTATACAGGTGTATATGAGGTATATGTATACAGGTGTGTATGAGGTATATGTATACAGGTGTATATGAGGTATATGTATACAGGTGTGTATGAGGTATATGTAGTATGAGGTATATGTATACAGGTGTGTATGAGGTATATGTATGAAGTATATGTATACAGGTGTATATGAGGTATATGTATACAGGTGTGTATGAGGTATATGTATACAGGTGTATATGAGGTATATGTATACAGGTGTATATGAGGTATATGTATACAGGTGTATATGAGGTATATGTATACAGGTGTGTATGAGGTATATGTATACAGGTGTATATGAGGTATATGTATACAGGTGTGTATGAGGTATATGTAGTATGAGGTATATGTATACAGGTGTGAATGAGGTATATGTATGAAGTATATGTATACAGGTGTATATGAGGTATATGTATACAGGTGTGTATGAGGTATATGTATACAGGTGTATATGAGGTATATGTATACAGGTGTATATGAGGTATATGTATACAGGTGTGTATGAGGTATATGTATACAGGTGTATATGAGGTATATGTATACAGGTGTGTATGAGGTATATGTTGTATGAGGTATATGTATACAGGTGTGTATGAGGTACATGTATACATGTATGTATGAGGTATATGTATACAGGTGTGAATGAGGTATATGTATACATGTATGTATGAGGTATATGTATACAGGTATGTATGAGGTATATGTATACAGGTGTATATGAGGTATATGTATACAGGTGTATATGAGGTATATGTATACAGGTGTGTATGAGGTATATGTATACAGGTATGTATGAGGTATATGTATACAGGTGTATATGAGGTATATGTATACAAGTGTATATGAGGTATATGTATACAGGTGTGTATGAGGTATATGTATACAGGTGTATATGAGGTATATGTATACAGGTGTGTATGAGGTATATGTAGTATGAGGTATATGTATACAGGTGTGAATGAGGTATATGTATGAAGTATATGTATACAGGTGTATATGAGGTATATGTATACAGGTGTGAATGAGGTATATGTATACAGGTGTATATGAGGTATATGTATACAGGTGTATATGAGGTATATGTATACAGGTGTGTATGAGGTATATGTATACAGGTGTATATGAGGTATATGTATACAGGTGAGTATGAGGTATATGTAGTATGAGGTATATGTATACAGGTGTGTATGAGGTATATGTATGAAGTATATGTATACAGGTGTATATGAGGTATATGTATACAGGTGTGTATGAGGTATATGTATACAGGTGTATATGAGGTATATGTATACAGGTGTATATGAGGTATATGTATACAGGTGTATATGAGGTATATGTATACAGGTGTGTATGAGGTATATGTATACAGGTGTATATGAGGTATATGTATACAGGTGTGTATGAGGTATATGTAGTATGAGGTATATGTATACAGGTGTGAATGAGGTATATGTATGAAGTATATGTATACAGGTGTATATGAGGTATATGTATACAGGTGTGTATGAGGTATATGTATACAGGTGTATATGAGGTATATGTATACAGGTGTATATGAGGTATATGTATACAGGTGTGTATGAGGTATATGTATACAGGTGTATATGAGGTATATGTATACAGGTGTGTATGAGGTATATGTAGTATGAGGTATATGTATACAGGTGTGTATGAGGTACATGTATACATGTATGTATGAGGTATATGTATACAGGTGTGAATGAGGTATATGTATACATGTATGTATGAGGTATATGTATACAGGTATGTATGAGGTATATGTATACAGGTGTATATGAGGTATATGTATACAGGTGTATATGAGGTATATGTATACAGGTGTGTATGAGGTATATGTATACAGGTATGTATGAGGTATATGTATACAGGTGTATATGAGGTATATGTATACAAGTGTATATGAGGTATATGTATACAGGTGTGTATGAGGTATATGTATACAGGTGTATATGAGGTATATGTATACAGGTGTATATGAGGTATATGTATACAGGTGTGCATGAGGTATATGTATACAGGTGTATATGAGGTATATGTATACAGGTGTATATGAGGTATAAGTATACAGGTTAGACAACGTACATGAAGTTTTGTTGAGACTTTGAATGCATTTTTAAAGTGATTTCGAGGTAGAACTGATTGCTAACATTAGCTGCATTGTTAGCCACCAAGAAGGAGACAAAGTTGACATGTTTGAATGCAAAAAATACTCATCTTTTTGTCCTCTTGTGTCTCATAATGTTTGTGAAGGACAGACAAGATTCCCCAAAAAGTTCCCCTTCAAGTGCTCTGAATGTACTTCGACTCGGATGTGGGATGAAAGACTTTGACACCACATTGACGTCCTCCCCTTTTTTTTTTTTAGGTTTGCAGGCCGACCCGGACGCTACGTGTACGTCTTTAACGACTACCGCATGGAGGAGGTGAGAAGGTGTGGTCACGTCCACTGTGGAGACGACACAGGTGCTGACCAAGGTGTTTCCCACAGTGTGCACCTGGAGGCTGCCTGATCGAGCTGTGCATCCAGCTCAGTATCATCATGCTGGGCAAGCAGCTCATCCAGAACAACATCTTTGAGATCGGCATCCCGTAAGTGGAACACGTTCCTCTTCTTCTGGGGTTTGACCTCCGATAAGCCAGCGTGTAATGTGCCGGGTGTTGCATCATCAGTGCAGGTGGTGATCCATCCTGAGGGCTGTTTGGGACACTTAGGAATGTGTGCACTTTACAGTCTTCTTGTAATCAGACAATATCTTCAGTTTGTTAGATGCAATTTTTACCTATACCGAAAATACGGTCTGACTACGACAACATTTGAAAGAGTGTATGAACAGGAAGACAAAATGAAGCTTTTTGAGCAGGAAGGTGTGGACTTCTTACCACAAACCCCGTTTCCATATGAGTTGAGAAATTGTGTTAGATGTAAATATAAACAGAATACAATGATTTGCAAATCCTTTTCAAGCCACATTCAGTTGAATATGCTACAAAGACAACATATTTGATGTTCAAACTCATAAACTTTATTTTTTATTTTACTAATAATAATTAGGGTCCTTGGCCCATGGCAAAGGACTCCACAGGAGTCCTTTGCCATGGGCCAAGGACCCTATTGAAACTGCTGTGTTTTATTATTATTCCGCACCTACGCGCTGTAATTTGACCCCCTTAACATGCTTCAAAACTCACCAAATTCGACACACGTCGGTATAGCAAACCTTCCCAACATATTAAGCAACCAATCCCCCAAAATGAAAATTGCGCTCTAGCGCCCCCTAGGAAAAAATTACAGACAAAACTGCATGTAACTTCTGTTAGGAATGTCATAGCGACATGAAACAAAAACTCCTATGTAGGTCTGACTTAGACCCAATTTTCATACACTCACTTCTTTCAGCAAAAACCCCTTCAAAATAAAATGTTCGGAAAAAAAATGCAATTTTTGCCTCTTTGCGCTGTAATTTGACCCCTTTAAAATGCTTCAAAAGTCACCAAACTTGGCGCACACATAAGGACTGGCGAATATTGCGATCTAATGAAAAAAAAAAAAACCCAAAACTCAAAATTGCTCTCTAGCGCTATTTTTGAATAAAACACTGAAAAAACTGCTCCTAGGAAGAAAACACAGACAAAATTGCTTGTAACTTTCGGTAAGAATGTCGGAGAGACATGAAACAAAAACCTCTATGTAGGTCTCGCTTAGACCTACATTTCATAGATTGACAACCCCCAACAAAAATCAACAGGAAGTTTGCAATCCCCCCTTCAAAACAAAAGTTTTGTAAAAACCGGTCACCTTTCTTCAAACATTATTTCCTCTGAGTGTGTTTGTTGTTTTGGCTTCAAACTCGCACAGGAGATGGATTGAACCCTTCTGATTAAAAGTATAGAACAGAGTTTTGATAAGTTCTCAGGTTTTGATTTTACGCGCCTTCAAAGAACCCCTGTGCAAAGTCTCCTAAAAAATGTCATTTTTGCCTCTTTGAGCTGTTATTTGACCCCCTTAAAATGCTTCTAAACTCACCAAACTTGACACACACATCAGGTCTGGCAAAAATTGCGATCTGATGAAAAAACCTAACCTCAAAACTCAAAATTGCGCTCTACCGCCCCCCTAGGAATACAACACGGACAAACTGCTCCTAGGAAGAAAACACAGACAAAACTGCTTGTAACTTCCAGTAGGAATGTCAGAGAGACATGAAACAAAAAACACTATGTAGGTCTCACTTAGACCTACATTTGAATAATTAACATACTTTAGCAAAAATCAACAGGAAGTTTGATATTTTCACTTCAATACAACAAGTGCATTACTTTCACAATGCATTAGATTCTCAAAATAGTGGCTCCAAGGCGTCTTCTAACGCTTATCCGGCCGTCGGTCTCGGGGGCAGCAGCCAAAGGCGGACCCGACCAACGCTGCTTGCAGCTTTAATTAACTTAGAATTTCATGGCTGCAACACGTGCCAAAGTAGTTGGGAAAGGGCATGTTCACCACTGTGTTACATCACCTTTTCTTTTAACAACACTCAATAAACGTTTGGGAACTGAGGAAACTAATTGTTGAAGCTTTGAAAGTGGAATTCTTTCCCATTCTTGTTTTATGTAGAGCTTCAGTCCTTCAACAGTCTCCGCTGTCCTATTTTACGCTTCATAATGCGCCACACATTCATTTTCCATGGGAGACTGGTCTGGACTGCAGGCGGGCCAGGAAAGTACCCGCACTCTTTTTTTTACGAAGCCACGCTGTTGTAACACGTGCTGAATGTGGCTGGGCATTGTCTTGCTGAAATAAGCAGGGGCGTCCATGAAAAAGACGGCGCTTAGATGTCAGCATATGTTGTTCCAAAACCTGTATGTACCTTTCAGCATTAATGGTGCCTTCACAGATGTGTAAGTTACCCATGCCTTGGGCACTAATGCACCCCCATACCATCACACATGCTGGCTTTTCAACTTTGCGTCGATAACAGTCTAGATGGTTCGCTTCCCTTTTGGTGCGGATGACACGATGCCAAATTTTTCAAAAACAGTTTGAAATGTGGACTCGTCAGAGCACAGAACACTTTTCCACTTTGTCGGGCCCAGAGAAGCCGGCGGCGTTTCTGGATGTTGTTGATAAATGGCTTTCGCTTTGCATAGTAGAGCTTTAACTCGCTCTTACAGATGTAGCGACCAACTGTATTTAGTGACAGTGGTTTTCTGAAGTGTGGTGATATCCTTCAGAGATTGATGTGGGTTTTTGATACAGTGCCGTCTGAGGGATGGAAGGTCACGGTCATTCAATGTTGGTTTCCGGCCATGCCGCTTACGTGGAGTGATTTCTCCAGATTCTCTGAACCTTTTGATGATATTATGGAGCGTAGATGTTGAAATCCCTAAATTTCTTGCAATTGCACTTTGAGAAACGTTGTTTTTCAACTGTTTGACTATTTGCTCACGCAGTTGTGGACAAAGGGGTGTACCTCGCCCCATCCTTTCTTGTGAAAGACTGAGCATTTTTTGGGAAGCTGTTTTTATACCCAATCATGGCACCCACCTGTTCCCAATTAGCCTGCACACCTGTGGGATGTTCCAAATGAGTGTTTGATGAGCATTCCTCAACTTTATCAGTATTATTCTAAAGTTAATGATTATTTGCAAAAAAAAAATGTTTATGAGTTTGAACATCAAATATGTTGTCTTTGTAGCATATTCAATTGAATATGGGTTGAAAAGGATTTGCAAATCATTGTATTCTGTTTATATTTACATCCAACACCATTTCCCAACTCATATGGAAACAGTGTCTTTATATATATATATATATATATATATATATATATATATATATATACATGTACATACATGTATATATATGCATACATATAAACACAATGTCATTATTAACAATGAAACAAGGTACATGTGTGCATACATATAAACAGAATGCCATCATGTAACGCTCAATTAAACATCCCTAAACTGTGCTAGCTCTGTCGCTAACACCAGTGTAGTGCTAAACTCATGTCCCGATACAGTTTGGCCCATAAACTAACTCTTAATTGGAAGTATTTGTTGATGTAACCAAATACCTCCACCAAGCCTTGTTTTTAAAATTCCGGGACCTAAGGGGATCCCAAATACACAAGAATGTGTACCAACAAGTAAGAAAAGTAGGTTTTGCATTATAGGATCCCAACTTAAGAGTTGTTTTGAGATGAGAATAAAGGAAAAGCCTAGAAAATAAAGTCAAAAATAGTCTACAATCTTCTTAAAATAACATTTAGCTATGCTCATTATTTCAGCTAACAAAAACACAAAAAGTTAAATAAAGTGTGTTGAAACACGCAAATAATTGACCTTGGTGTTTTTATAGGTGGGACACACTCACAAAGAGGGTTAGGGCTCTCCTCTCAATCACAGTCCATATGGTTATGGATTAAATTGATTGCAAACAGGCCAAACAGATGGGCGGAAATGTTACTCTACTTTTATCAAATTTGGATTTATTTTTGGGGCAAAATGTGATTGAATTCCAGGTTTTTTTAATGTCTTTTTACTACTCCCTTTTTTGAGTGCACTGTAATCAACTTGCAACATAACAATTAGCTGAGAGACAGCTCTTATCCTAAGAAACTCTTCAGTACTGCTGTCGTTTTCAATCATTTGCCAACATCTGGTACCTAATGTTGTGGCCAGTTTGTTTATTGAGTCTATATTTGATGTGTCTATGGCCTCCATCGCCACAGGAAGCTGAAGAAGTTGGTGCGCACGCTGAAGGACAAGGGCGTAGCGGAGAAGGAGGCGGAGGAGGAGAGGCCGCCACAACAGTGGAACCTGGACTACGCCCTGGCCCCCTTCGAGGGCCTCACGCCTGAATACATGGAGATGAGTGAGTTGGCAAACAAACACATGGTACACCTAGAAAGTCCACTACCTGCTTCTACTTCCTGTCAAAGCGCTATGCCTGAGTCCTTTGCCATGGGCCAAGGACCCTATTGAAACTGCTGTGTTTTATTATTATTCCGCACCTACGCGCTGTAATTTGACCCCCTTAACATGCTTCAAAACTCACCAAATTTGACACACACGTCGGTATAGCAAACCTTCCCAACATATTAAGCAACCAATCCCCCAAAATGAAAATTTCGCTCTAGCGCCCCCTAGGAAAAAAATTACAGACAAAACTGCATGTAACTTCTGTTAGGAATGGCATAGCGACATGAAACAAAAACTCCTATGTAGGTCTGACTTAGACCCAATTTTCATACACTCACTTCTTTCAGCAAAAATCTACAGGAAGTTGGCAAAAACCCCTTCAAAATAAAATGTTCGCAAAAAATGCAATTTTTGCCTCTTTGCGCTGTAATTTGACCCCTTTAAAATGCTTCAAAAGTCACCAAACTTGGCGCACACATAAGGACTGGCGAATATTGCGATCTAATGAAAAAACCAAACCCCAAAACTCAAAATTGCACTGAAAAAACTGCTCCTAGGAAGAAAACACAGACAAAATTGCTTGTAACTTCCGGTAAGAATGTCGGAGAGACATGAAACAAAAACCTCTATGTAGGTCTCGCTTAGACCTACATTTCATAGATTGACAACCCCCATGAAAAATCAACAGGAAGTTTGCAATCCCCCCTTCCAAACAAAAGTTTTGTAAAAACCGGTCACCTTTCTTCAAACATTATCTCCTCTGAGTGCGTTTGTTGTTTTGGCTTCAAACTCGCATACGAGAGGGATTGAACCCTTCTGTTTAAAAGTATAGAACAGAGTTTTGATAAGTTCTCAGGTTTTGATTTTACGTGCCTTCAAAGAACCCTTGTGCAAAGTCTCCCTAAAAAATGTTATTTTGGCCTCTTTGAGCTGTTATTTGACCCCCTTAAAATGCTTCTAAACTCACCAAACTTGACACACACATCAGGTCTGGCAAAAATTGCGATCTGATGAAAAAAACCTAACCTCAAAACTCAAAATTGCGCTCTACCGCCCCCCTAGGAATTCAACACGGACAAACTGCTCCTAGGTTGAAAACACAGACAAAACTGCTTGTAACTTCCGGTAGGAATGTCAAAGAGACATGAAACAAAAAACACTATGTAGGTCTCACTTAGACCTACATTTTAATAATTAACATACTTTAGCAAAAATCAACAGGAAGTTTGATATTTTCACTTCAATACAGCAACTGCATTACTTTCACAATGCATTAGATTGTGAAAATAGTGGCTCCAAGGCGTCTTCTAACGCTTATCCGGCCGTGGGTCTCGGGGGCAGCAGCCAAAGGCGGACCCGACCAACGCTGCTTTCAGCTTTAATTATCTTTGTTGCTTTTAAATCAATTCATCATTTTTCAAAAATCAATCAAAAAACAAAAAAAAGAAAGGTTAATGTTGAAATAGATTTTTTTTTTAAATCGATTGAGAAATGTTGCAAATAAGTATTGCGATTAATTCCCTCCCAAAAATGTTTCTTTTTACAAACATAATTATTTTTGTTGATTTTAAATTGATTAATAGTTTTACTTTTTTTTTTTTTTAAATATATCACTTAGTAATTGTTACTATCATTCTTAAAAACTCTTTAATTTTACATTCTAAATTATTATTGTTGATTAATAAATTCACAATTTTCCAAAATAAATTAAGAGAAATAATTCATGTTCTTTTTTTGCGATAAAAATAATGTTTTAATAATTTTTAAAGAATGTATTTATACCCAAAATGATATGTAATTATTATTATTATTATTATTATAAAAAAATGTAATTGACTTATAATTTTCATAAAATCAATAAAAAAATATATATAAATTTTTAAGTGTTAAAAAAACCCAAATGAAAATCAGTTTTTAAAAATAGTTTTTTAGGCCCATCCATCCATCCATCCATCATCTTCCGCTTATCCGAGGTCGGGTCGCGGGGGCAGCAGCCTAAGCAGGGAAGCCCAGACTTCCCTATCTCCAGCCACTTCGTCTAGCTCTTCCCGGGGGATCCCGAGGCGTTCCCAGGCCAGCCGGGAGACATAGTCTTTCCAACGTGTCCTGGGTCTTCCCCGTGGCCTCCTACCAGCTGGACGTGCCCTAAACACATCCCTAGGGAGGCGTTCGGGTGGCATCCTGACCAGATGCCCGAACCACCTCATCTGGCTCCTCTCGATGTGGAGGAGCAGCGGCTTTACGTTGAGCTCCTCCCGGATGGCAGAGCTTCTCACCCTATCTCTAAGGGAGAGCCCCGCCACCCGGCGGAGGAAACTCATTTCGGCCGCTTGTACCCGTGATCTTATCCTTTCGGTCATGACCCAAAGCTCATGACCATAGGTGAGGATGGGAACGTAGATCGACCGGTAAATTGAGAGCTTTGCCTTCCGGCTCAGCTCCTTCTTCACCACAACGGATCGATACAACGTCCGCATTACTGAAGACGCCGCACCGATCCGCCTGTCGATCTCACGATCCACTCTTCCCCCACTCGTGAACAAGACTCCTAGGTACTTGAACTCCTCCACTTGGGGCAGGGTCTCCTCCCCAACCCGGAGATGGCACTCCACCCTTTTCCGGGCGAGAACCATGGACTCGGACTTGGAGGTGCTGATTCTCATTCCGGTCGCTTCACACTCGGCTGCGAACCGATCCAGTGAGAGCTGAAGATCCCGGCCAGATGAAGCCATCAGGACTACATCATCTGCAAAAGCAGAGACCCAATCCCGTGGCCACCAAACCGGAACCCCTCAACGCCTTGACTGCGCCTAGAAATTCTGTCCATAAAAGTTATGAACAGAATCGGTGACAAAGGACAGCCTTGGCGGAGTCCAACCTTCACTGGAAACGTGTCCGACTTACTGCCAGCAATGCGGACCAAGCTCTGACACTGATCATACAGGGAGCGGACCGCCACAATAAGACATTCCGATACCCCATACTCTCTGAGCACTCCCCACAGGACTTCCCGAGGGACACGGTCGAATGCCTTCTCCAAGTCCACAAAGCACATGTAGACTGGTTGGGCAAACTCCCATGCACCCTCAAGAACCCTGCCCAGAGTATAGAGCTGGTCCACAGTTCCACGACCAGGACGAAAACCACACTGTTCCTCCTGAATCCGAGGTTCGACTATCCGGCGAAGCCTCCTCTCCAGTACACCTGAATAAACCTTACCGGGAAGGCTGAGGAGTGTGATCCCACGATAGTTGGAACACACCCTCCGGTCCCCCTTCTTAAAGAGAGGGACCACCACCCCGGTCTGCCAATCCAGAGGTACCGCCCCCGATGTCCACGCGATGCTGCAGAGTCTTGTCAACCAAGACAGCCCCACAGCATCCAGAGCCTTAAGGAACTCCGGGCGGATCTCATCCACCCCCGGGGCCTTGCCGCCAAGGAGCTTTTTAACTACCTCAGCGACCTCAGCCCCAGAAATAGGAGAGTCCACTACAGATTCCCCAGGCACCGCTTCCTCAAAGAAAGACGTGTTGGTGGGATTGAGGAGGTCTTCGAAGTATTCCCTCCACCGATCCACAACATCCGCAGTCGAAGTCAGCAGAACACCATCCGCACCATACACGGTGTTGATAGTGCACTGCTTCCCCTTCCTGAGGCGCCGTATGGTGGTCCAGAATCGCTTCGAAGCCGTCCGGAAGTCGTTTTCCATGGCTTCCCCGAACTCTTCCCATGTCCGAGTTTTTGCCTCCGCGACCGCTAAAGCTGCACACCGCTTGGCCCGTCGGTACCCGTCCACTGCCTCCGGAGTCCTATGAGCCAAAAGAACCCGATAGGACTCCTTCTTCAGCTTGACGGCATCCCTCACTGCTGGTGTCCACCAACGGGTTCTGGGATTACCGCCACGACAGGCACCAACAACCTTGCGGCCACAGCTCCAATCAGCCGCCTCGACAATAGAGGTTCGGAACATGGTCCACTCGGACTCAATGTCCCGCACCTCCCTCGTGACATGTTCAAAGTTCTCCCGGAGGTGTGAATTGAAACTCTCTCTGACAGGAGACTCTGCCAGACGTTCCCAGCAGACCCTCACAATGCGCTTGGGCCTGCCAGGTCTGTCCGGCATCCTCCCCCACCATCGCAGCCAACTCACCACCAGGTGGTGATCGGTAGAAAGCTCCGCCCCTCTCTTCACCCGAGTGTCCAAAACATAAGGCCGCAAATCCGATGACACAACTACAAAGTCGATCATGGAACTGCGGCCTAGGGTGTCCTGGTGCCAAGTGCACATATGGACACCCTTATGTTTGAACATGGTGTTTGTTATCGACAAACTGTGACGAGCACAAAAGTCCAATAACAAAACACCACTCGGGTTTAGATCCGGGCGACCATTCTTCCCAATCACGCCTCTCCAGGTTTCACTGTCGTTGCCAACATGAGCGTTGAAGTCTCCCAGTAGGACAAGGGAATCACCCGGTGGAGCACTTTCCAGTACTCCCTCGAGTGTACCCAAAAAGGGTGGGTATTCTGAACTGCTGTTTGGTGCGTAAGCACAAACAACAGTCAGGACCCGTCCCCCCACCCGAAGGCGAAGGGAAGCTACCCTCTCGTCCACTGGGTTGAACTCAAACGTACAGGCTTTGAGCCGGGGGGCAACCAGAATTGCCACCCCAGCCCGTCGCCTCTCACTGCCGGCAACGCCAGAGTGGAAGAGGGTCCAGTCCCTCTCGAGAGAACTGGTTCCAGAGCCCTTGCTGTGCGTCGAGGTGAGTCCGACTATATCCAGCCGGAACTTCTCTACCTCGCGCACTAGCTCAGGCTCTTTCCCCCCCAGTGAGGTGACGTTCCACGTCCCAAGAGCTAGGTTCTGTAGCCGAGGATCGGACCGCCAAGTGCCCTGCCTTCGGCTGCCGCCCAGCTCACAATGCACCCGACCTCTATGGCCCCTCCTATGAGTGGTGAGCCCATTGGAGGGATGACCCACGTTGCCTCTTCGGGCTGTGCCCGGCCGGGCCCCATGGGAACAGGCCCGACCACCAGGCGCTCGCCATCGTGCCCCAACTCCGGGCCTGGCTCCAGAGCGGGGCCCCGGTGACCCACGTCCGGGCGAGGGAAATCTGGGTTCATTTCGTTGTAATTCCATAGAAGTCTTTGAGCTGCTCTTTGTCTGATCACTCACCTAGGACCTGTTTGTCTTGGGAGACCCTACCAGGGGGCATGAAAACCCCCAGACAACATAGCTCCTAGGATCATTGGGACACGCAAACTCCTCTACCACGGTAAGGTAGCAGCTCAGAGAGGAGGTTTTTTAGGCCATGTCCACGCATCAAGAAGGAGCTCATCTAAACAATAATCTGTTTTTAAACATCCTCATTATAAATATTCTACCGAATAATTCATTGTGAGAATCTGTTTGAATGGAGAACAGCTCCAACTTTTACATCTCAGGTGTTTTTTTCCCCCCCTCATAATGTTACAAGTTTATTTTGGTACAAGTTCTTAATTTACAATTTATTATGTGAGGTTTTATTTGACTAATTTCAACAATCTTGCAAAAATATTGACAAAAAAAATTGACTTTTTATTATCATATTAATATATTTTTCATTTTAAAAAATAGTCAAATACATGTCCCATGACTACAACCTAATTCTTAACTACTGACAATTTGCACCCAATTTTTCTAATTAAAATGTTTTGGTTTATTAACTTTCTTTTTTTTTTTAACTTGATTAAAAATGACAGAATTTTTTTTTTTTTTGTGTGAAATTGCAACTTTTTTGTGTGTATTGTGCTTTTTCTTGGTATTATTATAAAGACCTAATTCTCATATGCATGTCCAATAACTCCGACTTAACTCTTAATTACTTAAAATCTGCACCGAATTCTTCTAATTAAAATGTTTTGGTTTATTAACTTTTTTTTTTTTTTTACTTGACCAAAAATGAGAAAACATTTTTGTGAAATTGCAACTTTTTTGTGCGTATTGTGCTTTTTCTTCGTATTATTATGAAGACCTAATTCTCATAATGTGACAAAAATTGCAAGAATTTTCGTAGAAAATGGACCTTTCTTGTACGACTGAATAATTTTTATTGACACATTTTGACTGAAAAAGTTATAACATTTCACAATTTTTTTTTTGCCTTTTTTATACTATTTAGACTTGATTCTCATAAATCCAAGTTGATTTTAAATGTGCAAATTTTTTTACTCATAGCTCGGTTGGTAGAGCGGCCGTGCCAGCAACTTGAGGGTTGCAGGTTCCATTCCTGCTTCCGCCATCCTAGTCACTGCCGTTGTGTCCTTGGGCAAGACACTTTACCCACCTGCTCCCAGTGCCACCCACACTGGTTTGAATGTAACTTAGATATTGGGTTTCACTATGTAAAGCGCTTTGAGTCACTAGAGAAAAGCGCTATATAAATATAATTCACTTCACTTCAATTGTGTTGAATCGAGGACCAACTCTGAATCAAATCATCACCCCAGGAATCGGATCGATTCGTTAGGTGCTGGAAGATTCACATCTTTACTATTATTGGTTCTAATCAAATGAAAAGCACAGTTCATGAGCATTGCTCTCAGAGTACAGTATGTCCTTTTACTGCCAACTAGTGTCTACTTGGAAGTAAAACATCAATATTGTATTTGTTTTTGCAATCTTTCTGACAATCCTGTGCTTTTTAGTTTACACTTTAAACATTGATTAGTCGTTCATTGAATCACAAGTTCAATGTTTTGGGGGGGAAAAAAACGTTTTTTTCAGCCCCAAGAATCACTAAAATAGCTTGCAAACTGAAAAGTGTTTGCATAGATCCTGTATTTATGTTACTACAAACCCGTTTCCATATGAGTTGGGAAATTGTGTTAGATGTAAATATAAACGGAATACAATGATTTGCAAATCCTTTTCAAGCCATATTCAGTTGAATATGCTACAAAGACAAGATATTTGATGTTCAAACTCATAAACTTTATTTTTTTTTGTTGCAAATAATCATTAACTTTAGAATTTGATGCCAGCAACACGTGACAAAGACGTTGGGAAAGGTGGCAATAAATACTGACAAAGTTGAGGAATGCTCACCAAACACTTATTGGGAACATCGAACAGGTGGGTGCCATGATTGGCTATAAAAACAGCTTCCCCAAAAAATGCTCAGTCTTTCACAAGAAAGGATGGGGCGAGGTACACCCCTTTGTCCACAACTGCGTGAGCGAATAGTCAAACAGTTTAAGAACAACCTTTCTCAAAGTGCAATTGCAAGAAATTGAGGGATTTCAACATCTACGCTCCATAATATCATCAAAAGGTTCAGAGAATCTGGAGAAATCACTCCACGTAAGCGGCATGGCCAGAAACCAACATTGAATGACCGTGACCTTCCGTCCCTCGGACGGCACTGTATCAAAAACCCACATCAATCTCTAAAGGATATCTCCACATGGGCTCAGGAACACTTCAGAAAACCACTGTCACTAAATACAGTTTGTCGCTACATCTGTAAGTGCAAGTTAAAGCTCTACTATGCAAAGCGAAAGCCATTTATCAACAACATCCAGAAACGCCGCCGGCTTCTCTGGGCCCGAGATCATCTAAGATGGACTGATGCGAAGTGGAAAAGTGTTCTGTGGTCTGACGAGTCCGCATTTCATATTGTTTTTGGAAATATTCGACATGGTGTCATCCGGACCAAAGGGGAAGCAAACCATCCAGACTGTTATCCACGCAAAGTTGAAAAGCCAGCATGTGTGATGGTATGGGGGTGCATTAGTGCCCAAGGCATGGGTAACTTACACATCTGTGAAGGCACCATTAATGCTGAAAGGTACATACAGGTTTTGGAACAACATATGTGCTGTCTTTTTCATGGACGCCCCTGCTTATTTCAGCAAGACAATGCCAAGCCACATTCAGCACGTGTTACAACAGCGTGGCTTCGTAAAAAAAGAATGCGGGTACTTTCTTGGCCCGCCTGCAGTCCAGACCTGTCTCCCATGGAAAATGTGTGGCGCATTATGAAGCGTAAAATAGGACAGCGGAGACCCCGGACTGTTGATGGACTGAAGCTCTACATAAAACAAGAATGGGAAAGAATTCCACTTTCAAAGCTTCAACAATTAGTTTCCTCAGTTCCCAAACGTTTATTGAGTGTTGTTAAAAGAAAAGGTGATGTAACACAGTGGTGAACATGCCCTTTCCCAACTACTTTGGCACGTGTTGCAACTAGGAATTTCTAAGTTATTGATTATTTGCCAAAAAAAAAAATAAAGTTTATGAGTTTGAACATCAAATATGTTGTCTTTGTAGCATATTCATCTGAATATGGCTTGAAAAGGATTTGCAAATCATTGTATTCTGTTTATATTTACATCTAACACAATTTCCCAACTCATATGGAAACGGGGTTTGTATTAATCGGATATATTGTGCTTATTGCTGCTCACACACAACACTATCCTTCACTGCACATCCCCCCCATGTGGGCTTCTCAGGGCCGATAACAATTATTAGTCGTCATATTAATTGGCAGTAACAGTTATTCAAAGATGAATCATTATTTTGAAGGAAAGGTGGGACCAGTAGTGCCATAATTTTTGATGTTTCATTTATCACCAAACACCTGTATTAGGTGTGTGTAAGAGGAGTAGCAACATTCTACTTCAAAAAATTTAACATTTCCTGGAAAACGTGCTCAAATTAGGACATTTGTCCACATCGCAAAACAGGCATAGAGCATAATACTATCACCACCATGCTTGACGGTATGTGTGGTGTTCCTGGGATTAAATGCCTCACCTTTTCTCCTCCAAACAGCTCCATTGTTGTTTCATCTGACATCACATGGACAAAGATAAGACCTTCTGGAGGAAAGTCCTGTGGTCCGATGAAACAAAAATGGAGCTGTTTGGCCACAATACCCAGCAATATGTTCAGAAGAGAAAAGGTGAGGCCTTTAATCCCAGGAACACCACACCTACTGTCGAGCATGGTGGTGGTAGTATTATGCTCTTGCTGCCAATGGAACTTCTGCTTTAAATGGGACAATGAAAAACGGGGATTAGCTCCAAATTGTTCAGGACAAGCTAAAATCATCAGGGGGGAGGTTGGGTCTTGGGCGCAGTTGGGTGTTCCAACAGGACAATGACCCCAAACACACCTCAAAAGTGGGAAAGGAATGGATAAATCAGGCTAGAATGCAGGTTTTAGAATAGCCTTCCTAAAGTCCTGACTTAAAGGTGTGGACAATGCTGAAGAAACAAGTCCATGTCAGAAAAGCAACACCTTTAGCTGAACTGCAGCAATTTTGTCAAGTGGAGTGGTCAAGAATTCCAGCAGAAGCTACCAAAAAACTTGCCAAGGGACATGTAAGCAAGTATTAACATTGCTGTACGTATACTTTTGATTGTTCACATTTTCAGTAGAGCCATAATCAATTCATAAAAGAAGTAAACTTCATGAATGTTTTTTTGTGACCGAGTATGTGCTCCAATCACTACATCACAACAAAATAAGAAATGATTGGAAAGTCAAGACAGCCATGACATCATGTTCTTTACAAGTGTACGTACACTTTTATAAAAAAAATAATATTCGGGCTTCTCTGTTTGTCTCACAGTTATCCAGTTTGGCTTCGTGTCTCTCTTCGTGGCGTCCTTCCCGCTCGCTCCCCTCTTCGCCCTGCTCAACAACATCATCGAGATCCGCCTGGATGCCAAGAAGTTTGTGACGGAGCTCCGCAGGCCAGTGGCTGCACGCGCCAAAGACATCGGTGAATCTATCTATAACAGGGCTGTCCAAACTTTTGGACTTCATACCATGGCCGAAAGCCCATTTTATATATATATATATATGTGGGTATATATGTAAACATATATATACTTATATGTATGTATGTATGTATATATATATACATATATATATTAGGGCTGGGCAACGCTTAAAAATTTTAATCGAAGTTAATCGCACTATTTCTCCGATTAATCGCGATTAACTGCATTGTATACGCAAAGCCCAATAATGAATTCAAAAGTAGTGTGTAGTGCACCTTTATTGGAATATTCTCCCACATGAACAAAAGCGCCAAAACATTTGTTGTGCAAACACAATTTAAATCAGTCCTTGTTAAACAGTAGCAGTTAAATAGCATATTTTATGAAAATCAACTCCAAAAATGTAAATACAAACATTTAAGCTTATTGCCACTGCCAGGGTATTTAAGTTATCCTGTTTGTTATGGAAAATAAATATAATCTACATACAAATCTCTGAGCCACAATCATAACATCTGAACAGGCAATTTCTGAGGTAACAGCAGAAACATTTTTTTTATCAGGGATCTTATGTTTAAAAAACCTATATTATAGGTAGTGGGCTGTTTTAGGGAATTTTTGATCAAATTATCTGTAGTAGCAATATTAATAATGTTGTGTTTATTCTGCGTAGTGCACTTAAAATAATTATGACCATATCTAGGAATTGATATGATGGGAATTTTCCGATTGTTTGCTTGGTGCTTTGATAAACTGAACGCATCATATACATGGTACTATATTGTGATGTTATGAGCCAGGGAAAAAAAGAACTACCCTACCCAGCATGCAACAGGAGTGACGAGCATGCGCGGTAGCCCGGTATAGGTTGTGTCGCCATGACGGCATCTTGTATGTTGTGATATGCACGCTCTGAAAGCAAACGTTAAGAACTCAGCCAACACTCCTGGTCTGCATTATTCATAAATAGACAGACAACACATATCTCCTCCGCTGCTTCACAGGCCGCTGGATGTAGCCGGCAAAGTATTCCCATGCTAGCTAGCCGGTCTAGCAAGCACGCCTCATTCAGTCCAAAACGGCCCGATCTATCCACATTCAGAATTGTCTGGCGGTCGTAAGTGATCCCGGAGTGACCACGCTGTAAGCCAGCCATGAAATTTGCAGAATTGTCCGGTATTTTTGCCAAATGTTCCATCTTTACCAAGAGCCCCTCCACGCCGAAGTACATCCGGGAGATGCCATCTTGTTAAGAAAAGACGTTAACAAAATAAAAGCATGTCAACAACATACGCAAATGAGCGATAAAATAATTGTCGCCGTTTATAGATTGATGAGTTAACGCGTAATTAATGCATTAATTTGCCCACCCCTAATATATATATATATGTATATATATATATATATTTATATATATATATATATATATATATATATATATATATATATATATATATATGTGTGTATGTCTTAATTAGAGTATCCAGAGAATAGTGCTCGATACCGTGGCAGAGTGCAATATGTATGTGTGGGAAAAATCACAAGACTATTTCATCTCTACAGAACTGTTTCATGAGGAGTTCCCCCAATCATCAGGAGATTTCCTGATGATTGAGGGAACTCCTCATGAAACAGTTCTGTAGAGATGAAATAGTCTTGTGATTTTTCCCACAAATACATATATATATTTATATATATATTGCCTTTCCAGAAAGTGACTGTCTTTTTGTGTTGCAGGTATCTGGTACAACATCCTGAGTGGCATGGGGAAGTTCTCAGTGATAATAAATGTAAGTGGAAGTCCATGTTTTACTGACAAAATTCTCTTGTAGCAACTTTTACTGCCGTTACTATGGTGACCCCAGACCAGTGGGGGTTCTCACCTCGGTAATAAGTTTGATATAAAAACACAAGGGATCTTCGCCAAAGATCCGCTTTATGACAAACTTGGTCCAAGCAATTCAGGACATAATGCTCAAAGATCTTGCACAAGGAGTGTTCTCTCATTTTTCATGTAGGATGATCGTGACAGACTTGTCCCGTCGTGCGGGTTCCATAGACCACCAAATAGAGACATCATTGACCAGGGTTGACTTTGTTTATTACACGATTTTGTCATATTGAAGGTCTTTGACAAATTACTTTGTAATGGTACCTTAAAAAAACACAAGTGATCCCTAGAGAACCATCCCCTGTTTTTAAGGACATACTGTACTCCCAAAATGCTAATCAAAGATCTTCTAAATGGTATGATTGAAGTCGGTCCTTAAAAACGGGGAGATACTGCATTAAGGATCTTGGACTAGTGTTTCGCAGCAGGCACTGGAGATGAGTAGTTTCATATAATTGATCTTTGACAAGCTACTTTTTAGTATGTCCTTCAGAAAGGGATGCTTTGGCATCAAAAGGATCTTTGACTTGCATTGTTTTTAGTATGTTGTTGAAATCAGGATGATGTTGTCACTTGGGGGTCTGCTTCTGGAGCAGGCCCTTAAAAGACTGCAGATGATTTTGATTGTTCAGTGGTACTTGAACAACACAAGTAATCCCCGTTTCTAAGGACATACTCCAAAATGATAGTCAAAGATCCTCCACATGACAGGATTTTTCTACAGTTTTTACAGGAGATTAACTGTATTGTTTTATCATGTAAAGGATCTTTGACTGTAGGTCCTCAAAACAAGGAATGATTCAGTCATTTGGAAGCTACAACTTAAAAACAGCGCCCAAAGATCCTTCATATGACAACTTCATCCCCCATTATTAAGACCCCTTTATGACTTGGAGACGGCCGGCATGGTGTTTCCATATAATACACAAATACTCGGGGTCTGATAGCTGACATGGGGTCGCCATCTGAGGGCCAATGAAAGTAACTCAAGTCAGTGACCATTAACTGTATATCAATGTGAATGTGTGCACAGCATTCACTTATATGACCCGATCCCAACAACCTACCCTAGTCATGGTGCAGAAAACATTTTTCATCAAACTCCGTCACACATAATACATACTGCTCATTAAACGTTGTGGATATTATTAAAAAAAACAAAAAAACGTTAACTCAGCCCGTCCGCTGGCGTCTTAAGTTTGACTTGGAGACGGCCGGCACGGTGTTTCCATATAATACACAAATACTCGGGGTCTGATAGCTGTCATGGGGTTGCCGTCTGAGGGCCAATGAAAGTAACTCAAGTCAGTGACCATTAACTGTATATCAATGTGAATGTGTGCACAGCATTCACTTATATGACCCGATCCCAACAACCTACCCTAGTCATGGTGCAGAAAACATTTTTCATCAAACTCCGTCACACATAATACATCATACTGCTCATTAAACGTTGTGGCTATTATAAAGAAAAAAAAAAACGTTAACTCAGCCCGTCCGCTGGCGTCTTGAGTTTGACTTGGAGACAGCCGGCATGGTGTTTCCATATAATACACAAATACTTGGGGTCTGATAGCTGTCATGGGGTTGCCATCTGAGGGCCAATGAAAGTAACTCAAGTCAGTGACCATTAACTGTATATCAATGTAAATGTGTGCACAGCATTCACTTATATGACCCAATCCCAACAACCTACCCTAGTCATGGTGCAGAAAACATTTTTCAACAAACTCGGTCACACATAATACAAACTGCTCATTAAACGTTGTGGATATTATGAAAAAAAAAAAAAAAAACGTTAAATCAGCATAAATAAATCCAAACTACACCCATTTAAATCCATTATAAGGGATGATGGGAAACATGCAAAACACTCTGTCCACTTTTATCCATGTTTCATACATTTTAGCTGCTTGATATTTCGGATTGATTACAAAGACATGCACCTGGGGATAGGCCCCTCCCACATCCAAAAACATGCACCTGGGGATAGGCTCCTCCCACCTCCAAAGACATGCACCTGGGGATAGGCCCCTCCCACCTCCAAAGACATGCACCTGGGGATAGGCCCCTCCCACCTCCAAAGACATGCACCTGGGGATAGGCCCCTCCCACCTCCAAAGACATGCACCTGGGGATAGGCCCCTCCCACATCCAAAAACATGCACCTGGGGATAGGCCCCTTCCACTTCCAAAGACATGCACCTGCTGATAGGCCCCTCCCACCTCCAAAGACATGCACCTGGTGATAGGCCCCTCCCACCTCCAAAAACATGCACCTGGGGATAGGCCCCTCCCACCTCCAAAGACATGCACCTGGGGATAGGCCCCTCCCGCCTCCAAAGACATGCACTAGGGGATAGGCCCCTCCCACCTCCAAAGACATGCACCTGGGGATAGGCCCCTCCCACCTCCAAAAACATGCATCTAGGGATAGGCCCCTCCCACCTCCAAAGACATGCACCTGGGGATAGACCCCTCCCACCTCCAAAGACATGCACCTGGGGATAGACCCCTCCCACATCCAAAAACATGCACCTGGGGATAGGCCCTTCCCCTTTCCAAAGACATGCACCTGGGGATAGGCCCCTCCCACCTCCAAAGACATGCACCTGGGGATAGGCCCCTCCCACATCCAAAAACATGCACCGGGGGATAGGCCCCTCCCACCTCCAAAGACATGCACCTGGGGATAGGCCCCTCCCACATCCAAAAACATGCACCTGGGGATAGGCCCTTCCCCTTTCCAAAGACATGCACCTGCTGATAGGCCCCTCCCACCTCCAAAGACATGCACCTGGGGATAGGCCCCTCCCACCTCCAAAGACATGCACCTGGGGATGGGCCCCTCCCACCTCCGAAGACATGCACCTCCCACCTTCAAAGACATGCATCTGGGGATAGGCCCCTCCCACCTCCAAAGACATGCACCTGGGGATAGGCCCCTCCCACCTCCAAAGACATGCACCTGGGGATAGGTTGATTGGCAACACTAAATGGTCCCTAGTGTGTGAATGTTGTCTGTCTATCTGTGTTGGCCCTGTGATGCGGTGGCGACTTGTCCAGGGTGTACACCGCCTCCCGCCCGATTGTAGCTGAGATAGGCACCAGCGCCCCCCCCTCAACCCCAAAGGGAATAAGCGGTAGAAAATGGATGGATGTCATTATTAGTTTGAGCAAGGACAGTTTGAAAGAAAAAGCAACCTTTGTGTTGTTAAATGCCAACTTTTTATTGCACTTTTTAATGTTTTTCTCACAGTATTTTGAGACTGTGTGTTCAGGCAGGAGGCATGATGGACACTGCAACAACAACACAACACAACACAAAGTCAAGTGTCGTTGTGTTTGTCCCGCCAGGCCTTCGTGATCTCCTTCACCTCGGACTTCATCCCCCGCCTGGTCTACCAGTACATGTACAGTCACACGGGCACCATGCACGGCTTCATCGACCACACCCTCTCCTACTTCAACGTGTCCAACTTTAAACCTGGCACGGCGCCACACAACTCTCATCACGGAGACGTCACCGTCTGCAGGTACAAGGAAGTCAGATGAGGTTGACAAATGGCAGCGTTTGAAGCCAATAAGGAGGCAGTGTGTGTGTGTGTGTGTGTGTGTGTGTGTGTGTGTGTGTGTGTGTGTGTGTGTGTGTGTGTGTGTGTGTGTGTGTGTGTGTGTGTGTGTGGACAAAAGAGCGTTGTCGTCGCTGTCATCGTGTATTTCATGACGCCACCCCAGACGGGAATGTCTGACCTGCGTGTGCACGAAGCAGCAAAGAGTTGCTGTGCCAGAATGCCAGCCTTTGTGTGCGTGCGTGTCTCCCACATGATGCCATAGTCCGCCACTGCCAGCCGTGAAATTGGCTTTAGGAGGCTGCAAGAAGGCTGCGAGTGTCTTTCACGTCCTGCCCTGCAGGCACACTTTGTCTTCAACGCTCACTTTGTCCACTCAGCCCGGACACCATAGTCATATTGGGAGGAAATAGTCAACATGGGAGAAGAAGGCGTGAAGATAGTCAGCAGCAGCAGCAGCAGGAGGGACGATACATCCATAAAATAAATACTCAGCACCTTGTCACAAGTACTCCATCACATGAACATGGAGGGGAAAAAAATGACCTTTACTACACATATAGGTGTATATATATATATATATATATATTAGGGCTGGGCAATGATTAAAAATTTTAATCGAAGTTAAACGCACTATTTCTCCGATTAATCGCGATTAACTGCATTGTATGCGCAAAGCCCAATAATGAATTCAAAAGTAGTGTGTAGTGCACCTTTATTGGAATATTCTCCCACATGAACAAAAGCTTCAAAACATTTGTTGTGCAAACACAATTTAAATCAGTCCTTGTTAAACAGTAGCAGTTAAATAGCATATTTTATGAAAATCAACTCCAAAAATGTAAATACAAACATTTAAGCTTATTGCCACTGCCAGGGTATTTAAGTTACCCTGTTTGTTATGGAAAATAAATATAATCTACATACAAATCTCTGAGCCACAATCATAACATCTGAACAGGCAATTTCTGAGGTAACAGCAGAAACATTTTTTTTTATCAGGGATCTTATGTTTAAAAAACCTATATTATAGGTAGTGGGCTGTTTTAGGGAATTTTTGATCAAATTATCCGTAGTAGCAATATTAATAATGTTGTGTTTATTCTGCGTAGTGCACTTAAAATAATTAAGACCATATCTAGGAATTGATATGATGGGAATTTTCCGATTGTTTGCTTGGTGCTTTGATAAACTGAACGCATATACATGGTACTATATTGTGATGTTATGAGCCAGGGAAAAAAAGAACTACCCTACCCAGCATGCAACAGGAGTGACGAGCATGCGCGGTAGCCCGGTATAGGTTGTGTCGCCATGACGGCATCTTGTATGTTGTGATATGCACGCTCTGAAAGCAAAGGTTAAGAACTCAGCCAACACTCCTGGTCTGCATTATTCATAAATAGACAGACAACACATATACTCCGCTGCTTCACAGGCCGCTGGATGTAGCCGGCAAAGTATTCCCATGCTAGCTAGCCGGTCTAGCAAGCACGCGTCATTCAGTCCGAAACGGCCCGATCTATCCACATCCAGAATTGTCTGGCGGTCGTAAGTGATCCCGGAGTGACCACGCTGTAAGCCAGCCATGAAATTTGCAGAATTGTCCGGTATTTTTGCCAAATGTTCCATCTTTACCAAGAGCCCCTCGACGCCGAAGTTCATCTTGTTAAGAAAAGGCGTTAACAAAATAAAAGCATGTAAACAACATACGCAAATGTGCGATAAAATAATTGTCGGCGTTAATAGATTGATGAGTTAACTCATAATTAACGCACTAATTTGCCCACCCCTAATATATATATATATATATATATATATACATATATATATATATATATGTATATATATATATATATATATATACACACACCGTATTTTTTTAAGTATAAGTCGCTCCGGAGTATAAGTCGCATTTTTTGGGGAAATGTATTTGATAAAACCCAACACCAAGAATAGACATTTGAAAGGCAGTTTAAAATAAATAAAGAATAGTGAACAACAGGCTGAATAATTGTAGGTTATATGAGGCATAAATAACCAACTGCTATGTTAACCTAACATATTATGGTAAGAGTCATTCAAATAACTACAACATATAGAACATGCTATACTTTTACCAAACTATCTGTCACTCCTAATCCATAAATCCTATGAAATATTATACGTCTAGTCTCTTACGTGAAGGAGCTAAATAATATTGTTTGATATTTTACGGTAATGAATTAATAATTTCACACATAAGTCGCTCCCGAGTATAAGTCGCACCCCCGGCCAAACTATGAAAAAAAACTGCGACTTATAGTCTGAAAAACACGATATGTGTGTATTTATATGAATATATTTATATATATGTGCATATAAGTATACATAAGCAGAAGATGATAGATGGGTATATATATATGTGTGTGTGTTTATATATATATATGTATACATATATATATATGTATACATATATATATGTATATATGTATGTACATATATGTGCGTATATATGTATGTATATATGTCTATGTATGTATGTATATATATATGTCTATGTATTTGTGTGTGTATATATATATATATATATGTATATATATATATATATATATATATATATATATATATATATATTAGTATTACATTTTACAGCATGGCTATTAATGTATACTGCATGAAGGAGAAAATACTGTACATACAGTATGTTAATACAAGTGTTTGATGTGGAAGGTTAAAAATAGCTTTTCGCAAAAATCTGGAATTTTTTAAAACTTTTTATTTATTTTTTAATACATCCTATCTTTATCTTTATATATAATACAAGCATGTATGTATTATATATTATAAATATGTATGTGTGTATGTATAAACATATATGTCTATTATACACACATATACTTTTATACATAAAACAATTAAATACATACATACATTATTACATGTATAAAATAAATATTTATCATTCATATTTATTTTAATTAATGTATATTTTGTAATACATAAATGCATGTGTTTATATTAAAATACATATAGTATGTTTTAGAAATATATTAAAGTAAAACTAATTCCAGGTATTTTAATTTTTAGCAATTTTCAACCTTCCACATCAAATACCTGTTAACATACTGTATGTACATTATATGCTCCTTCATACAGTATGTGTCTACATCATCAACATGTTGACTATTAGCTAAACATAAAGGATTGTGTTCCATGATTAGTTTTGTTGTAAAAGACAGCAAAGGAACAGAATGCCCAATAAATGTTTTAATGAGGCCAATTCTCAGCTGTTTATGTTCCATCTCCATCAGGATGCTGTTGATGTTCCATCTCCATCATGATGCTGTTGATGTTTCATCTCCATCATGATGCTGTTTATGTTTCATCTCCATCATGATGCTGTTTATGTTCCATCTCCATCATGATGCAGTTTATGTTCCATCTCCATCATGATGCTGTTTATGTTCCATCTCCATCATGACACTGTTTATGTTCCATCTCCATCATGATGCTGTTTATGTTCCATCTCCATCATGATGCTGTTTATGTTCCATCTCCATCATGACACTGTTTATGTTCCATCTCCATCATGATGCTGTTTATGTTCCATCTCCATCATGACGCTGTTTATGTTCCATCTCCATCATGATGCTGTTTATGTTCCATCGCCATCATGATGCTGTTTATGTTCCATCTCCATCATGACGCTGTTTATGTTCCATCTCCATCATGACGCTGTTTATGTTCCATCTCCATCATGACGCTGTTTATGTTCCATCTCCATCATGATGCTGTTGATGTTCCATCTCCATCATGACACTGTTTATGTTCCATCTCCATCATGACGCTGTTTATGTTCCATCTCCATCATGATGCTGTTTATGTTCCATCTCCATCATGACGCTGTGTATGTTCCATCATGACGCTGTTTATGTTCCATCACCATCATGACGCTGTTTATGTTCCAGCTCCATCATGATGCTTTTGATGTTCCATCTCCATCATGATGCTGTTTATGTTCCATCTCCATCATGACGCTGTTTATGTTCCATCTCCATCATGATGCTGTTGATGTTCCATCTCCATCATGACGCTGTTTATGTTCCATCTCCATCATGACGCTGTTTATGTTCCATCTCCATCATGACGCTCTTTATGTTTCATCTCCACTATGACGCTGTTTATGTTCCATCTATATCATGAAGCTGTTGATGTTCCATCTCCATCATGACGCTGTTGATGTTCCATCTCCACCATGATGCTGTTTATGTTCCATCTCCATCATAACGCTGTTTATGTTCCATCTCCATCATGATGCTGTTTATGTTCCATCTCCATCATGACGCTGTTTATGTTCCATCTCCATCATGATGCTGTTTATGCTCCATCTCCATCATGACGCTGTTTATGTTCCATCTCCATCATGACGCTGTTTATGTTCCATCTCCATCATGACGCTGTTTATGTTCCATCTCCATCATGACGCTGTTTATGTTCCATCTCCATCATGACGCTGTTTATGTTCCATCTCCATCATGACGTGGTTTATGTTCCATCTTCATCATGACGCTGTTGATGTTCCATCTCCATCATGATGCTGTTTATGTTCCATCTGCATCATGACACTGTTGATGTTCCATCTCCATCATGATGCTGTTTATGTTCCATCTATATCATGACGCTGTTGATGTTCCATCTCCATCATGACGCTGTTTATGTTCCATCTATATCATGACGCTGTTTATGTTCCATCTATATCATGACGCTGTTGATGTTCCATCTCCATCATGACGCTGTTGATGTTCCATCTCCATCATGACGCTGTTTATGTTCCATCTCCATCATGACGCTGTTTATGTTCCATCTCCATCATGACGCTGTTTATGTTCCATCTCCATCATGACGCTGTTTATGTTCCATCTCCATCATGACGACATCTCCTCCTCAGGTACAAAGACTACAGAGAGCCTCCCTGGTCTGCAGACGCGTACCAGTTCTCCAAGCAGTACTGGTGTGTCCTGGCAGCCAGACTGGCCTTTGTCATCCTATTTCAGGTAGGACTCTTTCAAATATTTGTTTTGAAAGGTTCAGGGAGCATCCACAGCGTCGTCGACACTGCCTCCTTCCACCAATGTTATCCCTCACCATTTTTGCGGCCTGCCTGTTCAGGTTGAGGACTTTAGTGATGTGGGTGTGTGAGTGCATGCAGAGACAGAGACGCTGGATGACTGACAAGAGGGTTCACTCGGTTTCTTTCATTCCACCATAGATAGCCGAATAAGTCTTGGGTATGTTTTCTTTACATTTCCGGCAGTCCAGATCACCGTCACAGATCACAGGAGTCCTTTGCCATGGGCCAAGGACCCTATTGAAATTGCTGTGTTTTATTATTATTCCGCACCTACGCGCTGTAATTTGACCCCCTTAACATCCTTCAAAACTCACCAAATTTGACACACACGTCGATATAGCAAACCTTCCCAACATATTAAGCAACCAATCCCCCAAAATGAAAATTGCGCTCTAGCGCCCCCTAGGAAAAAATTACAGACAAAACTGCATGTAACTTCTGTTAGGAATGTCATAGCGACATGAAACAAAAACTCTTATGTAGGTCTGACTTAGACCCAATTTTCATACACTCACTTCTTTCAGCAAAAATCTACAGGAAGTTGGCAAAAACCCCTTCAAAATAAAATTTTCGCAAAAATTGCAATTTTTGCCTCTTTGCGCTGTAATTTGACCCCTTTAAAATGCTTCAAAAGTCACCAAACTTAGCGCACACATTAGGACTGGCGAATATTGCGATCTAATGAAAAAACCAAACCCCAAATCTCAAAATTGCTTGTAACTTCCGGTAAGAATGTCGGAGAGACATGAAACAAAAACCTCTATGTAGGTCTCGCTTAGACCTACATTTCATAGATTGACAACCCCAACAAAAATCAACAGGAAGTTTGCAATCCCCCCTTCAAAACAAAAGTTTTGTAAAAAACGGTCACCTTTCTTCAAACATTATCTCCTCCGAGTGCGTTTGTTGTTTCAGCTTCAAACTCGCACAGGAGAGAGATTGAACCCTTCTGATTAAAATTATAGAACAGAGTTTTGATAAGTTCTCAGGTTTTGATTTTACGCGCCTTCAAAGAACCCCTGTGCAAAATCTCCTAAAAAATGTCATTTTTGCCTCTTTGAGCTGTTATTTGACCCCCTTAAAATGCTTCTAAACTCACCAAACTTGACACACACATCAGGTCTGGCAAAAATTGCGATCTGATGAAAAAACCTAACCTCAAAACTCAAAATTGCGCTCTACCGCCCCCCTAGGAATACAACACGGACAAACTGCTCCTAGGAAGAAAACACAGACACAACTGCTTGTAACTTCCGGTAGGAATGTCAGAGAAACATGAAACAAAAAACACTAACGACCAACGCTGCTTGCAGCTTTAATTTTCTCTAAAACTGTAGCAGGTCCATCCATGTTTTACCGCTTGTCCCTTTCGGGGTCGCGGGGAATGCTGGAGCCAATTGGGAAAAATGAAATAATAATGAAAACATTTTCTAAATAATGATTTAAGTGTGTTGTTAATGAAATATATGTTGGATTATTTCCATGACATATTTAATGATAAATTTGTCATTAAATATGTCATCCATTTATTTTTTGTAGAATCACATTTAAAAATGTATGTATTTCATGATTTAGTACACTATTAAACAAAAATAATTACCAAATAAATAATTTTACCCTTCAAAATAAAACAGCTGATTTCATGATTTGTTGGATTAGTGACATATTATTAGGGACCCAACGTCCCTTTAGGACAGAGGAGCCTATTGAATTTCTAGCGTTTTATTCTTTCTTTCTTTATTATTATTCCGCAGCTTTGAGCTGTCATTCGACCCCCTTAACATGCTTCAAAACTCACCAAATTTAACACACACATCAGGACTGGTGAACATTGTGATTTAATCAAAAAACCTAAAACCAAAGCTAAAAATTGCGCTCTAGCGCCCCCTAGGAAGAAAAAAGACCAAACTGCCTGTAACTTCCAGTAGGAATGTCGTAGGGACATGAAACAAAAACCTCTATGTAGGTCTCACTTAGACCAAGATTTCATACACTGACATCCTACAGCAAAAATCAACAAGAAGTTGGCAATTTCCCTTTCAAAACAAAAGTTTTGTAAAAACACCCACCTTTGCCTCTTTGAGCTGTAATTTGACCCGGTTAACATGCTTCAAAACTCACCAAACTGGACACACACATCAGGTCTGGCCAAAATTGCGATTTAATCAAAAAACCTAATACCAAAACTAAAAATTGCGCTCTAGCGCCCCCTAGGAAGAAAAAAGACCAAACTGCCTGTAACTTCCAGTAGGAATGTCGTAGGGACATGAAACAAAAACCTCTATGTAGGTCTCACTTAGACCTAGATTTCATACACTGACATCCTACAGCAAAAATCAACAAGAAGTTGGCAATTTCCCCTCCAAAACAAAAGTTTTGTAAAAACACCCACCTTTGCCTCTTTGAGCTGTAATTTGACCCGCTTAACATGCTTCAAAACTCACCAAACTGGACACACACATCAGGTCTGGCCAAAATTGCGATTTAATCAAAAAACCTAATACCAAAACTAAAAATTGCGCTCTAGCGCCCCCTAGGAAGAAAAAAGACCAAACTGCCTGTAACTTCCAGTAGGAATGCCGTAGCGACATGAAACAAAAACCTCTATGTAGGTCTCACTTAGACCTAGATTTCATACAGTGACATCCTACAGCAAAAATCAACAAGAAGTTGGCAATTTCCCCTTCAAAACAAAAGTTTTGTAAAAACACCCACCTTTGCCTCTTTGAGCTGTAATTTGACCCGCTTATCATGCTTCAAAACTCACCAAACTGGACACACACATTAGGACTGGCCAAAATCGCGATTTAATCAAAAAACCTAACCCCAAAACTCAAAATTGCGCTCTAGCGCCCCCTAGGAATAAAACACAGATAAAACTGCTCCTAGGAAGAAAACACAGACAAAACTGCCTGTAACTTCCGGTAGGAATGTCGTAATGACATGAAACAAAAACCTCTATGTAGGTCTCACTTAGACCTACACTGACATCCTTTAGCAAAAATCAACAGGAAGTTTGCAATTCCCTATTCAAAACAAAAGTTTTGTAAAAACCGGTCACTTTTTTTTCAAAAATGATCTCCTCTGAGCGCGTTTGTCGTGTCGGCTTCAAACTACCAAAGGAGAGAGATTGAACCCTTCTGATTAAAATTTGATGAAAGAGTTTTTATTACTGCTACAGTTCTGATTTTACGAGCCTTCAAAGAATCACTGCGCTGATGCTGCTGCGCTGCTGCCGTCTCAAGATGGCCGCTTAAAAGCAGGAAGCACCAGCGTGACCACACAATGCAGAGAAGGTAGGTAATGTGCGGGTAAAGATATGTTGACTGGGTGAAAGAAGGAGGCACCAGTTTGACTCCAAGATACAGAGAAGGTAGGTAAAGTGCAGGTAAAGATATGTTGTCTGGGTGATGGCAGGAAGCACCAGTGTGTATGGGTGATAGAAAGAAGCACCAGTTTGACCCCAGGATGCAGGGAAGGTAGGTAAAGATATGTTGAATGGGTAAAGGCAGGAAACACCAGCAAAAGTTGGTCCCGTCCATCGCTGCTTGTAGCCATGGGCCAAGGACCCTATTGAAACCGGTGCGTTTTATTATTATTCCGCACCTATGCGCTGTAATTTGACCCCCTTAACATGCTTCAAACCTCACCAAATTTGACACACACGTCGGTATAGCAAACCTTCCCAACATATTAAGCAACCAATCCCCCAAAATGAAAATTGCGCTCTAGCGCCCCCTAGGAAAAAAATACAGACAAAACTGCATGTAACTTCTGTTAGGAATTTCATAGCGACATGAAACAAAAACTCCTATGTAGGTCTGACTTAGACCCAATTTTCATACACTCACTTCTTTCAGCAAAAATCTACAGGAAGTTGGCAAAAACCCCTTCAAAATAATATTTTCGCAAAAAATGCAATTTTTGCCTCTTTCCGCTGTAATTTGACCCCTTTAAAATGCTTTAAAAGTCACCAAACTTGGCACACACATAAGGACTGGCGAATATTGCGATCTAATGAAAAAACCAAACCCCAAAACTCAAAATTGCGCTCTAGCGCTATTTTTGAATAAAACACTGAAAAAACTGCTCCTAGGAAGAAAACAGACAAAATTGCTTGTAACTTCCGGTAAGAATGTCTGAGAGAAATGAAACAAAAACCTCTATGTAGGTCTCGCTTAGACCTACTTTTCATAGATTGACAACCCCCATGAAAAATCAACAGGAAGTTTGCAATCCCCCCTTCAAAACAAAAGTTTTGTAAAAACCGGTCACCTTTCTTCAAACATTATCTCCTCCGAGTGAGTTTGTTGTTTTGGCTTCAAACTCGCACAGGAGAGAGATTGAACCCTTTTGATTAAAAGTATAGAACAGAGTTTTAATAAGTTCTCAGGTTTTGATTTTACGCGCCTTCAAAGAACCCCTGTACAAAGTCTCCTAAAAAATGTCATTTTTGCCTCTTTGAGCTGTTATTTGATCCCCTTAAAATGCTTCTAAACTCACCAAACTTGACACACACATCAGGTCTGGCAAAAATTGCGATCTGATGAAAAAACCTAACCTCAAAACTCAAAATTGCGCTCTACCGCCCCCTTAGGAATACAACACGGACAAACTGCTCCTAGGAAGAAAACGCAGACAAAACTGCTTGTAACTTCCGTTAGGAATGTCAGAGAGACATGAAACAAAAAACACTATGTAGGTCTCACTTAGACCTACATTTTAATAATTAACATACTTTAGCAAAAATAAACAGAAAGTTTGATATTTTCACTTCAATACAACAAGTGCATTACTTTCACAATGCATTAGATTGTCAAAATAGTGGCTCCAAGGCGTCTTCTAACGCTTATCCGGCCGTGGGTCTCGGGGGCAGCAGCCAAAGGCGGACCCGACCAACGCTGCTAGCAGCTTTAATTATTATTGTATTTGTCAAGTCAACCATCAAAGCGTTAAAAAAATATTTTAAAAAAAGGGTTAGGGGTAACAGTGAGTCTTAAGTTTAAAAAAAACAAAAAAACTTTTTTTCTTTAAACGTGGGACTTCCCGCAGGCCGTGGTTTGCGGACCCCTGGGTTAAATACACATGTATCACTTGTGATACATTTGGCATTGTGGGGTTAAATATGGAGGTTGACGTAGCTGACCGGCTTGCAAACCACGTCTCTCGCCCCAGAACCTGGTGATGTTCCTCAGCCTGCTGGTAGCCTGGGTGATCCCGGACATCCCCAAAACCATCGTGGAGCAGCTGAAGCGCGAGAAGAAGCTGCTGGTGGACGTCTTCTTGCGAGAGGAGAAGGACAAGTTGCAGCTCATCCAGAGTCTCTTCGCCAAGGACGCCCCCTTCCCCCTCCCGGGCCGCTACAGCACCCTGCCCCAGTGCGGGGACTCGGGAGCAGGGGGGCCCCGGGCCAGGTGCAGGGCGGCCAGTTTCGGCTCGTCCAGCAGGAATGAGAACTCCAGACACACGGCCGTGTGAGCTTCGAACCTGGAACTTTGTCTTCTTCTCACCTGACCGACGTTCATCCTTCATTCCACTTCGTGAGGCTCCCGGCTTCATAGCGTAGACCAGCAATAATCCTCAACACCCGTGTAGATCCTAACTTCTGGGGACACAAACCATGTTCCTTGTGGGTCTGGATGAAGGTTTGCCTGGTTCCTGTGAGAATCCTGCGCCTGGCCCAAGCATTAAGGAGTGGGACTATCCCACTCAAATGACCAGCAGGTAGCGTATGTGAGCAGATAATACTGCATCATCCCTTTCTCCGTCTGACTTAGCAGGTCTTCACTTGGAGGGAACGCCATCCCGCCGCAAGTGAGGGACTCATCCAGACTTTCTCGACTAGACTTGTAGCAGTTTTTCCTCATTAGTGGAGGAGCTTCCTGAAACTATTTATTCTTTGTATGCCTGGGTGTCCAAAGTCAGTCTCCTGCCAACCAGCACAGCTTCTTGTGTCGTCTCTCTGCATATTATTTACAAAACAATCACTATTGATTATGATGAGATATTACACAATTATGTTGATGTTTTCTTCAGATAGTTTAGTTTATATCGACACACACGGGATGACTTTGCCATCATTTCACACACATCATTTCCTCATTTTTTAAGCAGTATCGTCTCAAACTGCCATACCAGGTACATCCATCCATCATCTTCCGCTTATCCGAGGTCGGGTCGCGGGGGCAAAAGCCTAAGCAGGGAAACCCAGACTTCCCTCTCTCCAGCCACTTCGTCTAGCTCTTCCCGGGGGATCCCGAGGCGTTCCCAGGCCAGCCGGGAGACATAGTCTTCCCAACGTGTCCTGGGTCTTCCCCGTGGCCTCCTACCGGTTGGACGTGCCCTAAACACCTCCCTAGGGAGGCGTTCGGGTGGCATCCTGACCAGATGCCCGAACCACCTCATCTGGCTCCTCTCCATGTGGAGGAGCAGCGGCTTTACTTTGAGTTCCTCCCGGATGGCAGAGCTTCTCACCCTATCTCTAAGGGAGAGGAAACTCATTTGGGCCGCTTGTACCCGTGATCTTATCCTTTCGGTCATGACCCAAAGCTCATGACCATAGGTGAGGATGGGAACGTAGATCGACCGGTAAATTGAGAGCTTTGCCTTCCGGCTCAGCTCCTTCTTCACCACAACGGATCGGTACAACGTCCGCATTACTGAAGACGCCGCACCGATCCGCCTGTCGATCTCACCATCCACTCTTCCCTCACTCGTGAACAAGACTCCTAGGTACTTGAACTCCTCCACTTGGGGCAGGGTCTCTTCGCCCAATCCGGAGATGGCATTCCACCCTTTTCCGGGCGAGAACCATGGACTCGGACTTGGAGGTGCTGATTCTCATTCCGGTCGCTTCATACTCTGATGCGAACCGATCCAGTGAGAGCTGAAGATCCCTGTCAGATGAAGCCATCAGGACCACATCATCTGCAAAAAGCAGAGACCTAATCCTGCGGTCACCAAACCGGAACCCCTCAACGCCTTGACTGTGCCTAGAAATTCTGTCCATAAAAGTTATGAACAGAATCTGTGACAAAGGACAGCCTTGGCGGAGTCCAACCCTCACTGGAAATGTGTTCGACTTACTGCCGGCAATGCGGACCAAGCTCTGGCACTGATCGTACAGGGAGCGGACCGCCACAATCAGACAGTCCGATACCCCATACTCTCTGAGCACTCCCCACAGGACTTCCCGAGGGACACGGTCCAATGCCTTCTCCAAGTCCACAAAGCACATGTAGACTGGTTGGGCAAACTCCCATGCACCCTCAAGAACCCTGCCGAGAGTATAGAGCTGGTCCACAGTTCCACGACCAGGACGAAAACCACACTGTTCCTCCTGAATTCGAGGTTCGACTATCCGGCGTAGCCTCCTCTCCAGTACACCTGAATAAACCTTACCGGGAAGGCTGAGGAGTGTGATCCCACGATAGTTGGAACACACCCTCCGGTCCCCCTTCTTAAAGAGAGGAACCACCACCCCCGGTCTGCCAATACCAGGTACAGTCCTGCTCAAAAGTGTACGTACACTTGTAAAGAACATAATGTCATGGCTGTCTGGACTTTCCAATCATTTTTTTTATTTTTTTTGTGATGTAGTGATCGGAGCACATACTTGTCGCTCACAAAACGTTTATGAATTCATTATGGCTCGACTGAAAATGTGAGCAATCAAAAGTATACGTACAGCAGGGGTGTCCAAAGTGCGGCCCGCAGCTAATTGTTTAGCGGCCCACCACACATTTTGCAAAAATGGCAAAATTTGATAGTATTGCAAAAATAAATTAAAAAAAAGTGGAATGAGGTCAAATCTAATGAGAAAAATTGGCAATGTTGACACAAAGCTGCCATGCAAGCAGTTTTTTTTTGTTCCTTTTGTCTTTATATTATTTTTTTTCCCATTGCTCAAAAAAAAAAACGACAAAAAAAACCTGTTAGAATGAATTATTAGTTAAAACTGATCACTTTAAAATGTTTTATGTGGAAAAATATGTGGTTGCCATATAAAAACATCAAAGTTTTGACAAAAGAGCATAAAACAAACAAAATAATAGTTCAGACTTAAAATCGACAGATATATCGGAAGTTGATCTTGAAATTTAAGTGTTAAAAGTAAAAAAATAAATGAGTGGGGAATCTTTCAAATCTCAAATATATTTAGTAGGATTTTATTTCACTTTTCACTGTGATTACTCAAAAATATTAAATAATTAAAATCAATGGTGTCCTGCATTATTGATCTTTGAGGGCTTTAATTGCTAAATAAAGGAACTCCATCCATCCATCCATCTTCTTCCGCTTATCCGAGGTCGGGTCGCGGGGGCAACAGCCTAAGCAGGGAAACCCAGACTTCCCTCTCCCCAGCCACTTCGTCTAGCTCTTCCCGGGGGATCCCGAGGCGTTCCCAGGCCAGCCGGGGGACATAGTCTTCCCAACGTGTCCTGGGTCTTCCCGGTGGCCTCCTACCGGTTGGACGTGCCCGAACACCTCCCTAGGGAGGTGTTCGGGTGGCATCCTGACCAGATGCCCGAACCACCTCACCTGGCTCCTCTCCATGTGGAGAAGCAGCGGCTTTACTTTGAGTTCCTCCCGGATGGCAGAGCTTCTCACCCTATCTCTAAGGGGGAGACCCAAACTCATTTGGGCCGCTTGTACCCGTGATCTTATCCTTTCGGTCATGACCCAAAGCTCATGACCATAGGTGAGGATGGGAACGTAGATCGACCGGTAAATTGAGAGCTTTGTCTTCCGGCTCAGCTCCTTCTTCACCACAACGGATCCATACAACGTCCGCATTTAAGGAACTCTCCTGAAGGAATCAATAAAGTGCTATCCATCCATCTAAATACTTCATATTTCAGTTTTACTATAAAAACAAAGTTGTCTTTGACAGAAAACGCGTAAAACCTTATTTGTTTTACTTTATATCAACCTCAAGTTGGGGGAGGAGACCCTGCCCCAAGTGGAGGAGTTCAAGTACCTAGGAGTCTTGTTCACGAGTGGATGGTGAGATCGACAGGCGGATCGGTGCGGCGTCTTCAGTAATGCGGACGTTGTATTTATCCGTTGTGGTGAAGAAGGAGCTGAGCCGGAAGGCAAAGCTCTCAATTTACCGGTCGATCTACGTTCCCATCCTCACCTATGGTCATGAGCTTTGGGTCATGACCGAAAGGATAAGATCACGGGTACAAGCGGCCCTCTCCCTTAGAGATAGGGTGAGAAGCTCTGTCATCCGGGAGGAACTCAAAGTAAAGCCGCTGCTCCTTCAAATCGAGAGGAGCCAGGACAAGTTGGGAAGACTATGTCTCCCGGCTGGCCTGGGAACGCCTCGGGATCCTCCGGGAAGAGCTAGACCAAGTGGCTGGGGAGAGGGAAGTCTGGGCTTCCCTGCTTGGGCTGCTGTCCCCGTGACCCGACCTCTGATAAGCGGAAGAAGATGGATGGATGGCAACCTCAAGTTGATATAGAGATTTACTGTAAAAGTTAAATAAAAAATGATAATAATAATTTGACTTATTTTTAACATTTTAGTGACTGAGACCCTCTAAGGATAAAAAAAAAAAATCCATGTATTTTGTTATGGTTTGAAAATGAAAAATATCAAAATGGCCCCCGCATGCTTTAATTGGTGGAAAAAGTTTGGACACCCCTGACATACAGCAATGTTCATATTTGCTTACATGTCCCTTGGCAAGTTTACCTGCAATAAGGTGCTTTTGCTAACCATCCACAAGCTTCTGCTCACATTTTTCACCACAAAATTGCTGCAGTTCAGCTAAATGTGTTGCTTTTCTGACATGGACTTGTTTCTTCAGCATTGTCCACACCTCAGGACTTTGGGAAGGCCATTCTACAACTTTCATTCCAGCCTGATTTAGCCACATGATCACAAGATAAGGAGGAAAGTTCTGTGGTCAGATGAAACAAAAATGGATCGTGAACTCGATCGTGGCGTCGCTCCCGGCACGTCCCCGCCTCCTCGCCGCCATCTTGGGCCGGGCTCCGGCGTGCCCTACCTCGCTGCTCGTTCGCCGGCTCTGCCTCTCCACAATCGCATTTTCAGTACAGCCATAATAAATTCATCAAAGAAGCAAAGTTAATTTGTGACCGAGTATGTGCTCCGATCACTACATCACAAAAAAAATAAGAAATGATCGGAAAGTCAAGACAGCCATGACGTCATGTTCTTCACAAGTGTACGTACACTTTTGACCATATGCTTCCCTACACTTCCTGTGCACTCCCAGCTGGACCAGCTTTGTTCTTTTTTAGTATATTCTAACCACTTTTACCTGCACCCTGTTTCCAGTCCTCGCATCTTTTTGGTCACCATACATCCCTCCATGGAAAAAGTTTGGACACCCCTTGTTTTACTCTTGTTTTTTTATTTCCAAGGCTTGCGTCATCATTCTGTGGCCACGCCTCTTTCTGCGCTGAGCTAAACTTATGTACAGTAGTTTGTGTTCATGGACACACTCCGGTCTCTTTACATAGTTCCTGCAACGTGTCCTTTGCAGCCCCGAGGCCTGGTATCGCCATGACGACAGAGCGTGGGTGTCATTTCAATATTATTGTATGAAATGTTACGTTTATTCTAAGGTTCTTTTTCTATTTATCCTTTGCCTTTTATGACTCCAAATAGACAACGATGAAAATTAGGAACAATAAACCGGTGAGAAGGATGTGGATTCTTGTGTACACCTTCATTTTATTTATTGTCAAACTCAGTCCTTTTATGTGGCCCGCGAAAGCTTGGAAAAATGGGTTTCAATAAAATACTTTTTTTGTTGTTTTCTAAATGCATTCGTTCTTTAAATTTTGACTGAAAAAAAATGCATATTTTAAACTTGAATATTATCTCATTTAAAACCTCTTCTCACTCCGGCACTTACCAAAGGCATGCAGTAAAAAATTTGAGTGGGATGTAAGCTTGGACCTTATATCCTACTGAATAGCTCTTAATCTTCTTCCCTTTATGAGATTTCAAATTACCGGTATTGAAATCAGCCTCCTCCATTTTGAAAATGATGAATGGGGAAGTATCACGAGTTTGACCCGGCGGTAATACTAAGCATGCACTAATTGTGAATTGTATTTTATATAGCACTTTTCTCAAGTGATTCAAAGCGCTTTACATAGTGACACCCAATATCTAAGTTACATTTAAACCAGTGTGGGTGGCACTGGGAGCAGGTGGGTAAAGTGTCTTGCCCAAGGACACAACGGCAGTGACTAGGATGGCGGAAGCGGGAATCGAACCTGCAACCCTCAAGTTGCTGGCACGGCCACTCTACCAACCGAGCTATGCCGCCTAATTCTTTTGCAAAGCGAGTTTTACCCGGCAGTAATTCAAGGCAGGCGCATACTATGTGCTCTGGCGGCAATTCAAGGGGCAAGGATGAAAGATTCGTGGATGAGGAAAGTGAGAGTTAAGGACTAGAAAAAAAGAAAAAAAAACTAGACGGCAGAGCGATTCAGATGTTATTAGACAGATTTACTAAGCTAATTGGGACGGCGTGGCGCAGTGGGAGAGTGGCCGTGCGCAACCCGAGAGTCCCTGGTTCAAATCCCACCTAGTACCAACCTCGTCATGTCCGTTGTGTCCTGAGCAAGACACTTCACCCTTGCTCCTGATGGGTGCTGGTTGGCGCCTTGCATGGCAGCTCCCTCCATCAGTGTGTGAATGGGTAAATGTGGAAGTAGTGTCAAAGCGCTTTGAGTACCTTGAAGGTAGAAAAGCGCTATACAAGTACAACCCATTTAATTCTGGAAAATCCCTTATCTGCTTATTGTGTTACTAGTGTTTTAGTGAGATTATATGGTTGCACCTGTACAACCTGAAAGTTGGAGGGGTGTGGTGACCGCCAGTGTCTCCGAGGGAAGTCACGTGTCTCAACGAGCAGAGGCAGCCGATGCTTCCTCCACAGTGGAAGCATCCAACGGTTGGGGGCGGCCGGTGGGAGGAGGCAAGAGAGTCCGCAGCTGCCTCTTTGACGGGTGCAGGAGGAACGACGCAAGCTCTCCGCTCATGTCTACGGTAAGAGCCGACTTATTGCCAACATTTTATCACCGAAACTTGCTGGTTGACATGTGGTAGGGAACCATGTCGGCTTGACCACTCTGTTCCATAGTAAAGCTTCACCGTCATCTTTCGGGAACGTAAACACTGGCTCTGTTTGTGTTCCTAAAGGCGGCCGCAATGCACCGCTTCCCACCTACATCTTTCTTCTTTGACGTCTCCATTATTAATTGAACAAATTGCGAAAGATTCAGCAACACAGATGTCCAGAATACTGTGGAATTATGCGATGAAAAGAGACGACTTATAGATGTTTCTGTTTGGATGTCTCTACTAACGCTTGTCACATTTCTTTGGAAATACAAAATGAGCACTCAGCAATTACTCCTACTTTGGCCGCTCTTGTAATACAAATACAAGTTTGTTCCAACAGAGACATACCTATTTTTGTTTTATAAAGAACTCGGCATTCTTTACATTCCACTTCATAGCCTGCAGCTAATCGTTTGCCGGCCCTCCACACATTCTGCAAAGATTGCAAAATTGATAGTATTGCAAAAATAAATACAAAAATTCAAAAAAAAAAAGTGGAATGAGGTGAAATCTAATGAGAAAAAGTGGCAATGTTGACACAAAGCTGCCATGCAAGCAGTTTTTTTGTTCCTTTTGTCTTTATATTCTTTTTTTTTTTTCACCGCTAAAAAAAAACAAACATAAAAATCTATGTTATAATGAATTTTTACTTAAAAATGATCACTTTACAATGTTATATGTGCAAAAAATATTGTATATGTTCTGTGTTTGCCATATAAAAACAACAAAGTTTTGACAAAAGAGCATAAAACAAACAAAATAATAGTTCAAACTTAAAATCGACATCGGAAGTTGATCTTGAAATTGAAGTGTTAAAAGTAAAAAAAAAAAAAAAAAATCATAATAAAAATGCATCACTTTATGAGTGGGGAACCTTTCGCATCTCAAATATATTTAGTAGGATTTTATTGAACTTTTCACTGTGATTACTCCAAAATATTAAATAATAAAATCAAAAGTGTCCTGCATTATTGATCTTTGAGGGCTTTAATTTCCAAATATAGTAACTCTCCTGAAGGAATCAATATATAAATACTGCATATTTATTTTTTTATTTATTTTATTTATTTATTTTGGCAATCTTCACATAAAACAAAGAACAACAACAAAAAAGAGAAAAACAAAAAACAAACACTCATTTGAGCAATGATTGAGCCGAAAGGGTGTACGTTGAAGCAACGTTTATATAAACCTACCCCATCACAACAAGAACAAGGTTCAAAATATATAAAATCTAAAACATGCTTCACTTGTATTACTTTTTTTTTTAAACAATATATGAGCAACATATACGTAGCACACGTCTCATATACACAGTTTAACATTTAAATCAAACATATACATTTGTACACTTTTATATATATATATATATATATATATATATATATATATTATCCATCCATCCATCTTCTTCTGCTTATCCGAGGTCGGGTCGCGGGGGCAGCAGCCTAAGCAGGGAAGCCCAGACTTCCCTCTCCCCAGCCCCTTCGTCCAGCTCTTCCCGGGAAGAGCTATACATATTATATATACACAATTTATTTAAATTCCATATACTGCATATTTTAGTTTTATTATAAAAAAAACAAAGTTGTCTTTGACAGAAAAGGCATAAAACCTTATTTGTTTTACTTTATATCAACCTCAAGTCCATATAGAGATTTACTGTAAGCATTAAATAAAACATAATAATAATAATTTTGAACATTTTAGTGACTGAGATCCTCTATGCTCCCCAGGAGCCCTAAGGATTATAAAAAAACAAAAATCAATATATTTGAAAATGCTTAAATTTTTCCGTCTGCGGCCCTCTGTGGAAAAAGTTTGGACTACTTCTACTGAAATACACAAGCTGCATTCAGGGTAACGGGACATTTGAGCGTCAATAAACTGTCCAGTTTTACAACTCAAACAGCAATTGCGAGATTTCCCAGGTTCGCTGAACGTCTCACCGGCATCTTACATTGTGGCACCTGTGTATTGTAGACGAGTCAGAAGATAAATGCTTCTATAAGAAGGAGAATTTGTTTTGAGAGCTGCTGTGTCTCATTTGATGTCATGTCTTCCTCAATTCATAACAAGTATATCAAACGTGGGACTTCTGCTTCAATCTTTATTCCACTAGTTCATAATCACTTCCGGTGTGGTGGTGTACTTAAGTGTATTTATTTAAAAGCATGGCCATGCTATCCTCGCCTAAACAAATATTTATTCATGACTGAAGAGATATTAACTATAAGCCACACGGTGCCCGTAAGGACCAGATGAGTCGCCCGCTGGCCTGTTCTAAAAATAGCTCAAATAGCAGCACTTACCAGTGAGCTGCCTCTATTTTTTTTAATTGTATTTATTTACTAGCAAGCTGGTCTCGCTTTGCTGGACATTTTTAATTCTAAGAGAGACAAAACTCAAATAGAATTTGAAAACCCAAGAAAATATTTGAAAGACTTGGTCTTCACTTGTTTAAATAAATTCATTTATTTTTTTACTTTGCTTCTTATAACTTTCAGGAAGATAATTTTAGAGGAAAAAAATACAACCTTAAAAATGAATTTAGGATTTTTAAACACATATGCCTGTTTACCTTTTAAATTCCTTCCTCTTCTTTCCTGACAATTTAAATCAATGTTCAAGTAAATTCATATTTATTATTGTAAAGAATAATAAATACATTTTAATTCTTCATTTTTAGCTTCTGTTTTTTTCCACGAAGAATATTTGTGAAATATTTCTTCAAACTTATTATGATTAAAATAAAAAAAAATGATTCTGGAAAATCTAGAAATCCGTAGAATCAAATTTAAATCTTATTTCAAAGTCTTTTGAATTTCTTTTAAAAATTTTCTTCCGGAAAATCCAGAAGAAATAATGATTTGTCCGTGTTAGAAATATATCCATCCATTTCCTACTGTTTATTCCCTTTGGGGTCACAGGGGGCGCTGGTGCCTATCTCAGCTACAATCGGGCGGAAGGCGGCATACACCCTGGACAAGACGCCACCTCATCGCAGTGTTAGAAAAATAGCTTAGTCCAATTTGTTATATATTCTAACAAAGTGCAGATTGGATTTTAACCTATTAAAAACATGTCATCAAAATTCTAAAATTACTAATGATGTTCTGTAAACAGTTTTAAAAATTTTTTTCCAAAAGATTCGAATTAGCTAGTTTTTCTCTTCATTTTTTTCCGGTTGAATTTTGAATTTTAAAGAGTCGAAATTGACGATAAACTATGTTTCAAAATGTAATTTTAATTTTTTTCCTGTTTTCTCCTCTTTTAAACCGTTCAATTAAGTGTTTTTTCATCATTTATACAAAAAAACTTTCCGTAAAAGGAAAAAAAATGTACGACGGAATGACAGACAGAAATACCAATTATATATATATATATATATATATATATATACAAGCGGTGTGCAGCTTTAGCGGTCGCGGAGGCAAAAACTCGGACATGGGAAGAGTTCGGGGAAGCCATGGAAAACGACTTCCGGACGGCTTCGAAGCGATTCTGGACCACCATACGGCGCCTCAGGAAGGGGAAGCAGTGCACTATCAACACCGTGTATGGTGCGGATGGTGTTCTGCTGACTTCGACTGCGGATGTTGTGGATCGGTGGAGGGAATACTTCGAAGACCTCCTCAATCCCACCAACACGTCTTTCTTTGAGGAAGCGGTGCCTGGGGAATCTGTAGTGGACTCTCCTATTTCTGGGGCTGAGGTCGCTGACGTAGTTAAAAAGCTCCTCGGCGGCAAGGCCCCGGGGGTGGATGAGATCCGCCCGGAGTTCCTTAAGGCTCTGGATGCTGTAGGGCTGTCTTGGTTGACAAGACTCTGCAGCATCGCGTGGACATCGGGGGCGGTACCTCTGGATTGGCAGACCGGGGTGGTGGTCCCTCTCTTTAAGAAGGGGGACCGGAGGGTGTGTTCCAACTATCGTGGGATCACACTCCTCAGCCTTCCCGGTAAGGTTTATTCAGGTGTACTGGAGAGGAGGCTTCGCCGGATAGTCCAACCTCGGATTCAGGAGGAACAGTGTGGTTTTCGTCCTGGTCGTGGAACTGTGGACCAGCTCTATACTCTCGGCAGGGTTCTTGAGGGTGCATGGGAGTTTGCCCAACCAGTCTACATGTGCTTTGTGGACTTGGAGAAGGCATTCGACCGTGTCCCTCGGGAAGTCCTGTGGGGAGTGCTCAGAGAGTATGGGGTATCGGAATGTCTTATTGTGGCAGTCCGCTCCCTGTATGATCAGTGTCAGAGCTTGGTCCGCATTGCTGGCAGTAAGTCGGACACGTTTCCAGTGAAGGTTGGACTCCGCCAAGGCTGTCCTTTGTCACCGATTCTGTTCATAACTTTTATGGACAGAATTTCTAGGCGCAGCCAAGGCGTTGAGGGGTTCCGGTTTGGTGGCCACGGGATTAGGTCTCTGCTTTTTGCAGATGATGTAGTCCTGATGGCTTCATCTGGCCGGGATCTTCAGCTCTCACTGGATCGGTTCGCAGCCGAGTGTGAAGCGACCGGAATGAGAATCAGCACCTCCAAGTCCGAGTCCATGGTTCTCGCCCGGAAAAGGGTGGAGTGCCATCTCCGGGTTGGGGAGGAGACCCTGCCCCAAGTGGAGGAGTTCAAGTACCTAGGAGTCTTGTTCACGAGTGGGGGAAGAGTGGATCGTGAGATCGACAGGCGGATCGGTGCGGCGTCTTCAGTAATGCGGACGTTGTATCGATCCGTTGTGGTGAAGAAGGAGCTGAGCCGGAAGGCAAAGCTCTCAATTTACCGGTCGATCTACGTTCCCATCCTCACCTATGGTCATGAGCTTTGGGTCATGACCGAAAGGATAAGATCACGGGTACAAGCGGCCGAAATGAGTTTCCTCCGCCGGGTGGCGGGGCTCTCCCTTAGAGATAGGGTGAGAAGCTCTGCCATCCGGGAGGAGCTCAACGTAAAGCCGCTGCTCCTCCACATCGAGAGGAGCCAGATGAGGTGGTTCGGGCATCTGGTCAGGATGCCACCCGAACGCCTCCCTAGGGATGTGTTTAGGGCACGTCCAGCTGGTAGGAGGCCACGGGGAAGACCCAGGACACGTTGGGAAGACTATGTCTCCCAGCTGGCCTGGGAACGCCTCGGGATCCCCCGGGAAGAGCTAGACGAAGTGGCTGGAGATAGGGAAGTCTGGGCTTCCCTGCTTAGGCTGCTGCCCCCGCGACCCGACCTCGGATAAGCGGAAGATGATGGATGGATGGATGGATGGATATATATATATATATATGGATATATATATATATATATGTATATATATATATATATATATATATATATATATATATATATATATATATATAACGGAGGGTGCTTACAGACATCAGTCGTTTACCAAGCAAAGGTAACACGCAAGGACATTAACACATCCGACACGTACGTAGGATTAACCGAAGCAGCGTTCAAAACAAGATGGAATAATCACAACGCCTCCTTTAGAAACCAGACTTTGCGGAATTCTACAGAACTCAGCAAACACATTTGGAACCTCAAAGACAATAATGTTGAATATTCAATAACATGGCAAATTCTTGCAACCAGCACACCTTACAACAGTGGTAATAAAAGATGCAACCTATGCTTGAAAGAGAAACTGTTTATTACATATCACCCAGACCTGTCATCCCTCAACAAGTGCAGTGAAATCGTATCAGCGTGCCGTCACAGACGGAAACACCTCCTAGGTAACACATGAGCCAATCACCACGCCCCTACGCCTGCCTGTACCCACCCACTCTGTGCCCTATATAAACCATTGTATGTGAATGCTTCCATTAAAATCTCCTGATGATTGAGGGAACCCCTCATGAAACAGTTCTGTAGAGATGAAGTAGTCTTGTGATTTTTCCCACACCTATATATATATATATATATATATATATATGTATGTATGTATATATTTATTTATTTATTAAAGGTATATTCAGCAAATTGGCTATTTATGGCAATATATTTAAGTGTATCAAACTGGTAGCTTTTCACATGAATCAGTAGCCAAGAAGTAGTACTTGCTTTCAAAAAGGTTGCTGACCACTGCTGTAATGACCAGACATTAACTGCGTGTGTGTCTACTGTCCACTTTTGGAACTCAACCAGCAATTGCGGGATTTCCCAGCCTCCCTGAACGCCGCGCTAACATCTTTGATTGGCGCCACCTGTGTGACGTGGACGACGAAGTAAGTGTTCGGCAGGAAGATGGAAGTTTTCTACAGCAGGGACATTTTCACCTGGTATTTCTCATTTCACATAATGTGTTGTTTACATATGTTTATCATCAGCAAGTCAACCTTGGGCTCGACACCTGACTTCCGCTTGACTCTTTAAGTCCACTAGTTTATTTGAAAATGACTTCCGGTGTCATGGCGACTTGAAACTACTCCAAATAGTCTTATTCTTACCCAGAGAAAGCTTTAATATTGACAGTTGACTAATTAACTATCATACACCTATCTTAGGAACATTCTTTAAATGTAAATGAGAATTGGACCCCGACTTAAAAGGCCTACTGAAATGATATGTTCTTATTTAAACGGGGATAGCAGCTCCATTCTATGTGTCATACTTGATCATTTCGCCATATTTTTGCTGAAAGGATTTAGTAAAGAATATCCACGATTAGGTTTGCAACTTTTGGTCGCTAATAAAAAAAGCCTTGCCTGTAACGGAAGTAGCAGACGATGTGCGCGTGACGTCACGGGTCGTGGAGCTCCTCACATCTGAACGTTGTTTACAATCATGGCCACCAGCAGCGAGAGCGATTCGTACTGAGAAAGCAACGATTCCCCCATTAATTTGAGCGAGGATGAAAGATTCGTGGATGAGGAAATTTGGAGTGAATTACTAGAAAAAAAAAGGCAGATTGCAGTGGGAGCGATTCAGATGTTATTAGACACATTTACTAGGATCATTCTGGAAAATACCTTATCTGCCTATTGTTTTAGTGAGATTATACACTACCTGAAAGTCGGAGGGGTGCGGTCACGGGTGTGTTGACGCCAGAGTCTCTGAGGGAAGTCACGCGCTGCAGCAGGACAGAAGCGCCGCTGGTGTCTCCGGTAAGAGCGGACTTATTACCACAATTTTCTCACCGAAAACTCCCGGTTGACATTTGGTCAGGATCCATGTTCGCTTGACCGCTCCGTTCCATAGTAAAGCTTCACCTCCGGGAATTTTAAACAAGGAAATGCTGGGTGTTTGTGTGGCTAAATGCTAAATGTTTCCCACCTCCAAATTTCTACTTTGACTTCTCCATTATTAATTGAAGAAATTGCAAAAGATTCAGCAACACAGAAGTCCAGAATACCGTGGAATTAGGCGATTAAAGCAGACTACTTAAATCAATTAGATCAAAATTATTCAACCCCCACATAATTTTGGTGTTTTAGCAAGTTGGAAATTTATTGCGTATTTTGTTTATAGTCATATCAAATAAAGATGTGTCAAATAGACAAATGCAACTTAAATTGTAACACTGTATTTTACAAAATACCAAAAAATGACATTTTTCTCAATATCTCTTTGACAAAATTATTCAACCCCTTGAAGATCATAACTCTTAAGAACAGAATTTGAGTAAGGTCTTTTCAATCAGGTGTTGGAAACACCTGTAGATGTGATGAGAACCATAACGAGCAACAATTAAACTGATTGAAAAAAAGACTGTGACGCTCTGCTTCTTGTAGATGGTCAATGGTGTATTTGCAACATGGTGAAGTCCAGGGAGTGGTCAAAGAAGTCAAGAGAGGAGGTAATTTCTCTTCGTAAGAAAGGATATGGATATAAGAAAATAGCAAAGACGTTACACATTCCAAGAGACACAGTTGGGAGCATAATTTGCAAGTTTAAAGCTAAAAGCACAGTGGAAACACTACCTGGCCGTGGTAAAAAGAGGATGCTGTGTGCGTTCAGTGGTGAAAAACCCCCGGGTAACAGCTGAGGAACTACAACAGGACACTGCAGAGGGGGAAAACAGGTTTCGTCCCAGACAATAAGGCGCGCACTACGAGATGAAGGCCTCCATGCCAGAACTCCCAGGCGCACCCCACTTCTGACTACCAGGCACAAGGAAAATAGACTCCAGTATGCCAAAAATCATCTAGACCAGGGGTGCCCATTACGTCGATCGCGAGCTACCAGTCGACCACGGGGGGTGTGTCAGTCGATCTCCAGCCAGGCTTTTAAAAAAAATAGACCTAAAAATTAGTGTTCATCAATCTTCACTAAGACGTCACTTAAATGACATTCACGGTACCGGAGGGTCTTGTGAGATGACGCTGGCTGCTGCAAGATCATTATTATGAAAATATGACCGAGAGGAAGGCGAGAAACACTTTTTATTTCAACAGACTCTCGCGCCGTACCTTCCGTCAAAACTCTAAAGGCCGACTGCACATTTCCTATCTTCACAATAAAAGCCCTGCTTCATGCTGCCTGCGCTAACTAAATACAGAGTCTCGGAAAACTGGCGTGCACAAGCGATCTCTCAGAAAGCTGCAGGCATGAAGCAGGGTTTTTATTGTGAAGATAGGAAATGTGCAGTCGGCCTTTAGAGTTTTGACGGAAGGGACGGCGCGAAAGTCTGTTGAAATAAAAAGTGTTTCTCGCCTTCCTCTCTGTCATTTTTTCATAATAATGAACTGGCAGCAGCCAGCGTCATCTCACAAGACCCTCGGGTGCCGTGAATGTCAATCAAGCAAGCTACGGAATTTGCCGCCAATGTTTTTCTTGTAAAGTGTATGGAAGCTGGATGAATTAGATGCCAAAAACCAACCACTTTCATGTGGTATTGTACAGGAAGGACAACTTTTTTTCTCCTCCATTTGAAAATGTGGGCATTATCATCATTACTGTCTGATTCCAATCAATGCAAGTCATCAGAATCAGGTAACACACCAACTTATATTCTTCTCTTTGTGAAAGAAAGACATCTATATGTATTACACATGCTTGTATTATCATTAAACACATTTAACTTGTTTACAAAAATGTCTCTTTCATAAATAAATAAATATAAATGATATATATAAATGAGGTAGATCCCCTCGAGTTGGTCATTTGAAAAGTAGCTCGCCTGCAGAAAAAGTGTGGGCACCCCTGATCTAGACAAACCCCAAAGGTTTTGGGAAACTGTTCTATGGAGTGAGGAGACAAAAGTGGAACTCTTTGGGCCTATGAATCAGCGTTATGTCTGGAGGAGAAAAAATGAAGCTTACAAAGAGAAGAACACCTTGCCTACTGTTAAGCATGGTGGGCGGTCAATCATGCTCTGGGGCTGTTTCTCTGCCTCAGGTACTGGGAATCTCCAGCGCGTTCAAGGCATTATTAATTCTATTTCCTAGCAGGATATATTAGCTGCAAATGTCATGAAGGCTTGGGAGACGTTGGACCTTCCAACAGGACAAGGATCCCAAGCATACCTCCAAATCAACATCAGAGTGGTTGCAGAAGAAGGGCTGGAAGACTCCGGAGTGGCCTTCACAGTGGCCAGACCTAAATCCTCTAGATAAGCTGCGGTGGGACTTGAAGAAGGCAGTTGCAGCACGCAAGCCCGAGAATATGAATGAACTGGAGGCCTTTGACCAAGAGGAATGGGCTAAAATACCTGTAGATGCTTGCAAGAAGCTTGTGTGGGCTTATGTATCACCTTTGAAGGATGTCATTACTGCCAAAGGCTGTTCTACTAAGTACTAAAGATGCATGGAACTAGGGGGTTGAATCATTTTGTCAATGACTTATTAAGAAAAATGTCCTTTTTTGCTATTTTGTAAAATACAGTGTTACAATTGAAGTTGCATTTGTCTGTTTGACACATCTTTATTTGATATGACTATAAACAAAATACAGAATAAATGTCCCACTTGCTAAAACACCAAAATTGTGTGGGGGTTGAATAATTTTGATCACAACTGTACATTTATTAGCAACTGTCATGTACACAACATGCAAGCAAATACAGGACAGCCTCAATTCCAGTCCTTCAACAACCGCTATTTCTTTTAATATATTTTATTTTTAGGGCTGGGCAACAATTAAAAATTTTAATCGAAGTTAATCGCACTATGTCTCCGATTAATCGCGATTAACTGCATTGTATACGCAAAGCCCAATAATGAATTCAAAAGTAGTGTGTAGTGCACCTTTATTGGAATATTCTCCCACATGAACAAAAGCTTCAAAACATTTGTTGTGCAAACACAATTTAAATCATCCATCCATCCATCCATTTTCTACCGCTTATTCCCTTTCGGGGTCGCGGGGGGTGCTGGCGCCTATCTCAGCTACAATCGGGCGGAAGGCGGAGTACACCCTGGACAGTCCTTGTTAAACAGTAGCAGTTAAATAGCATATTTTATGAAAATCAACTCCAAAAATGTCAATACAAACATTTAAGCTTATTGCCACTGCCAGGGTATTTAAGTTATCCTGTTTGTTATGGAAAATAAATATAATCTACATACAAATCTCTGAGCCACAATCATAACATCTGAACAGGCAATTTCTGAGGTAACAGCAGAAACATTTTTTTTTTATCAGGGATCTTATGTTTAAAAAAAAACTATATTATAGGTAGTGGGCTGTTTTAGGGAATTTTTGATCAAATTATCCGTAGTAGCAATATTAATAATGTTGTGTTTATTCTGCGTAGTGCACTTAAAATAATTATGACCATATCTAGGAATTGATATGATGGGAATTTTCCGATTGTTTGCTTGGTGCTTTGATAAACTGAACGCATCATATACATGGTACTATATTGTGATGTTATGAGCCAGGGAATAAAAGAACTACCCTACCCAGCATGCAACAGGAGTGACGAGCATGCGCGGTAGCCCGGTATAGGTTGTGTCGCCATGACGGCATCTTGTATGTTGTGATATGCACGCTCTGAAAGCAAACGTTAAGAACTCAGCCAACACTCCTGGTCTGCATTATTCATAAATAGACAGACAACACATATACTCCGCTGCTTCACAGGCCGCTGGATGTAGCCGGCAAAGTATTCCCATGCTAGCTAGCCGGTCTAGCAAGCACGCGTCATTCAGTCCAAAACGGCCCGATCTATCCACATCCAGAATTGTCTGGCGGTCGTAAGTGATCCCGGAGTGACCACGCTGTAAGCCAGCCATGAAATTTGCATAATTGTCCGGTATTTTTGCCAAATGTTCCATCTTTACCAAGAGCCCCTCGACGCCGGGCGACGCCATCTTGTTAAGAAAAGGCGTTAACAAAATAAAAGCATGTAAACAACATACGCAAATGTGCGATAAAATAATTTTCGGCGTTAATAGATTGATGAGTTAACTCGTAATTAACGCATTAATTTGCCCACCCCTATTTATTTTACTTTTATTTATTAGGAAGATTTGGACACAGTGCTGTATGTGAATGTGATTTGTCAGTTTGGACCCCTAAAGTGTCTTTCCTTCTCCTTGAGGTGCTTCCAGAGGATGTCAGGACCCCCCCAGGAAGTGTCCCCTCTGAAAGTGAAACCGGAGCAGTAATATCTTCATGCCATGGAAGGCAGTCATCATGTTTGAAGATGGAGGACCAGGAGCAGGCAATGGCTGACTGTGGGATCTGAAGGTAAATTGACACTTTGGCATGGGAGTGGAAGGCTAAGTGCTGGTAAATGTCAGCAGGAGGACAGCTCCATCTTAAATTGGGTGGCACCCAAATGCCCTCCTATTGCATCATGTGGTATGAATCACTTCCTGTTGCCTTTTGCTGTGCCTTCTATCAGCGGCAGTCAATGACAATAACACTCTTCCTAGGGTGCTTTAGTGAGCATAATGGATTCAAGGAAGTTCATTGTTGCACCAGCACATGTTTACACACGAGATGACTCTGCACTCTGGGGTTCCAGTGAGGGAACACATGACATATCAACTGAATATGAAGACAAATATAATGGCTGCTTTTGAAACTACTTTCCATTAGGGATGTTCCCATCAGTGTTCTTTATGATACCCATCATCCATTTTTACATCTATTTATAGGGAGTAGGGTTGGGCCGATACCAATATAAATGCGTTTGGTAAAATATTTGATGTATATTTTTTAGTCCAAAAAAAAGCATTTATGAAGCAAGATTCGTTTTGTGAAGTCACTCGTGCTTTGGGAACCCAGCGGGAGGCTAATCACATAGCAGTATCAACACCGTCTTGCTGTGGATTCTCTGCATGGAGTCAAAAGAAAGTGTGGTATATTAAGCCTGTCTTTGGTTTTGTTGCTTTTAACAACATTGTGACAATGTGTCGCTTCATGAAGTTGCTCCCCAAACTACTCTGTAGTTTTTCATGGCTTATACACTACTGCCACCTGTTGTCTCACATCTGCAACTATCTACTGGAATTATTTTATGTCCTGGCTACCTTCTCCACTTGTTTACTGTATTCATTGGCAGGCTTAAATAAGTCATAAAACGTATCGATAATTATCCATATCGTTCAACGTCGAAAACGTCTATCTTGATACAGTTTTCAGCGATATCGCCCAGCCCTGAAGGGGAGCGCTATTGACAGTTTAACACAATCAACACAATATCCAAACAAGTTCTTTATTTTATTGTTTGAGCAAAACAAAGTCAAGAAGGATGCACAAACAAAATCAAATCACATTCGAATTGCGAATCTTCTTTATTACGATTCTAAATTGATTAATCATTTTAGAAAAATCGATGTTTTTAACTCAAATGCTTTTGTACGCTGTAACTGTTTTGAAAACATTGAATTATAATTATATACCAAGTGATACATTGTCAAATCATTTAGAATGAAGAATTGTATTGATTTGAAATGTCATTGAAGTGGCCAAAGATTGTCCCCCTCAATAGTACATAATAACTCAACTCTTCTTTACTACTCATTGAATCATTGTGTTGCTAATGTGTCCAAGGAAATATTGCTGGAATTTGGGGTTTGACTTGTGGGGGCCTGGTTGCTGTTAAGGCGGTCTTCCTGTCCAACTAGTCTGTGGGCCCGTTTGGGCGGGGTGACCCATCTTTCTGCCCGCGTGGGGTGTGGTTTCTTGCTGGCTGTCCGCTGCTTCTCCCGTGCCTTGTCCTTTGCTAGGCGTGTCTGTCAATGGCGTGTCAGCTGGCTCTGCCGGTCGGCTCTGGAGTTCCTGTCGCTGGCTGCATGGGGCCGGTGGTCCCTGGGCGCCACACCTGCTGTTTTGGGTGGCTGGGGCCGTACTTTGGCTCCCGCACATACTGGTGGACAAATATCCATCCATCCATCCATTTTCTACCGCTTATTCCCTTTCGGGGTCGCGGGGGGCGCTGGCGCCTATCTCAGCTACAATCGGGCGGAAGGCAGGGTACACCCTGGACAAGTCGCCACCTCATCGCAGGGCCAACACAGATAGACAGACAACATTCACACTCACATTCACACACTAGGGCCAATTTAGTGTTGCCAATTAACCTATCCCCAGGTGCATGTCTTTGGAGGTGGGAGGAAGCCGGAGTACCCGGAGGGAACCCACGCATTCACGGGGAGAACATGCAAACTCCACACAGAAAGATCCCGAGCCTGGATTTGAACCCAGGACTGCAGGAACTTCACATATACTCACACCCAATTTATATATATATATATATATATATATATATATATATATACACACACACACACACACACACACACACACACGTTTATTCATTAATTATTACATGCACACATTGGTACTTACCCACATTAATACACAAATACAGTACATACCTTCACACTCACAGTTCATACATCCCAACACACACATTCACTGTACAAACATGCACATACACATACTGTACATATGCATTTACTGTACAGACATACATGTACATATACTGTGACATTTACATACATACACTCATGCACATAATCACGTTTCATCAAACATATTAATGTTGTTGCCCTAGGGTAAACTGGGTAACACATGGCACACTGACAAAGCCTAACCTATTATTACTATAAGAATTTACAAGGTTATTGCAGTTCACTTATTTTTATCCCCCTCCATTCATCTGCGTTCTTTTGTATTTTAAGTTATCATTGCATATACTGTGTGTATTGTTGAGGTAATTGTTATTATTCGTTATCAATATTTATATTTTTTTATTGGTATTTTTTTTGTTCCATTTGTGGTGTAATACTGCTCATTGTCATTTCTGTGTTATTAATATTTACTTCACTAACGGCTTCTTTGATATCGCTTTTACTATCACATTCGTACATATCCTATTTGCTGACGTTGTTCTATTGTTGTTTGTTGTCTCTCTGTCTTATCCCCCTCTGTATTCATTTTTCCTCTTTCTATCCCCTCCTGCTCCAGCTTTTGCCCGGCTGCACCAAATGATAATATAAATACATTGAATAAAGTCAAATACAAACAAGGCTACAACAGAAGTATCCTACACTTCTCTTGTGTAAAGTAAAAGTGTAGAGCAGTTATAGATCATCTACATCTACTATATGATTTGTCTGAGTGGCTGGACAGGACACAAAAAACAAAGGGTGTTATAGACAAGCAGCAGCAATGGTATACACCCACAAGCTTCAGCTTCAGATATTGTGCATAAATATATTTAGTTAGACTTGTACTAAAATTCCTGACTTAGTGATGTATTTTCAATACGGTGTCATGTTTTTTTTTGAGTGTAATTCTGGCGATCCAACTTTGTTTAATACATATAGTGCTAAATTTGACCAGTAGAGGGCAACAACACTATACTTTAGGTTTAATTGTGATAAGCCACATTTGTTGTGTGCATGTGGATGTGGTTAAATTTCTATATCCGTAAACATCTGTATTTTATTGTGTGAATGTATTAACACTAAACCTATTTTATGTATGTAAAATACACAATGGAAATTATACCTTTGTAATGTTTGGTTATTTTCAGTATTACAAACCTAATTATAGGAATAATTGTAAATAATTGTAAAGGAGGAAGGAGTGGGAGAGTGGCCGTGCGCAACCCGAGGGTCACTGGTTCAAATCCCACCTAGTACAAACCTCGTCACGTCCGTTGTGTCCTGAGCAAGACACTTCACCCTTGCTCCTGATGGGTGCTGGTTGGCGCCTTGCATGGCAGCTCCCTCCATCAGTGTGTGAATGTGTGTGTGAATGGGTAAATGTGGAAGTAGTGTCAAAGCGCATTGAGTACCTTGAAGGTAGAAAAGCGCTATACAAGTACAACCCATTTATCATTTATTTTCAACAACTTCTGGAGCCTCTGTTTCTTCATGCTGTTAACTATCTGTCCATCTGCACACGCTGGAAACGAGTAGGGAGGGCAGAATAATGTATTTATTGACAGTGCAGTGAGAGCGATGTTTACCCTGCAACTGAGTGTAAACATTCTCTGTGGAGGTACTTTCTGGCGAAACATTGACATTTTGATGTCTGGCCCCTGAGCCCTTGGGTTCTTGAAACCAAGGCCTTCTTCATGGTGTAGTTAAATAGTCCTGCTATATTGGATTAAAAGAGTGGACTCAAGGGTGTTTTTCATGTCTAGATGGCTTTCATAATGAGAAACTGTATTTAGAAAATAGTGACACATTTTTTTAATGAAAATATTGGATTTATAATTAATAATTCTTACTTGGTGAAAATTAATTTACTGCGGTTATGTCCATAACCAGTTAACAGTTACACAAGAGTTGTGACTGTAATATCTGCTGCAACGTGGGTCCCTCTAGACCAGTGGTTCTTAACCTTGTTGGAGGTACCGAACCCCACCAGTTTCATATGCGCATTCCCCGAAAAATAAAATGTTTTTTTGTTTTGTTTCCAAATTCAAGACAAAGTTATTGGTTTTTGGTAACACTTTAGTATGGGGAACATATTCTTAGTAACAAAGACTTAATTTAGAGTTATTTGGACACTAGGGGAACATATTCTAAGTAATAAAGACTTAATTTAGGGTTACTTGGTAAAGGGTTAGGGTCAGGGCTAGAGGATTAGGGTTATAATAAGGCCATGCTGAATAAGTACTTAATAATGACTAGTTAAGAGCCAATATGTTACTAATTTGCATGTTAATAAGCAACTAATTAATGGTGAATATTTCCCCATACTGTTACCATGTTTTTTTACTGGTTGCACAAAATGAACCGTGCATGTACATCACCTTGTTCAAACAACAAAACCAACACAGTGCATAAACTCACAACATATTACACACCTGCAAATCAGTCAGCTGTTGCCGTATCCGTAATAAGCCGATAGGGAGAAGTTTGTATCTACACGTTGAGCCTCCGCCGAACCCCTGAGGCCTGCTCACCGAACCCCTAGGGTTGGATCGAACCCAGGTTAAAAACCACTGCTCCAGACTCAACTGAATTTTTCTGAGCACTTATTTTGAAGTGTTACTTCAAGCAGGCTTAGCTGTTAGCTCAGCTATTAGCATGCCTGGTCCTGACTTGCCCTCATGTGTAACATGTTAAGACTTATCATCCGGTGATATTAATACGTGATAATGATCCTCAAGGTTCCATAAAATGCAGTTATTCTGCCGTAATGGAGTTGATAATTATTAGCCATGGGAAGTGGCTCCAATGTAGGTTGAAATGGAGAATTAACTGCAAGCTTGTCAGCCGGAGACTCAAAATAAATAGTCAGCAAGACCAGATCAGTGTTTGTGCTCGCCTTTGAAAGACATGGATCGGTAACATACTTTCTCCAGAAAATCTTCCGATACTAATCAGTGGCCAATCGATCTGCTTTTTCCGAGTCTTGAATCAGCTGGTGCAGATTAGCATTGATTGCTAATTTGTTTAGCAGTCTGTTACAGTATTCACTAAATAAACACAGCTGTCAGTCTGACTTTAAAGGCGATAAAGTTTGCAACTTTCGGTGCTAAGAGAAAAGCCCTGCCTCTACCGGAAGTCGCTGACGATGACGTCACATGTTTGACGGCTCCTCACATATTCACATTGTTTTTAATGGGAGCCTCCAACAAAAAGTGCTATTCGGACCGAGAAAACGACAATTTCCCCATTAATTTGAGCGAGGATGAAAGATTCGTGTTTGAGGATATTGATAGCGACGGACTAGAAAAAAAACAAAAAAGTAAAAAAAAAAAAAAAACACGATTGCATTGGGACGGATTCCGATGTTTTTAGACACATTTACTAGGTTAATTCTGGGAAATCCCTTATCTTTCTATTGTGTTGCTAGTGTTTTAGTGAGTTAAATAGTACCTGATAGTCGGAAAGGTGTCTCCACGGGTGTCTTGACGCGCAGTGTCTCAGGGGAGTCGACGGCAGCTATGGACGGCACAAGCTCAGCTTTTCTTCGGTAAGAACTGACTTTTTAACCACAATTTTCTCACCGAAACCTGCTGGTTGACATGTGGCCGGGATCTATGTCCGCTTGACCGCGCTCTGATCCATAGGAAAGTTTCACCTCCAGGAATTTTAAACAAGGAATCACTGTGTGTTTGCGTGGCTAAAGGCTAAAGCTTCCCAACTCCTTATTTTTACTGTGACTTCTCCAATATTAATTGAACAAATTGCAAAAGATTCAGCAACACAGATGTCCAAAATACTGTGTAATTATGCCGTTAACCCTTCTATTATGTTGAGGGTCAATTTGACCCATTTCAGTTTTTGTGTTTATCAAAGTACTGGTTATCCTTTCTTTTTCTTGCTGAAATTTGGCGACTTTTCCTCATCTAGGGTCATGAACTGGTGTGTAAAATCTGGACACTTTGTTGAGTAGTTGAATGTCTTGCAGAGTTTGTATACAAAGATGATGTTGCGGGTCGTTTTGACCCAGACGCTTTAATGTGGGTAAATAGCCAAAATAAACAAGTCTCTTTGATGTACTTTTTACTTTGATGTACAATTGTTTGTATTTTGATTGCCTCTGAGACCCAGAGCCAGGTGTGTGAAGAGAGGGAACTTTCTCAAACTTGTCCTTGTCACTGTTTTCATGTCATCTCTTTGACAAACTCACCAAAAATGAGCTCCAGAAGGATGACATCTGAGGAGACAAGGACAAGTGTGAAAAAGTTCCCTCTCTTCACACACCTGGCTCTGGGTCTCAGAGACAATCAAAATACAAAAAAATGTACATCAAAGTAAAAAGTTCATCAAGGAGACATGTTTATTTTTGGATCTGAAGAGCTATTTACCCACATTAAAGCGCCTGGGTCAAAATGACTCGCAACATCATCTTTTTATACAAACTCTGCACAAACATTCCACTACACAACAAAGTGTCCAGATTTACACACCAGTTCATGACCCTAGATGAGGAAAAGTCACCAGATTTCAGCAAGAAAAAGAAAGGATAACCAGTACTTTGATCAACACAAAAACTGAAATGGGTCAAATTGACCCTTAACATAATACAATTGGAATAAAAATTGTATTGTAGGTCACTTTTCTAAAGGTTTATATAACCTAAAATAAAATTGTTATTGGTTTAACCTGTTTTCTTGACAGTTTTGAGTGCATTTTCACAGTACGGGTCAAAAAGACCTGCAACATAATCAATGTCATTTTTTCCAACGTGTGTGTGCGTTGCGCTTACACTTCCTAAAACCCTGTGATGTCACGTGTACACGTCATCATTACACGACGTTTTGAAGACGAAACTCCCGGGAAATTTGAAATTGTAATTTAGTAAACTAAAAAGGCCGTATTGGCATGTGTTGCAATGTTAATATTTCATCATTGATGTATAAACTATCAGACTGCATGATGGGTTGTAGTGGGTTTCAGTAGGCCTTTAATAATATCAAAACTCTGGCTGGACTAATCAAACAATAGCAAGATGTATCGTGATAGACATCTAATCGATATCAATAAAAATGTGTTGGACATCTCCGGTTTGGTGGCTGTACAATTAGGTCTCCGCTTTTTACGGATGACGTGGTCCTGCTGGCTTCATCTGGCAAGGTTCCTCAGCTCTCACTGGATCTGTTCGCGGCCGAGTTGGAAGCGGCTGGGATGAGAATCCTCAACTCCTAATCTGAGTTCATGATTCTCCCCCGGAAAAGGGTGGAGTGCCATCTCCGGGTTAGGGAAGAGATCTTGCCCTCATAGAGAGAAGTCTGGACTTCTCTGCTTAGGCTGCTGCCCCCGCAACCTCACCTCGGATAAGCGGAAAAAGATAAAATCAATAAGAGTGAAAGACTAAATCTTACACAACAGTAACTTCCTGCCAGTAAACCTGCAGAAAATTGTTCTTCTCAGGTTTCTTTGCAGCTTTGCTTTAAGAGTTCAGTCTTCAATTGGATTTTACTATTTTGTCTTCCATGCTTCTGTTGACATTTACTTTCCTTTCTGCCTTGATAGCTGAGAGATTATGTTCAAAGGAAAGTTGCATTTGAAATAAAAAAGTTTACATTCAATCCATTTTTATCCTGCTCCACATTTTCCATTTGCCTGAAAATGAAGCGTGGTAATTTGTCTCTGCAGTTGAGTAAACATTTGACAGAGTGTGGTGACACTGACTGGATGTTCTGTGTGAAGAATCATTGGTCATGAAGAGACTCGTTGTTGAGGCACTTGTTGGAGCTTGCTGATCCACTTAAGGTGAAGTAACGTAATCATGCGGCTTCAATCACCCAAACATGGATGTCAGCGTGCGTATCAAGTCGGGTACTTAATTTAGGAATGTCATTGTGCAGGAACTCAAGACGTAAGTGAAGCGGTTCTATTGTAAGTTGTGTGGAGCTACCTATCCCTGACCTCCCATTGAAGAAGTTCTTATTTCAGATCCAATTTCCTACTGTTTGGGTCTGTTTCCATGGCGATTTCCAATGCCCGTGTGTAAAGAAATCCTGCTTTCAGCGATTTTGGGATGTGTGTCTGGGCCAGCTGCTCTCAATGGACGGCGCCTGGCGTCCATTAAGGTTCCGTGTCGTGTGAGGAAGCAATGTTGTCCTGTTTAAAGACTGCTTGTTGATGTTCAGGATTTTCAGCCCAGGTGTACACAATTACATGTCAGCAGTCAGGATACAATTCTTAAATAAGTGCCATTAAACTTTTGTTTTCCTTCTCGGGGAAAAAGTGAAACTCTTCAAACAAACTTCGGGTTCAGACCAACTGCGAACGAACACACAATTACGAGAGCTGATCCTCAGGATTGAGCGACTATTTCACATTGAAAGGCAGATGAAAATGCACACATTTTATCAATTGCATTTTGAAAATATATTTTATTTATGATGTATTAATTGGTGTATGTAGGGATGGGCAATATATTGATATATGCAATATATCGCGGGTTTGTCTCTGTGCGATATAGAAAATGACTATCGTAATATTCGAGTATACGTTCTCACGCTGCTGTTTTTAGCTGTGGGCATTACACTACAGCAGGGGTGCCCACACTTTTTCTGCAGGCGAGCTACTTTTCAATTGACCAACTCGAGGGGATCTACCTCATTTATATATATCATTTATATTTATTTATTTATGAAAGAGACATTTTTGTAAACAAGTTAAATGTGTTTAATGATAATACAAGCATGTGTAACACATATAGATGTCTTTCTTTCACGAAGACAAGAATATAAGTTGGTGTATTACCTGATTCTGATGACTTGCATTGATTGGAATCAGACAGTAATGATGATAACGCCCACATTTTCAAATGGAGGAGAAAAAAAGTTGTCCTTTCTGCACAATACCACATGAAAGTGGTTGGTTTTTGGCATCTAATTCATCCAGCTTCCATACACTTTACAAGAAAAACATTGGCGGCAAATTCCGTAGCTTGCTTGATTGACATTCACGGCACCCGAGGGTCTTGTGAGATGACGCTGGCTGCTGCCAGTTCATTATTATGAAAAAATGACAGAGAGGAAGGCGAGAAACACTTTTTATTTCAACAGACTTTCGCGCCGTCCCTTCCGTCAAAACTCTAAAGGCCGACTGCACATTTCCTATCTTCACAATAAAAGCCCTGCTTCATGCTGCCTGTGCTAACAAAATAAGAGTCTCAGAAAGCTGGCGTGCACAAGTGATGTGCACGCCAGCTTTCTGAGGGATGGCTTGTGCACGCCAGTTTTCCGAGACTCTGTATTTAGTTAGCGCAGGCAGCATGAAGCAGGGCTTTTATTGTGAAGATAGGAAATGTGCAGTCGGCCTTTAGAGTTTTGACGGAAGGTACGGCGCGAGAGTCTGTTGAAATAAAAAGTGTTTCTCGCCTTCCTCTCGGTCATATTTTCATAATAATGATCTTGCAGCAGCCAGCGTCATCTCACAAGACCCTCCGGTACCGTGAATGTCATTTAAGTGACGTCTTGGTGAAGATTGATGATCACTAATTTTTAGGTCTATTTTTTTTAAAAGCCTGGCTGGAGATCGACTGACACACCCCCTGCGGTCGACTGGTAGCTCGCGATCGACGTAATGGGCACCCCTGGGCTACAGGCTCTTCCCACGCCTTCTTGTGTCTCCTTCTCACAGACAAGCCGGCGCACAAACTTACACACGTCACATACTGTCACGCCATACGTATACGCCCTCGCCCAGCAGAGAGGTAGCAGCGTGGCTAACGTTAGTGGCTAACGTTAGTGTTGCGAAGGTGCGAAAGAAGATGCGAATCTGGTAACAAATGAAGGAAAAATTAATTCCCAAGAAAAACGGCACGTCTGGCAGTGGTTCGGCTTCAAGTGGGAATATGTCGAATAGACAACTTTAATTTGTCAAGTGTGGGGCACAAGCGTTGCTACCAAAAGTAACATTACTGTTAATATGTAGCATCATTTGAAAAAGTCACATGCTAATAACTTTAATAAATAAGTTTTGGTAAATTGACTTAGTTGTGATTTCCCTCTCTGCATGAAAGTTTAAAAGTAGCATATATGAACGCAGTATGTAGAAGAATGTTTGAATGTAGACACATAGAATCCTCATCCTGCTGTGATTATATCAAGTGTTCATTCAAGGCTAAGGCATAATACCGAGATATATATCGTTTATCGCGATATGGCCTAAAAATATCGCAACATTGAAAAAAGGCCATATCACCCAGCCCTAGGTGTATGTAAGAGATGTCAGACTGTTTTTCATTCATCCATCCATCCATCCATCATCTTCCGCTTATCCGAGGTCGGGTCGCGGGGGCAACAGCCTAAGCAGGGAAACCCAGACTTCCCTCTCCCCAGCCACTTCGTCTAGCTCTTCCCGGGGGATCCCGAGGCGTTCCCAGGCCAGCCGGGAGACATAGTCTTCCCAACGTGTCCTGGGTCTTCCCCGTGGCCTCCTACCGGTTGGACGTGCCCTAAACACCTCCCTAGGGAGGCGTTCGGGTGGCATCCTGACCAGAAGCCCGAACCACCTCATCTGGCTCCTCTCGATGTGGAGGAGCAGCGGATTTACTTTTAGTTCCTCCCAGATGGCAGAGCTTCTCACCCTATCTCTAAGGGAGAGACCCACCACACGGCGGAGGAAACTCATTTCGGCCGCTTGTACCCGTGATCTTATCCTTTCGGTCATGACCCAAAGCTCATGACCATAGGTGAGGATGGGAACGTGGATCGACCGGTAAATTGAGAGCTTTGCCTTCCGGCTCAGCTCCTTCTTCACCACAACGGATCGGTACAACGTCCGCATTACTGAAGACGCCGCACCGATCCGCCTGTCGATCTCACCATCCACTCTTCCCTCACTCGTGAACAAGACTCCTAGGTACTTGAACTCCTCCACTTGGGGCAGGGTCTCCTCCCCAACCCGGAGATGGCATTCCACCCTTTTCCGGGTGAGAACCATGGACTCGGACTTGGAGGTGCTGATTCTCATTCCGGTCGTTTCACACTCGGCTGCGAACCGATCCAGTGAGAGCTGAATATCCCGGTCAGATGAAGCCATCAGGACCACATCATCTGCAAAAAGCAGAGACCTAATCCTGCGGTTACCAAACCGGAACCCCTCAACGCCTTGACTGCGCCTAGAAATTCTGTCCATAAAAGTTATGAACAGAATCGGTGACAAAGGACCCTCACTGGAAATGTGTTCGACTTACTGCCGGCAATGCGGACCAAGCTCTGGCACTGATCGTGCAGGGAGCGGACCGCCACAATAAGACAGTCCGATACCCCATACTCTCTGAGCACTCCCCACAGGAATTCCCGAGGGACATGGTCGAATGCCTTCTCCAAGTCCACAAAGCACATGTAGACTGGTTGGGCAAACTCCCATGCACCCTCAAGAACCCTGCCGAGAGTATAGAGCTGGTCCACAGTTCCACGACCAGGACGAAAACCACACTGTTCCCCCTGAATCCGAGGTTCAACTATCCGGCGTAGTCTCCTCTCCAGTACACCTGAATAAACCTTACCGGGAAGGCTGAGGAGTGTGATCCCACCATAGTTGGATAGTTTTTCATTCATTTAAAAGTGATTTTAGTAAGCTCTACTCAAAACGTGCTGTTAGCACAAGTAGCTTAGCTGTGTTCAGGGCTTCCCCAGATTGCCAATACGCCTCAGGTGGCGGGGGAGTGGTCAACATGTCAGGTCATTTGCATAATCTGCTAAAAGGTTTTGCTCTATTTTTCAATAGTTGCTGCTTATGGCACCAAGTACTTTGTTGAGAATTTTTACATTTTCTAGAGATTTTTCCAATTTGTTAGGTGACTTACTCTTTCTTAAAAACTACATGTAGCATCTTTTCTGGGTGTTATTGGAGACTGTACTGTACTGTTTACTTTTGTCCCCGACAAACAACGAGAGCGTTGTTTGTCGGGGACAAAAGTAAACAGTAAACAAAAGTAAACTGCATCGAGCCTCTACTGTTTGCAAAACAATCGCTGATGTCACATTTGCTGCTTGTAGCATTCCTCTACATAATGTCCTTATTATTGGCACATTACACATTTTGCAGACGGCTGTCCACCGATATATTAAAGTGCGTCCACATGGCAGACATACTGCTAACGCTCTGGACAATCATATTTAATTACATTAAGGGGAAACCCTGGTGTTAATGTTTGTGTATTATTGACAATCATTGTTTCCCATGGTCGTGGAACACATCATGCCTGCCGGGGGATTGGTGGAGAATGAGGAGGTGTGGTTGTGTGAGTCAGGGACACTGAAGTGTACATGCCCACGCAGGGAATACGTGTTGGAGTTGGGCCGGTTGTTGGCATAAGATTGGCAATAAAAGTTGAAAAGAGCATAGGACTTTGTGTGACTTCTTCTGCTGGCTGCAATACTATTCTATTACTTTTTATTTGTTTTCACGTAAAAAAAACAACCCACATTTTTAAGGTGCGGTGGCTTTTATTTAGTTTTATTAAGTGGACACCCTGAAGTTAGCTGGAATTCTAACATTACACTCTCATGCTCTGTTAACTTATTCACTGGCAAAAATCGAAAACTAAACAACTCTTATGTTTGCAGGTGACTGATTAATTGTTTGGCTTTATTATAAGATGTTTTGTGAAGCTCGCTAGCTTTTTTAATTTAATTAAATTTTTTTAGACAGCTGCCCTCCTTGTAGTAGTGAGCCGAACGGGCCAGTGCAAGTTTGAGCTTGTGTCATGTCCATGGTTTTGTTCATGACGTGACCACCTGTTACTTCAAAACCGACCAATAGTGGAGTTCCCATTTTTTAGTCGTTTGGTGGTCAATTCAATTTCCCTTATATAATAGGTACCTAAATTCAGACTTTAAAAGTAATTTGTGCTGGAAATCTTCGACAGTCAAATCTGATTTGTTTGCGCTCGTAGTCGACAATCTCTGGAGTTTTTGTGTGTAAATGTTGTGATGATATGTAGTACTGTGTACTGACTGGTCACTAGGTGTCAGTAATGTGTGTGTTAAAATACCATCAGGTGGAAAATCTGTTTTGAAAAGTCTGTCATAGAAGTGGACAAAACAGATTTCATTACCTGTAAAAAATGCTAAATTACTCTAATAAATAAGTAAAGATTGGATAGTCCCTGAGGTCCTCAGGTCTGACACAGCACTTGAATATCACATCAAACTTTCTTTATACAGCTCTTTTCATACGCAGGCAAGTGGCAAACACAAAGAAGATAAAAAAACACACGCACAAACAACACTATTGACAATTACAAAACAAAACATGGCATGGCACTGAAGATTGAGGAAAAGCGCTAACTTTAAGGTGTCAACACTGGAGAATAAAAAAAACTAACACCATCTAAAACAGGGGTGCCCACACTTTTTCTGCAGGCGAGCTACTTTTCAATTGACCAACTCGAGGGGATCTACCTCATTTATATATATCATTTATGTTTATTTATTTATGAAAGAGACATTTTTGTAAACAAGTTAAATGTGTTTAATGATAATACAAGCATGTGTAACACATATAGATGTCTTTCTTTCACAAAGACAAGAATATAAGTTGGTGTATTACCTGATTCTGATGACTTGCATTGATTGGAATCAGACAGTAATGATGATAACGCCGGTTTCTGGCATCTAATTCATCCAGCTTCCATACACTTTACAAAAAAAACATTGGCGGCAAATTCCGTAGCTTGCTTGATTGACATTCACGGCACCCGAGGGTCTTGTGAGATGACGCTGGCTGCTGCCAGTTCATTATTATGAAAAAATGACAGAGAGGAAGGCGAGAAACACTTTTTATTTCAACAGACTTTCGCGCCGTCCCTTCCGTCAAAACTCTAAAGGCCGACTGCACATTTCCTATCTTCACAATAAAAGCCCTGCTTCATGCTGCCTGCGCTAACAAAATAAGAGTCTCAGAAAGCTGGCGTGCACATCACTTGTGCACGCCAGCTTTCTGAGGGATCGCTTGTGCACGCCAGTTTTCCGAGACTCTGTATTTAGTTAGCGCAGGCAGCATGAAGCAGGGCTTTTATTGTGAAGATAGGAAATGTGCAGTCGGCCTTTAGAGTTTTGACGGAAGGTACGGCGCGAAAGTCTGTTGAAATAAAAAGTGTTTCTCGCCTTCCTCTCGGTCATATTTTCATAATAATGATCTTGCAGCAGCCAGCGTCATCTCACAAGACCCTCCGGTACCGTGAATGTCATTTAAGTGACGTCTTGGTGAAGATTGATGATCACTCATTTTTAGGTCTATTTTTTTTAAAAGCCTGGCTGGAGATCGACTGACACACCCCCCGCGGTCGACTGGTAGCTCGCGATCGACTTAATGGGCACCCCTGATCTAAAACATAGTATTAAACATAATATAAATACATTAATAAGGTAGTAACATTGTATAAATAGCAATAAATTAAAAATAGTGTATAACACAATTAAAAAAAACAAAAAACAACCATTCAACTGATTAAAAAGGTATGTGAGTTCCACAGGTAAAGGGCCCATAGTAGCTAAATTCTGCCTTGGTTAAGATGAAATGCCGTGGCCAGAGGACCTCAAGATCCGCAAGGGTTTATATAGTCAAAGCAGGTCAGGTACAAGGCCATTAGGGCATGTGAAAACTAATAATAGAATTTTAAAATCGACACTGAAGTGGCCAGGGAGCCAGTGCGGCGACTTTCAAACTGGTGTAATATGCGCCCGGTCTCTGTATAGATAGATAGTACTATAGATAGATAGTACTTTATTGATTCCTTCAGGAGAGTTCTTTCAGGAAAATTAAAGAGTTTTGTAATAATTGTAGCCAATTGTATTTCTTTCTGGGAAGACCAGGGAGCAGGACATTACCATACTCTAAAATAGAGGAAGTAAAAGTTGTGGGGTGAAGGGCAGGCAAGCACACAACAGTAGGCGGAAGGAAGGAAAAGGGTTTAATGTCCGACAATTCGACTGCCAGGTGGATAGTCGAGTCAGACTTCTCTGGGTTGATTTATTGAATCTTTGACTATTCAACATCCATAATGGAAACTAAAACTTACGGGGTACAGTGTCACATTGTTGTAAAGAATGACAATGTAAAAACACATTTGACATTTTCCCTTTTTAGTGTCTACAGTAAGTAAAAAGTCATTATGGTGAATAAATGGCTCGGTAAAAAAAGAGTACTAAACAAAAAACAAGCAGATGAGCAGATGCAGCAAGTAGTACTATTAAGTGCTAAACAGGAAATATAACACAATCACTTACTGTACAATGTCTGCTCTCACTGGGATGATGAATTAATCGTATCCTCACATAAGTAAAAAAAAAAAATGAAGAGGGTGAGCGCAAAAAAGTGTTTATTGTTTTTCTAAGTCTAAGTTTAATGTTTAATTTGACCAACTTGTAGGTTTATGTCCACAACCTTCTACTATCCAGGTGAGAGGCATGATTTATCATTTACAATTCACTTTCACCAACTCAGAGGCCATGCAGCAGCTCAATATGTCAATATAGCAGCATGAGCTGGTTAGCTCTCTGTGATCACGGCGCCGCTAAAAGTAGTTCCGTAGTATTGATGCTTATGATAACAATTGTCACGATCCGGGCGCGCATCAGTGTGCATTCATCTGTGTGCTGCGCTGACCAGACCGGCAGCAGCGAACAACTGCAATCCGCACACCTGGGACACACCCCGCTGCTGCTTCAGTCTGACAAGTATGCCTCACTGTTGCCACCGGCCGGGTGGCAGGAGTACTGCCTGCATGAGAAACCCCAGCTCTCATCAAACCCACTTGGGTGATGTTTGGTGTCGAGTAGGCCTGCTCTACATCTCCCAGTTACACCCGTATCACCACTTTGTCACTATCAGTCAGCAGTTGGAGGAAAAAAAATGATGTTGCTCTGAACTCAGGAGCGTGTCCTCTCGGCATACTTCCACTGTCCACTATATAGTACGATATGTTATTTTGTTTATTGTGTCAGACTCTTTTAAGACAAGCCTACGTTCCATCCCAAGGTGTGTGAGGTGTGATTGACTTTGCTTGCCATTAGGCGTGTGTGTGTGTGTGTGTGTGTGTGTGTGTGTGTGTGTGTGTGTGTGTGTGTGTGTGTGTGTGTGTGTGTGTGTGTGCATTGACAAAAACCCACGTCCTGTGTTGACCTCACACACATGAGGAATGTGGCCGCTACCCAAAGCACCCACAGCTGTTTTGGTGAGTGTGCGTGCATTCCATGTGCATGAGGACGTGCATCTGTTGTTTGACTCCATGTACATCCGTAACACACACCACTTGTTACATTTCCAAAACGCCAAAACCAATAAGGAGTGTGTGTTTCTGCTGACCCGTTATACGCTCATGCTGTACGTGTGTCTTCCATTGTGCTGTGATCGATGATGTTAAATGTCATTGATTCAGCATCACGCTGTTAATGGAACTGGGGTTTCCGCCTCATTGTTTTCAATATGATGATCACGCCTCCAATATGATGATCGCACCCCCAATATGATGATCGCACCCCCAATATGAGGATCGCACCTCCAATATGATCGCACCCCCAATGTGATGATCGCACCCCCAATGTGATGATCGCACCCCCAATGTGATGATCGCACCCCCAATATGAGGATCGCACCTCCAATATGATAACACCCCCAATGTGATGATCGCACCCCCAATGTGATGATCGCACCCCCAATATGAGGATCGCACCCCCAATATGATAACACCCCCAATGTGATGATCGCACCCCCAATGTGATGATCGCACCCCCAATGTGATGATCGCACCCCCAATATGAGGATCGCACCTCCAATGTGATGATCGCACCCCCAATGTGATGATCGCACCCCCAATGTGATGATCGCACCCCCAATATGATGATCGCACCTCCAATATGAGGATCGCACATCCAATATGATAACACCCCCAATGCCGCATGTGCTTAAAATGATCAAAATATGTAAACATTAAATGTTGTTGTAAATATTACTACATTACATACGTACAAAAGCCAAGAGCAGTGAAGTTGTCAGGTTGTGTAAATGGTAAATAAAAAGAGAATACAAAAAATCCTTTTCAACTTATATTCAATTGAATAGAATGCAAAGACAAGATATTTCATGTTCCCTCAGGAAAACTTTGTTTTTTGCAAATATGAGCTCATTTGGAATTTGATGCCTACATGTTTCAAAAAAGCTGGAACGAGTGGCAAAAAAGAAATTTGAAGAAAGCCCATAAAAGACTTATTTGGAACATCCCACAGGTGAACAGGCTAATTGGGAACAGGTGGGTGCCATGATTGGCTATAAAAGCAGCTTCCATGAAATGCTCACTCATTCACAAACAAGGATGGGGTGAGGGCCACCCCTTCAACAAATGCCTGAGCAAATTGTTTAAGAACATTTATCAAGCAGCTTTTGCAAGGAATTTAGGGATTTCACCATCTACGCCCCGTAATATCATCAAAAGGTTGAGAGAATGTGGAGAAATCACTGCATGTGTGGGAATGCCCGTGACCTTCAATTTTTTGGTGCTACTGAATCGTAAAGGATATCACCACATAGGCTCAGGCACACTTCAGAAATCCACTGTCAGTAACTACAATTGGTCGCTACATCTGTAAGTGCAAGTTAAAACTCTACTGTGCAAAGCCATTTATTAACAACACCCAGAAAGGCTTCACTGGGCCCGAGCTCATCTAAGATGGAACTATGCAAAGTGGAAAAGTGTTCTTGGAAACTGGACGTCGTGTCCTCCAGAACAAAGAGGAAAAGAACAATCCGGACTGTTCTAGGGTGAAAGTGTAAAAGTCAGCATGTGTGATGGTATGGGGGTGTATTAGTTGCCAAAGCATGGGTAACTTACACATCTGTGAAGACACCATCTATGCTGAAAGGTACATACAGCTTTTGGAGCAACATATGTTGCCATCCATGGACGCCCCTGCTTATTTCAGCAAGATGATGCCAAGCCACGTGTTACAACAGTAAAAGAGTGTGGGTACTAGACTGGCCTGCCTGTAGTCCAGACATTGAAATTGTGTGAAGGCTAAAATATGAGGCAGGAGACTGTTGAACAAGTTAAGCTGAACATCAAGCAAGAATGGGAAAGAATTCCACTTGAAAAATGTGTCTCCTCAGTTCCCAAACCTGCACTGAGTGTTGTTAAAAGGAAAGGCCATGTAACACATTGGTAAAAATGCCTTTTTTTGCAATGTGTTGCTGCCATTACATTCCAAGTTCATGATTATTTGCCCCAAAAAAAAAAAAAAGTTTCTCAGTGTGAACATGAAATATCTTGTCTTTACAGTCTTTTAAATTGAATATAAGCTGAAAAGGATTTCTTGTATTCTCTTTTTATTTACCATTTACACAAGGTGACAACCTCACTGAACTTCTGTATATATAATTTATGAAGGTGTATGTTACTACATTATATATATATATATATATATATATATATATATATATATATATATATATATATTGTAGTGTGAGGAGGGTTTTGAAGTTTTAGGGGACTTTCAAGGGTCCAACGATGCAAGCATTTTATTTTTAGAATCGTAAAAAAAAACAATATTCTGCTCTTGTCTTTCATAATGATTGTGAACGATAGGCAAAATTCCCCAAAAAGTTCAGTTCCCTTTTAAAGCTGCTCTTTCCCACGGAATTTGTTCATCATTTTATGGACATCATTTCTTGATACAGCAAAGGTCTTGAGGGTGTTCATTCTTGGGGCTTTAGAAACACTCTCTTGGTGGATGAATATCAATCAATCAATCAATCAATGTTCACTTATATAGCCCTAAATCACTAGTGTCTCAATGGGCTGCACAAACCACAACACAAACCACTACGACATCCTCGATAGGCCCACATAAGGGCAAGGAAAACTCACACCCAGTGGGACGTCGGTGACAATGATGACTATGAGAACCTTGGAGAGGAGGAAAGCAATGGATGTCAAGCGGGTCTAACATGATACTGTGAAAGTTCAATCCATAATGGATCCTACACAGTCACAAGAGTCCAGTCCAAAGCGGATCCAACACAGCAGCGAGAGTCCCGTTCACAGCGGAGCCAGCAGGAAACCATCCCTAGTGGAGGCGGATCAGCAGCGCAGAGATGTCCCAGCCGATACACAGGCAAGCAGTATATGGCCACCGGATCGGACCGGACCCCCTCCACAAGGGAGAGTGGGATATAGGAGAAAAAGAAAAGAAACGGCAGATCAACTGGTCTAAAAAGGGAGTCTATTTAAAGGCTAGAGTATACAAATGAGTTTTAAGGTGAGACTTAAATGCTTCTACTGAGGTGGCATCTCGAACTTTTACCGGGAGGGCATTCCAGAGTACTGGAGCCCGAAATGAAAACGCTCTATAGCCCGCAGACTTTTTTTGTGCTTTGGGAATCACTAATAAGCCGGAGTCCTTTGAACGCAGATTTCTTGCCGGGACATATGGTACAATACAATCGGCAAGATAGCATGGAGCTAGACCGTGTAGTATTTTATACGGAAGTGGTAAAACCTTAAAGTCACATCTTAAGTGCACAGGAAGCCAGTGCAGGTGAGCCAGTATAGGTATATATGTATGTATATATGTATATAAAGGTATATACAGTATAGGTATATATGTATGTATATATGTATATAAAGGTATATACAGTATAGGTATATATGTATGTATATACGTATATAAAGGTATATATGTATGTATATATGTATATAAAGGTATATACAGTACAGGCGTAATGTGATCAAACTTTCTTGTTCTTGTCAAAAGTCTAGCAGCCGCATTTTGTACCAACTGTAATCTTTTAATGCTAGACATGGGGAGACCCGAAAATAATACGTTACAGTAGTCGAGGCGAGACGTAACAAACGCATGGATAATGATCTCAGCGTCTTTAGTGGACAGAATGGATCAAATTTTAGCGATATTACGGAGAGGAAAGAAGGCCGTTTTAGTAATGCTTTTAATGTGTGACTCAAAGGAGAGAGTTGGGTCAAAGATAACACCCAGATTCTTTACAGAGTCGCCTTGTTTAATTGTTTGGTTGTCAAATGTTAGAGTTGTATTATTAAATAGAGGTCGGTGTCTAGCAGGACCGATAATCAGCATTTCCGTTTTTTTGGCGTTGAGTTGCAAAAATATGGTCCTGATGTTCTCGTCAAGCTGTGACCTTCAGCTTTTCTTAGGGCGGTTTGGAGTCGAGTGCAAGGCTCATCACCTCCAGTTCTGAGGTCATGTTCGTCATCTGGAGAAGAGTGTATTGCATCCTTCGTGTTGGTAGTGCGGTCTTGCCCCAGGTGGAGAAGTTCAATCGTCTCAGCCTCTTATTCATGACTGGGGGAAGGCTGGAGCAGGAGATGGTCGGGTGTGCAGTGATTGGGGTGGCTGCACTTGGCCATAAGCCAAAGCTCTCCATATAGCACTCCATCTACGTCCCAACCCCCACCGCCAGTCACTAACTTTAGGGGATTGACTGAAAAATCAAACTCATGGAGGATTGAGGTGGTCTGGGCATCTCTTTCGTCCCAGGTGAGGCCTTGTGTGAGGACCTGGTGTACATGGAGGACAATCTGGAGGGGGAATGTCCCACATCTGGCCGGTGACCCTGAAGTCTGCAAAGATTGCTGCCCCCGCACTTCTGATCTGGTTATGCTGTGGAAAATGGAAGAATACATACATTGATATGATTGACTTGATTTATCTCACACAGGGGAAATGATATGGCAGATTTAAAAGTCCACAAAATAAGGTAAACCACGAGGGAAGCATTGAAGAACATAAAATATATTAAAGAGCACATTAGAGCTGATGCAACTAGCCTTTCTACCTACAACTAAAACCTAAAACACAATGAGAAATAAATATTATGTAATGCACTATGTACACACCAAGAAAAGCAAAACAAAAACACAATTTCAACACCCACATTTGCTGCGTCTACTGGGGTGGGGGTCCAGAGACAGGAACAGACCCAACAAAACGTTAAAGAGAGCCATCTCCGTCCTAGGCTGCCCACCAGCCCTCGGCCAATGAGATGATCGAGAACTTGTCCATGGAGACAGAAGTGTCTGGCACTTGCTCATCTGGTCAGCACTCCATGAAGCTCGTCCGTCTCAAGACCTACCCCCCACAGCCCTGTTTCTTCATCCGCATCTCCTCTGGTCTCCACGCCAACTGCGGTGTGGCCGAGAGCCAGCAGCTGGTCTCCGGCGCAAACATGGCCGTGGCCAAAAGGCAGATCCAGAAGTTAAATCAATCAACATTCATTGAGAGAGCCCTTAACCCCGAGTGCCTCAAAGGGTTTTACAGACCACAATGACATCTTAAGATCTGAACCCACATCCGGGCAAGAAAAAAAGTCAACCCAATGGGCGCAATGAAAAGCCTCGGGAGGGGGCGTGTCCAATGGATGCAGAGTGGGTGCAGTTCATAATGAGAGTCCAGACAATAGTGGGGCAGCAGGGGGTCTTCTTGCATGTAGACAACTACAGTGGGCCCCCACTTGGAACAGTTAGCCCTTCCTCTGTGGAAACTGATCTGTGGCCACCTGATAAAGAGAGGGGGGCAGAGCAGAAAAGACAAGCGGCAGGTCAACTGTTCTCAAAAGGGGTGTATTTAAAGCCGAGAGTATATAAATGAGTTTAAAGATGGTACCTAAATGCTAAAAGTTCTTCAAAAAGCAGTGCACAACCTAGGGCTCGGCGATATATGGATATACTGGATATATGGCGGGTTTGTCTCTGTGCGATACAGAAAATGACTATATGGTGATATTGGAGTATACCTTCTCACGCAGTTGTTTTCAGCTGCTGGCATTACACTACAGGCTCTTGTTTCTCCTCACAGACAGACAGCGCAGCTTATTACATACGTCACATACGTATACGCCCTTGCGGAGCAGAATGATAGCAGAATGGGTAACGTTGGCTGTGGTGCGAGTGGTAGAAGGTGCAATTCTGGTAACAAATGAAGGAAGAATTAATTCACAAGAAAAACAGCAGGGGGTCCATCGTCTGGCGGTGGTTTGGCTTCGAGTGGGAATATGTGGAACAGACAAGCGTCATTTTTCAAGTGTGGGGCAAAAGCATTGCTACAAAAAGTAGCATTAAAGCTAATATGTAGCATCATTTGAAAAGTCAGAATGAAGAGTGGTTACTCTGCATGTCAACATCTCCATTTGGTGGAACACGCCCACACCCACAAAATGCCCAAGCAACCATTTCCACATCAACACTGTATCAAAAATAAAGTCAACAACAGAAGCAGCTAACGTCCGCAAGAACCTACCACATAGTGAAGGACATACACTATTTGATTTCCTATTATGCAGCTCATTTTTATTTGACACTTATTGAAATATCTTGTGTGACATCATGCACAAAAGTGCACTTTGTTTTAAACTAGTGTAGTGTTGTTTTGTACAAAAAGTGCACTTCAATGTAGTGTTGTTTTGAAATGTCATCTTAGTGACATCATGCATAAACGTGTACATCAGAGCTAGGACTGGGCGAAAAGGCCTTTTTTTAATATCTCGATATTTTTTGGCCATATCTGGATATACAATATATATATGGATATTTTGCCTTAGCCTTGAATGAACACTTGATGCATAAAATGACAGCAGTATGATGATTCTATGTGTCTACATTCAAACATTCTTCTACATACTGCGTTCATATATGCTACTTTTAAACTTTCATGCAGAGAGGGACATCGCAACTAATCAATTGACCAAAACTGTATTTATTAAACAGTTGTTAGCAGGTGACTTTTCAAATGATGCTACATATTAGCAGTATTGCTACTTTTGGTAGCAACGCTTGTGCCCCACACTTGACAAATTAAAGTTGTCTATTCGACATTTTCCCGCTTGAAGCCCAACCACAACCAGACGATGGACCCCCTGCTGTTTTTCTTGGGAATTAATTCTTCCTCCATTTGTTACCAGATCCGCACCTTCCTTCTCTCGTATTACCACTCGCACAGCTCTGCTAGCATCACAGCTAACGTTACCTATGCTGCTACCTCTCTGCTCTGCGAGCGCGTAAACGTATTTGACGTATGAGGTGACAGTATGTGACGTACGAGGTGACAGTATGTGACGTGTGAGGTGACAGTATGTGACGTGTGAGGTGACAGTATGTGACGTGTGAGGTGACAGTATGTGACGTATGAGGTGACAGTATGTGACGCATGAGGTGACGGTATGTGACATATGAGGTGACAGTATGTGACGTGTGAGGTGACAGTATGTGACGTATGAGGTGACAGTATGTGACGTGTGAGGTGACAGTATGTGACGTATGAGGTGACAGTATGTGACGTATGAGGTGACAGTATGTGAGGTGACAGTATGTGACGTATGAGGTGACAGTATGTGACGTATGAGATGACAGTATGTGACGTGTGAGGTGACAGTATGTGACGTGTGAGGTGACAGTATGTGACGTGTGAGGTGACAGTATGTGACGTATGAGGTGACAGTATGTGACGTGTGAGGTGACAGTATGTGACGTGTGAGGTGACGTATGTGACGTGTGAGGTGACGGTATGTGAAGTATGAGGTGACAGTATGTGACGTGTGAGGTGACAGTATGTGACGTGTGAGGTGACAGTATGTCACGTGTGAGGTGACAGTATGTCACGTGTGAGGTGACAGTATGTGACATGTGAGGTGACAGTATGTGACGTGTGAGGTGACAGTATGTGACGTGTGAGGTGACGTATGTGACGTGTGAGGTGACGGTATGTGAAGTATGAGGTGACAGTATGTGACGTGTGAGGTGACGGTATGTGACGTGTGAGGTAACAGTATGTGACGTGTGAGGTGACGGTATGTGACGTATGAGGTGACGGTATGTGACGTGTGAGGTGACGGTATGTGACGTGTGAGGTTACAGTATGTGACGTGTGAGGTGACTATGTGACGTGTAAGGTGACTATATGTGACGTGTGAGGTGACAGTATGTGACATGTGAGGTGACTATGTGACGTGTGAGGTGACAGTATGTGACGTGTGAGGTGACAGTATGTGAAGTATGAGGTGACAGTATGTGACGTGTGAGGTGACAGTATGTGAAGTATGAGGTGACAGTATGTGACGTGTGAGGTGACAGTATGTGAAGTATGAGGTGACAGTATGTGAAGTATGAGGTGACAGTATGTGACGTGTGAGGTGACAGTATGTGACGTGTGAGGTGACAGTATGTGACGTGTGAGGTGACAGTATGTGACGTGTGAGGTGACAGTCTGTGACGTGTGAGGTGACAGTATGTGACGTGTGAGGTGACAGTCTGTGACGTGTGAGGTGACAGTATGTGACGTGTGAGGTGACAGTATGTGACGTTTGAGGTGACAGTCTGTGACATGTGAGGTGACAGTCTGTGACGTGTGAGGTGACAGTATGTGACGTGTGAAGTGACAGTATGTGACGTGTGAGGTGACAGTATGTGACGTGTGAGGTGACAGTATGTGACGTGTGAGGTGACAGTATGTGACGTATGTAAGAGGGTGCGCTTGCTGTCTGTGAGAAGGAGAGACAAGAAGGAGTGGGAAAAGCCTGTAGTACAGGGGAGTCCAAAGTGCGGCCCGGGGGCCATTTGTGGCCCGCAGCTAATCGTTTACCGGCCCGCCACACATTGCAAAATTGATAGTATTGCAAATATTAATAAAAACATTTTTAAAAAGTGGAATGAGTTGGAATCTAATGAGAAAAAGTGGCAATGTTGACACAAAGCTGCCATGCAGGCAGTTTTTTTTTGTTCCTTTTGTCTTTATTTTCTTTTTTTTTTCCATTGCTCAAAAAAAAGGACAAAAAAAATCAATGTTAGAATGAAATATTACTTAAAACTGATCACTTTAAAATGATTTATGTGGAAAAAATATTGCATATGTCGTGTGGTTGCCATATAAAAACATCAGTTTTAACAAAAGAGCATAAAACAAACAAAATAATAGCTCAAACTTAAAATCGACAGATGTATCGGAAGTTGATCTTGAAATTTAAGTGTTAAAAGTAAAAAAAATAATAATAAAAATGTATCACTTTATGAGTGGGGAACATTTTGGATCTGAAATATATTTAGTAGGATTTTATTTAACTTTTCACTGTGATTACTCAAATATTAAATAATTAAAATCAATGGTGTCCTGCATTATTGATCTTTGAGGGCTTTAATTGCTTAATAAAGGAACTCTCCTGAAGGAATCAATAAAGGACTATCTAGATAAAGTACTATCTAGATAGTCCTTTATTGATTCCTTCAGGAATCAATAATGCAGGACACCTTTGATTTTAATTATTTAATATTTTTGAGTATCTATCCCTCTATCTATCTATCTCTCTATCTATCTATCTATCTATCTATCTATCTATCTATCTATCTATCTATCTATCTATCTATCTATCTATCTATCTATCTATCTATCTATCTATCTATCTATCTATCTATCTATCTATCCATCTATCTAAAAACTGCATATTTCAGTTTTACTATAAAAAACAAAGTTGTCTTTGACAGAAAAGGCATAAAACCTTATTTGTTTTACTTTTTATCAACCTCAAGTTTATATAGAGATTTACTGTAAGCATTAAATAAAAAAAATAATAATAATTTGACTTATTTTCAACATTTTAGGGACTGAGACCCTCTATGCTCTCCAGGCGCTCTAAGGATAGAAAAAGAAAAAAAAATCCATATATTTTGTTATGGTTTGAAAATGAAAAATATCAGCATGCTTACATTTTTCCGTGGAAAAAGTTTGGACACCCCTGTTGTAGTGTAATGCCCGCAGCTAAAAGCAACTGCGTGAGAACGTATACTCGAATATCACTATATAGTCATTTTCTATATCGCACAGACACCAACCGGCGATATATCCAATATATCCATATATCGCCCTGCCCTAATTTTGGTATTTAGTGTATTATATTCTGCAACTAGTGTTAGGATCCCCCTGTAAACTATATCTGAAGAGCATGCAATAAAGTATTTCACCGTGGTGTATTCTGCATGTGACCAATACACTTGAAACTTGAATACCTGTGCTTATTAATAACTTACTATCAGGAAAGACAGAAGTTAGTTTCTTCCAAAGGTAAACATGACCAAAACTGGGAGTTGTGAGAAAGTTAGATGAAGTATTTTTTCAAGTGACTCCACTTCAGCTGGGACTAAAATAATAGGAGTTGTGGGAACACTGCTACTCATCCTTCACCACGCCGCTGCTGTCTTTTACCACCAGAGGTCCAGAAGTCTCTTCAGCAAGATCTTGAACCGTGTCAAAAAGATTCTTGTAACAACAATCACAGACGGTTGGCGGAGAGCATCAGATGGTGATGTCCCAATGCAGCAAAGTGGAAAATACTAATAAAGTCAAGAAAATATTATTTTCCTGTAGGAATTACACTATTGGCAAGTTAAGGTTCACTAAAAGTCGGTGGAAATGAGTTCAAGCACATTCTAGGAAATGTTTGAAATGATTTTTTTTTTTTGTTCTTAATATCTGTTGGAGTTCATTTTTGTACAGCAGGGGTGCCCATTACGTCGATCGCGAGCTACCAGTCGACCGCGGGGGGTGTGTCAATCGATCTCCAGCCAGGCTTTTAAAAAAAAATAGACCTAAAAATGAGTGATCATCAATCTTCACCAAGACGTCACTTAAATGACATTCACGGTACCGGAGGGTCTTGTGAGATGACGCTGGCTGCTGCAAGATCATTATTATGAAAATATGACCGAGAGGAAGGCGAGAAACACTTTTTATTTCAACAGACTCTCGCGCCGTACCTTCCGTCAAAACTCTAAAGGCCGACTGCACATTTCCTATCTTCACAATAAAAGCCCTGCTTCATGCTGCCTGCGCTAACTAAATACAGAGTCTCGGAAAACTGGCGTGCACAAGCGATCCCTCAGAAAGTTGGCGTGCACATCACTTGTGCACGCCAGTTTTCCGAGACTCTTATTTTGTTAGCGCAGGCAGCATGAAGCAGGGCTTTTATTGTGAAGATAGGAAATGTGCAGTCGGCCTTTAGAGTTTTGACGGAAGGGACGGCGCGAAAGTCTGTTGAAATAAAAAGTGTTTCTCGCCTTCCTCTCTGTCATTTTTTCATAATAATGAACTGGCAGCAGCCAGCGTCATCTCACAAGACCCTCGGGTGCCGTGAATGTCAATCAAGCAAGCTACGGAATTTGCCGCCAATGTTTTTCTTGTAAAGTGTATGGAAGCTGGATGAATTAGATGCCAAAAACCAACCACTTTCATGTGGTATTGTACAGAAAGGAAAACTTTTTTTCTCCTCCATTTGAAAATGTGGGCGTTATCTTCATTACTGTCTGATTCCAATCAATGCAAGTCATCAGAGTCAGGTAAAACACCAACTTATATTCTTGTCTTTGTGAAAGAAAGACATCTATATGTGTTACACATGCTTGTATTATCATTAAAAACATTTAACTTGTTTACAAAAATGTCTCTTTCATAAATAAATAAATATAAATGATATATATAAATGAGGTAGATCCCCTCGAGTTGGTCAATTGAAAAGTAGCTCGCCTGCAGAAAAAGTCTGGGCACCCCTGTTGTACAGGAACAAATATACGCAGACTTGATTGAAAATAAAAGTACAGGTATCTAAATTCAATAATTACATTTATGCTTCTGAATAAATAAATAAAAAGTACTTTTTAAGAACATAATAATGACTAAAGGTAACACATCTGAAAGGTGGTTCTCTACCAAGAATTAGTATTATGAATGTTTTTCTAAATGAATGATCTTTTCTTCACTCACATTTAGTTATTTTCTCCATCGTCCATACCATCCATCCATCCATCTTCTTCCGCTTATCCGAGGTCGGGTCGCGGGGGCAACAACCTAAGCAGGGAAACCCAGACTTCCCTTTCCCCAGCCACTTCATCTAGCTCTTCCCGGGGGATCCCGAGGCGTTCCCAGGCCAGCCGGGAGACATGGTCTTCCCAACGTGTCCTGGGTCTTCCCCGTGGCCTCCTACCGGTTGGACGTGCCCTAAACACCTCCGTAGGGAGGCGTTCGGGTGGCATCCTGACCAGATGCCCAAACCACCTCATCTGGCTCCTCTCGATGTGAAGGAGCAGCGGCTTTACTTTGAGTTCCTCCCGGATGGCAGAGCTTCTCACCCTATCTCTAAGGGAGAGACCCAAACTCATTTGGGCCGCTTGTACCCGTGATCTTATCCTTTCGGTCATGACCCAAAGCTCATGACCATAGGTGAGGATGGGAACGTAGATCGACCGGTAAATTGAGAGCTTTGCCTTCCGGCTCAGCTCCTTCTTCACCACAACGGATCGGTACAACGTCCGCATTACTGAAGACGCCGCACCGATCCGCCTGTCAATCTCACCATGCACTCTTCCCTCCCTCGTGAACAAGACTCCTAGGTACTTGAACTCATCCACTTGGGGCAGGGTCTCCTCCCCAACCCGGAGATGGCATTCCACCCTTTTCCGGGCGAGAACCATGGACTCGGACATGGAGGTGCTGATTCTCATTCCGGTCGCTTCACACTCGGCTGCAAACCGATCCAGTAAGAGCTGAAGATCCCGGTCAGATGAAGCCATCAGGACCACATCATCTGCAAAAAAGCAGAGACCTAATCCTGCGGTCACCAAACCGGAACCCCTCAACGCCTTGACTGCGCCTAGAAATTCTGTCCATAAAAGTTATGAACAGAATCGGTGACAAAGGACAGCCTTGGCGGAGTCCATACTTCTGTGATAATGTTCAGCCAGAGTTTGTCCTTTCCCAAAAAGTACCTTCCCCAAATAAGCATGTTCTGTGTGCCGCACGCTCACTTTACACTCATTTGGTTGCCCTCCAGTGACACACATCTGATTTTTGGTGGCAGTCTAAACGTACCAAAGTGCTTCAAATCTGATCTTTTGGCACATCAGGAAGTAGTCCTGAATCCCATTGGAATCGGATCTTTTCAAATGTGACTTCAGTCTACATACAATGTGACTTTTTCACCTTCTTTGGGTGAGCTAGGTCACTGGTTTGCAGTCACCAGTGGGAGTGGAGAGTTCATCACAACATCCAGTTTCAATCAATCAATCAATCAATCAATCAATGTTTATTTATATTGCCCCAAATCACAAATGTCTCAAAGGACTGCACAAATCATTACGACTACAACATCCTCGGAAGAACCCACAAAAGGGCAAGGAAAACTCACACCCAGTGGGCAGGGAGAATTCACATCCAGTGGGACGCCAGTCACAATGCTGACTATGAGAAACCTTGGAGAGGACTTTAGATGTGGGCAACCCCCCCCCCCCCCCCCCCCCCCCCCTCTAGGGGACCGAAAGCAATGGATGTCGAGCGGGTCTAACATGATACTGTGAAACTTCAATCCATAGTGGCTCCAACACAGCCGCGAGAGTTCAGTTCAAAGCGGATCCAAGACAGCAGCGAGAGTCCCGTCCACAGGAAACCATCTCAAGCGGAGGCGGATCAGCAGCGTAGAGATTTCCCCAACCGATACACAGCCAAGCGGTCCATCCTGGGTCCCGACTCTGGACAGCCAGTACTTCATCCATGGTCATCGGACCGGACCCCCTCCACAAGGGAGGGGGGGACATAGGAGAAAGAAAAGAAGCGGCAGATCAACTGGTCTAAAAAGGAGGTCTATTTAAAGGCTAGAGTACACAGATGAGTTTTAAGGTGAGACTTAAATGCTTCTACTGAGGTAGCATCTCGAACTGTTACCGGGAGGGAATTCCAGAGTACTGGAGCCCGAACGGAAAACGCTCTATAGCCCGCAGACTTTTTTTGGGCTCTAGGAATCACTAATAAGCCGGAGTCTTTTGAACGCAGATTTCTTGCCGGGACATACGGTGCAATACAATCGGCAAGATAGGCTGGAGCTAGTTTCTGTGGGCAAAGTCTATTTAAGATGACCAAATGTTTGGGGCATCACTTGTCAACAGTTGACAAATAATAGACTATATGTAATATATGAATATATATTTTGATTCAGAAGAAATAGCGATTGTTGAAGGACAGAGATTGATGCTGTGGTGTAGTTATTTACATGTGAGTGTCTAAATAAATGTAAGGTACAGTAGATCCACACTGATGTCTCCTCTACTTAAAGTTAAAGTACCCATGATTGTCACACACACACACACACACACACACACACACACACATTAGGTGTGGTGAAATTATTCTCTGTATTCGACCCATCACCCTTGATCACCCCCTGGGGGTCGAGGGGAGCAATGAGCGGCAGCGGTGGATGTGCCCGGGAATCATTTTTGGCGATTTAACCAAAATATTCTATAATTAATATAATTGCTATCATTGGATATAAAGAGTATGGGAACGTTTGACTTCTACTGTGTTTACTTCTGTGGTAACCTTCATAAAGTTTTGTAGTCAATGAGAAATATCAAGCAGGTAAAAGCGCCAAACGTGTGTAAAGTTTCTGACATTTTTCACTCTGGTGTAATTTGGAAATGTGTTCTGGTGTGTGGATGTTTTTCATAATATCCACAATGTTCAATGTGATGTGTGACCATGTGTGTTGACCTGATAGTTGCATTTTTTTTCTTCTGCACCATTACTAGGGAAGGTTGTTTGTACTGTCATGGAAGTAAATGCTGCTGTGTTGGATCCGCTTTGGACTGGACTGTGTTGGATCCATTATGAATTGAACTTTCACAGTATCATGTTAGACCCGCTCGACATCCATTGCTTTCCTCCTCTCCAAGGTTCTCGTAGTCATCATTGTCACCGACGTCCCACTGGGTGTGAGTTTTCCTTGCCCTTATGTGGGCCTACCGAGGATGTCGTAGTGGTTTGTGCAGCCCTTTGAGACACTAGTGATTTAGGGCTATATATGTTAACATTGATTGATTGATTGATTGAAAGGCATTGATCTGATTCACTCACATCATCCACAAGATGGAAGCACATGTGTAGCATTCAAAGACCGCCTGGCATTTAAGAGTAATTGCGATGCATTAATGCTCTGTTTTTAAACTTTTGTGAGGCAAGGAACATTTTTGGCGTTGAAAAAATTCAGAGGCACACCACCAGCAGAAATGATTAAAAAACAAAACTCAGTAGACAATAAAAAGTCATTGTTGGATATGACTTTAAAGCATAAGCAAGCATGCATGACTATAGCTCTTGTCTCAAAGTAGGTGTATTGTCACATCACACCCTGATTTATTCGGACTTGTTTGCTCTTTTCCTGTGTGTAGTCTTTTACTTCTTGTCTTGCGCTCCTATTTTGGTGGCTTTTTCTTTTTTTGTGGTATTTTCCTGTAGCAGGTTCATGTCTTCCTTTTGAGCGATATTCTCCGCATCTACTTTGTTTTAGCAGTCAAGAATATTTCAGTTGTTTTTATCCTTCTTTGTGGGGACATTGATTGTCATGTCATGTTTGGATGTACTTTGTCTTTGCCCCACAGTAAGTCTTTGCTGTCGTCCAGCATTCTGTTTTTGTTGACTTTCTAGCCAGTTCAGTCTTAGTTTCGTTCTGCATAGCCTTCCCTAAGCTTCAATGCCTTTTCTTAGGGGCACTCACCTTTTGTTTATTTTTGGTTTAAGCATTAGACACCTGGGCTTCACGGTGGCAGAGGGGGTTAGTGCGTCTGCCTCACAATACGAAGGTCTTGATTAGTCCTGGGTTCAATCCCGGTGGAGTTTGCATGTTCTCCACGTGACTGTGTGGGTTCCCTCCGGGTACTCCGGCTTCCTCCCACTTCCAAAGACATGCACCTGGGGATAGGCCCCTCCCACCTCCAAAGACATGCACCTGGGGATAGGCCCCTCCCACCTCCAAAGACATGCACCCGGGGATAGGCCCCTCCCACCTCCAAAGACATGCACCTGGGGATAGGCCCCTCCCACCTCCAAAGACATGCACCTGGGGATAGTCCCCACCCACCTCCAAAGACATGCACCTGGGGATAGGCCCCCCCACCTCCAAAGACATGCACCTGGGGATAGGTTGATTGGCAACACTAAACGGTCCCTAGTGTGTGAATGTGAGTGTGAATGTTGTCTATCTGTGTTGGCCCTTCGATGGGGTGGCAACTTGTCCAGGGTGTACTCCGCCTTCCGCCCGGTAGTAGCTGAGATAGGCACAAGCGTCCCCAAAGGGAATAAGCGGTAGAAATAAATGGATGGATGGGCATTAGACACTTTTGTACCTGCACACTGCCTCCCACTGTTTTCGACATCTACAAAGCAATTAGCTACCTGCTGCCACCTACTGATATGGAAGAGTATTACACGGTTACTCTGCCAAGCTCTAGACAGCACCGACACTCAACAACAACTCGTCATTTGCAGACTAAAATTACCCAAATAGGTGAAATGAGATCATCTCCCACGGCACAGTAGTTGTAAAATAGTGCATTAATGAACTCATGATGTCTTGTATCCTTAGTTTGGACACCCCTGCTGCAACATTGCTTTTCGTAATGCTGTCTAGTGCAGTCCTCTTGTCATTTGCAGGCCAGACTATCAAAAAGAGGACTTTACATGGACAAACACAGGAGTATGAAATGCGATCAAAGATTTCACACACACACACACACACACACACACACACCTCGACAAGCCACAGTGGGTGGGCTGCGGTGCATTGAGCTCCAGATGTTCACACAGCGGCCTCACATCTGCAAATCATCTCCGCCAAAAGCACCTTCTGGTCTCTTTCCTCTTCTTGTTATCCCCCGACGTGTTTGTGTGCGCACCAGGACGGTCTCGCCCCGACAGCACAGGCCTTCCATTGTCACCTCATTAAACGTGGGCCGCTTCACTCAACTGCTGCCAACATCAATAATAAATGCAACCTTTCCCCACCCTTAAAGGCTCATATTAGGATTTGTGTCTACATGTAAAGACTTCCTTGTGGTCTACATGACATGTAATGGTGCATAGATGATGTCTAACACGCCATTTTAAAGCCGCCTTGTGGCTGTTACGTGCCTCCACTTTGACAATGTCGTCTCCCCGTTTTAGTGCTTCCATAGCGAGTATCCTGACAGATGAATTACAACTTTACGCTACTTTGTATTAGAAATGACAACAGCAGAGTATGCGTGTTTATGAAGGGAAGAGTACCATTCACATTTCAACCAATACGTTACCAATTTCCGATACCTCAGAATCCATAATAAATATTGTTGTTGATATTTAAAAATACGCTGAGCAGCACGGTGGCCCAGGGGTTAGTACATGTGCTTCACAATACGGAGGTCCTGAGTTCAATCCCGGGCTCATGATCTTTCTGTGTGGAGTTTGCTTGTTCTGTGTGGGTTCCCTCTGGGTACTCCGGCTTCCTCCAAAGACATGCACCTGAGGATAGGCCCCTCCCACCTCCAAAGTCATGCACCGGGGGATAGGCCCCTCCCACCTCCAAAGACATGCACCGGGGGATAGGCCCCTCCCACCTCCAAAGACATGCACCGGGGGATAGGCCCCTCCCACCTCCAAAGACATGCACCTGGGGATAGGCCCCTCCCACATCCAAAGACATGCACCTGGGGATACGCCCCTCCCACCTACAAAGACATGCACCGGGGGATAGGCCCCTCCCACCTCCAAAGACATGCACCGTGGGGATAGGCCCCTCCCACCTCCAAAGACATGCACCGGGGGATAGGCCCCTCCCACCTCCAAAGACATGCACCGGGGGATAGGCCCCTCCCACTCCAAAGACATGCACCTGGGGATAGGCCCCTCCCACATCCAAAGACATGCACCGGGGGATAGGCCCCTCCCACCTCCAAAGACATGCACCGGGGGATAGGCCCCTCCCACCTCCAAAGACATGCACCGGGGGATAGGCCCCTCCCACCTCCAAAGACATGCACCGGGGGATAGGCCCCTCCCACCTCCAAAGACTTGCACCGGGGGATAGGCCCCTCCCACCTCCAAAGTGATGCACCTGGGGATAGGCCCCTCCCACCTCCAAAGACATGCACCTGGGGATAGGCCCCTCCCACCTCCAAAGACATGCACCTGGGGATACGCCCCTCCCACCTCCAAAGACATGCGCTGGGGATAGGCCCCCCCACCTCCAAAGACATGCACCTGGGGATAAGCCCCTCCCACCTCCAAAGTGATGCACCTGGGGATAGGCCCTCCCACCTCCAAAGACATGCACCTGGGGATAGGTTGATTGGTAACACTAAATGGTCCCTAGTGTGTGAATGTGAGTGTGAATGTTGTCTATCTGTGTTGGCCCTGCGATGAGGTGGCGACTTGTCCAGGGTGTATGTGGCCTTCTGCCCGAATGCAGCTGCGATAGGCTCCAGGGGCCCCCGTCACCCCAAAAAAAGGGACAAGCGGTAGTAAATGGATGGATGGATGGATGATCTTGTTTCGTTATCAAATAGTCATTTGCAGATAAGAGCCTGATTGACTGACATCCAAATACCAGGCAGAAAATGACATATTGGGCGTGTTGTGTGTGATCTACCAAGACTGCTTGTGCAACGGGAAAGTGGTGCAGACCACCTGATGTAAAAGAGGATTTGGCCTACGTACGACGACATGTTGGATGCTCCTACCTGTGTGCCATGTGTTGAACCAGCAGGAGCTATACGGTTATATAAGCACATTCCTGAAAAGTGAAGTGAATCATATTTGTATAGCCCTTTTTCTCTGGTGACTTAAAGTGCTTTACATTGTGAAAACCCAATATCTAAGTTACATTTAAAGCAGTGTGGGTGGCACTGGGAGCATGTGGGTAAAGTGTCTTGCCCAAGGACACAACGGCAATGACTAGGATGGCGGAAGCCGGAATCGAACCTGGAACACTCAAGTTGCCGGCATGGCCACTCTACCAACCGAGCGCTGTGTAGGTGTGTGTGTGTGTGTGTGTGTGTGTGCTCTGATCCTGCAGCCGTGTCAGTTTGCACGTGCTAAATAAAATTCTAAATAGTGCCGGCAAAAAGGTGATGAGTGTTGATAAATCAGTAAATAATTATATTTACATGTTCTCCTCCTGGTATCCTTTTAATGAAGGACATACATTTAGCATGTGAGTGGAGACAGAAGCACAAAATGGATTGCACACCTTATTCTGCACATGTTTAGTAGATCAGCTTTGTGTTTTAGCACAAGCAAACCTTTTGTAAATCAGGTCCTAAGACCAGGTTTACACTGTAGGCCTAAGTGGCACAAATAACATTTTTGGAGATGGGATTTTTTCCAAGCCACGCGAGCAACGTAGCTCGCCCAAAGATGACAAACAAAACAATCTGATTCAGGTCGCATTGTGTTTGGAAAAGATCAGATTTTAATGGGATTCTGGACTACTTCCTGATGTAGCCTGAATCTGATGCCAAAAGATCCGATTAGAACATGGGTGTCAAACTCTGGCCCGCCGTGTATTTTCATTTGGCCCTTGAGGCAATGTCAAATTAACATTAGAGCTGGCCCGCTGGCATTATACAGCGGCGGTGTCGCTGTAACACCGCATTCACCGCTAATACTCATAGTAATGCAATGCAAGCTTGGTCAGCAGCCATACAGGTCACACTGAGGGTGGCCGTATAAAACACTTTAAGACTGTTACAAATATGCGCCACACTGTGAACCAACACTAAACGAGAATGACAAGCAAATTTCGGGAGAACATCTGCACTGTAACACAACATAAAAACAACAGAGCCCCTTGCAGCACTACCTCTTCCTGGACGCTACAATATAAACATTTATTATTAGCCTGTGGGAAAAGTTTATTTTGATATTTACCTGAGAAGGCTGCAAATAGAAAAGAGGCATTCAATTTCTATTTCAATTTGATTTGATATGCCATTGCTATTTTTAAATTATTAGTATTATTTGAAACTTGATTTTGCACGTCACTATATAGTTATATAAGTCTCGCTTGTTCAATATTCAATGCAAAACTTGTTTGGGTCCCTATTTAAAGGTTAATTTGTGCAACCTAGACCCGCGGCTTTGTTCAGTTTAACATTTTGGCCAACTTTGTATTTGAGTTTGACACCCCTGGATTAGAAGCTCTTTGGAGCGTTTAGACTGGCAACAAAAAATCTGTCTCACGTGAGGGCTGAAAAATCAGATTTGGTGTGCAGTGTAAACGGGGCCTTAGTTGCAATTGCAGTTGCATTCATGGTGTGTTGATTTGGGTTTTTTATGCCCTAAAACTGGGGTGTCAAACGTACGGCCTGCAAACAGGTTTTTTACGGCCCGCGTGATGAGTTTTCCAAGTATTAAAATGAGCTGCTTTTTTTTTTGGAATGAAAGAAACTGCTGTTTTGAATGCGTCTGTTAGGCAAGCAAACGGTTCATGCCGGGGCCAAGCAAGAGGTTCACAGTAAAGGGGGACTGTGGCTCCTCCTCCCTGACCCACATGAAACTTAAAACCTGCCGTTTATGTTAAGTTAAAGTAGCAATGGTTGTCACACACACACACAATAGGTGTGGTGAAATGTGTCCTCTGCATTTGATCACCCCCTGGGAGGTGAGGGGAGCAGTGAGCAGCAGCGGCGGCCACGCCCAGGAATCATTTTTGGTGATTTACCCCCAATTCCAACCCTTGATACTGAGTGCATCAACGGTTGGATCATGGGTCCTGATTTTATAGTCTTTGGCATGACTCGGCTGGGCTTTGAACTCACAACCTACCGATGTCAGGGCGTACACTCTAACCCAGGGGTGCCCATTACGTCGATCGCAAGCTACCAGTCGACCGCGGGGGGTGTGTCAGTCGATCTCCAGCCAGGCTTTTAAAAAAAATAGACCTAAAAATGAGTAATCATCAATCTTCACCAAGACGTCACTTAAATGACATTCACGGTACCGGAGGGTCTTGTGAGATGACGCTGGCTGCTGCAAGATCATTATTATGAAAATATGACCGAGAGGAAGGCGAGAAACACTTTTTATTTCAACAGACTCTCGCGCCGTACCTTCCGTCAAAACTCTAAAGGCCGACTGCACATTTCCTATCTTCACAATAAAAGCCCTGCTTCATGCTGCCTGCGCTAACTAAATACAGAGTCTCGGAAAAGTGGCGTGCACAAGCGATCCCTCAGAAAGCTTTCCGAGACTCTTATTTTGTTAGCGCAGGCAGCATGAAGCAGGGCTTTCATTGTGAAGATAGGAAATGTGCAGTCGGCCTTTAGAGTTTTGACGGAAGGGACGGCGCGAAAGTCTGTTGAAATAAAAAGTGTTTCTCGCCTTCCTCTCTGTCATTTTTTCATAATAATGAAGTGGCAGCAGCCAGCGTCATCTCACAAGACCCTCGGGTGCCGTGAATGTCAATCAAGCAAGCTACGGAATTTGCCGCCAATGTTTTTCTTGTAAAGTGTATGGAAGCTGGATGAATTAGATGCCAAAAAGCAACCACTTTCATGTGGTATTGTACAGAAAGGACAACTTTTTTTCTCCTCCATTTGAAAATGTGGGCGTTATCATCATTACTGTCTGATTCCAATCAATGCAAGTCATCAGAATCAGGTAATACACCAACTTATATTCTTGTCTTTGTGAAAGAAAGACATCTATATGTGTTACACATGCTTGTATTATCATTAAACACATTTAACTTGTTTACAAAAATGTCTCTTTCATAAATAAATAAATATAAATGATATATATAAATGAGGTAGATCCCCTCGAGTTGGTCAATTGAAAAGTAGCTCGCCTGCAGAAAAAGTGTGGGCACCCCTGCCATAGACTTGATGTGAAAGTGCCTATTTTAGAGAAGATTGTTGGCCTCCTTGAGCACCATATTAGGACTTTGGAAGAACATGGCATTAGAGGATCCTTCAAAGCTGATTTGTGGAATGTTTGATGCTGAGCTCAAGTCTGAAAGTCTCAAGCATGTGAGATGGAGCAGATAGTCTTCTCACGCAGTGCAGACGTGGCTGAGGAGTCATTGTAGAACTAGATCTGGTCAGCCATTGTTACACCAAGAGAGCTATATACATATTTGTCTTTACAAAGGGAAAAAATAGGAACTTTCTGGATGTTTTGACAAACAAAAGGGTGAATTTTTGCCACTGTGCTATTATTTTAAGACCAACTCATTGTTATTTCAATTAGGGCTGGGCGTTTTATATCGATATATACGCTATATCACGGGTTTGTCTTTGTGCGATATAGAAAATGACCTCTGTCTGTCATTCATAAGTACTGAGTTGTAGTAGTCATGATACTAACTCGCCATCAACACTTATCTATGTCATTCACAAGTGCTGAGTTCTAGTAGTCATGATACCATCTCACCATCAACACCGATGTCTGTCATTCATAAGTACTGAGTTCTAGTAGTCATGATACCATCTCACCATCAACACCGATGTCTGTCATTCATAAGTACTGAGTTCTAGTCGTCATGATACCATCTCACCATCAAGACCTATGTCTGTCATTCATAAGTACTGCGTTCTAGTAGTCATGATACTAACTCGCCATCAACACCTATGTCTGTCATTCATAAGTACTGAGTTCTAGTCGTCATGATACCATCTCACCATCAACACTTATCTATGTCATTCATAAGTACTGAGTTCTAGTAGTCATGATACCATCTCTCCATCAACACCTATGTCTGTCATTCATAAGTACTGAGTTCTAGTAGTCATGATACATCTCACCATCAACACCTATCTCTGTCATTCATAAGTACTGAGTTCTAGTCGTCATGATACCATCTCACCATCAAGACCTATGTCTGTCATTCATAAGTACTGCGTTCTAGTAGTCATGATACTAACTCGCCATCAACACCTATGTCTGTCATTCATAAGTACTGAGTTCTAGTCGTCATGATACCATCTCACCATCAACACTTATCTATGTCATTCATAAGTACTGAGTTCTAGTAGTCATGATACCATCTCTCCATCAACACCTATGTCTGTCATTCATAAGTACTGAGTTCTAGTAGTCATGATACATCTCACCATCAACACCTATCTCTGTCATTCATAAGTACTGAGTTCTAGTAGTCATGATACCATCGCACCATCAACACCTATCTCTGTCATTCATAAGTACTGAGTTCTAGTAGTCATGATACCATCTCACCATCCACACCTATGTCTGTCATTCATAAGTACTGAGTTCTAGTAGTCATGATACCATCGCACCATCAACACCTATGTCCGTCATTCATAAGTACTGATTTCTAGTAGTCATGATACCATCTCACCATCAACACCTATGTCTGTCATTCATAAGTACTGAGTTCTAGTAGTCATGATACCATCTCACCATGAACACCTATCTCTGTCATTCATAAGTACTGAGTTCTAGTAGTCATGATACCATCTCACCATCAACACCTATGTCTGTCATTCATAAGTACTGAGTTCTAGTCGTCATGATACCATCTCACCATTAACACCTATGTCTGTCATTCATAAGTACTGAGTTCTAGTTGTCATGATACCATCTCACCATCAACACCTATGTCTGTCATTCATAAGTACTGAGTTCTAATAGTCATGATACCATCTCACCATTAACACCTATGTCTGTCATTCATAAGTACTGAGTTCTAGTTGTCATGATACCATCTCACCATCAACACCTATGTCTGTCATTCATAAGTACTGAGTTCTAGTAGTCATGATACCATCTCACCATCAACACCTATGTCTGTCATTCATAAGTACTGAGTTCTAGTCGTCATGATACCATCTCGCCATCAACACCCATAATGTGTAAGTACATTAGCAATGCTCAGTTTGGTGGTCAGTTGCCAAAGCGTGTGTAAACAGGCGGGACCTTTGACCCTGGGACAGTCAGCAGGCTGTGGGACACCATGAACCTGTGCACTGCTCCTGTCCAAAGTCCACAACCCCCTCTGGGAGACCAGCATCTGAGCCAGCCCTCCTTACTGCTGAAAGAATCCTATAATCCACTGTCTTTTCTGGCTTGGCAAGCATGCAACAGGGATGGAAGTTAAGCTTGATCCTGGTGGAAAGGGTATGTTTGTCTACCTGGAGAAGCCTTTTAACGGCTTAGGATAGCAAACAAAATGAACATGGAAATTATTTGAATCTATTGGGTTTTTTCACGCTTGCCACGCTTCAACACTCGGTGTCGGCAGTTATTTCACTTTCTGCAGACTTCACCGACAAGCACGGCCACAATTTCTCAAGAAGAAACCCTCAATCAAAACAATATGCAGTGATTTGTTTTGCAGTTCTACACCATCGCAAACAGCAACCACAATACTGAGCACATTGTTGCAATCAAAAGCCCAAGGAAACAATACATTCCATCATTAACATTGTGAAAAGACAAATAGTTAGCACTACTGTCACCCACTTTGAGTCTTTTCAGCAGTTTTGGTACAGCTCTGATATTGGAGCTCATACGGTGTACCTAATGACGTGTCCTGTGAGTGTGGATTAGATGCAGGTCGGGATGAGTTGATATTGATTTTTGGTGGTGATTTAGCGGGTAAGTTGAGTAAAAAAAAGTCAATCTCAGACTGAACCCTTCCAGACTGAGTCAAAAAAAAAGCTACACAGAGCTTGCAACAAAAAGTGTGGCCTCAGGGAGCAGGCTGCTGCCATTAAAAGCACGCTGCATCCTTCCATCGCCCCAGGGGGGTTTAAGGGAGGCCAAGGCGTGGGATGGGTGTAGGAGTGTGGCTGTGCAAATGCCCATTTCCCAGGGTATGGCCATTTAACAAGTACATTTAATAATTAAAGCTGCAAGCAGCGTTGGTTGGGTCCTCCTTTGGCTGCTGCCCCCGAGACCCACGGCCGGATAAGCGTTAGAAGACGCCTTGGAGCCACTATTTTGAGAATCTAATGCATTGTGAAAGTAATGCAGTTGTTGTATTGAAGTGAAAATATCAAACTTCCTGTTGATTTTTGCTAAAGTATGTTAATTATTAAAATGTAGGTCTAAGTGAGACCTACATAGTGTTTTTTGTTTCATGTCTCTCTGACATTCTTACCGGATGTTATAAGCAGTTTTGTCTGTGTTTTCTTCCTTGGAGCAGTTTGTCCGTGTTGTATTCCTAGGGGGGCGGTAGAGCGCAATTTTGAGTTTTGAGGTTAGGTTTTTTCATCAGATTTTGCCAGACCTGCTGTGTGTGTCAAGTTTGGTGAGTTTAGAAGCATTTTAAGGGGGTCAAATAACAGCTCAAAGAGGCAAAAATGACATTTTTTAGGAGACTTTGCACAGGGGTTCTTTGAAGGCGCGTAAAATCAAAACCTGAGAACTTATCAAAACTCTGTTCTATACTTTTAAACAAAAGGGTTCAATCTCTCTCCTGTGCGAGTTTGAAGCCAAAACAACAAACGCACTCAGAGGAGATAATGTTTGAAGAAAGGTGACCGGTTTTTACAAAACTTTTGTTTTGAAGGGGAGATTGCAAACTTCCTGTTGATTTTTGTTGGGGGTTGTCAATCTATGAAATGTAGGCCTAAGCGAGACCTACATAGAGGTTTTTGTTTCATGTCTCTCTGACATTCTTACCGGAAGTTACAAGCAATTTTGTCTGTGTTTTCTTCCTAGGAGCAGTTTTTTCAGTGTTTTATTCAAAAATAGCGCTAGAGCGCATTTTGAGTTTTGGGGTTTGGTTTTTTCATTAGATCGCAATATTCGCCAGTCCTTATGTGCGCGCCAAGTTTGGTGACTTTTGAAGCATTTTAAAGGGGTCAAATTACAGCGCAAAGACGCAAAAATTGCATTTTTTTGCGCACATTTTATTTTGAAGGGGTTTTTGCCAACTTCCTGTAGATTTTTGCTGAAAGAAGTGGGTGTATGAAAATTGGGTCTAAGTCAGACCTACATAGGAGTTTTTGTTTCATGTCGCTATGACATTCCTAACAGAAGTTACATGCAGTTTTGTCTGTAATTTTTTCCCAGGGGGCGCTAGAGCGCAATTTTCATTTTGGGGGATTGGTTGATAATATGTTGGGAAGGTTTGCTATACCGACGTGTGTGTCAAATTTGGTGAGTTTTGAAGCATGTTAAGGGGGTCAAATTACAGCGTGTAGGTGCGGAATAATAATAAAACACAGCAGTTTCAATAGGGTCCTTGGCCCATGGCAAAGGACTCCAAGGACCCTAATAATGGCCACTGTTACACCACACCCACTTTGAACATGGGAAAATAAAACACTACTTGAATGAAGTGATTCTTTGGCGTAGCACTAGATGAAGCCTGCATACCACATTTTCATGCTACAAAAAAAGTGATAAGTACACCTCCTGCATAACATTGTATTAACATTAAAGCATGCCAAGAAAAAATTATTGTGTATTTATGATCCGCTTAAGTCCTGAAAATGTGACATCCAATCATGCAGGTATTGCAAAGATGTTTATAAAACAATGTTGCCTTCCTTCATACTTCCTCTAAACAAGCTTTTTGAATTTTGGCCCAATTTGTGACCTTTTTCCCCAGTGGTGACATCAGCAGATTATCCATATATGGTCAACATTTACCCCAAGAGCTTTGCACAAGTCCTCCATTGCAGTCGATAAGCTCCTTCTTTTTCTCTATCCTCTTTTTGTGGGGCCGACTGGCTCATACATGCACATGCATCCTCCACTGTTGCCATTTCCGATACAAAGTAGCGTACAGTTCTAACTTACAGTCGTGGTCAAAAGTGTACGTACACTTGTAAAGAACATGATGTCATGGCTGTCTGGACTTTCCAATCATTTCTTATTTTTTGTGATGTAGTGATTGGAGCACATACTTGTTGATCACAAAAAACATTCATGAAGTGTGCTTCTTTTATGAATTTATTATGGCTCTACTGAAAATGTGAGCAATCAAAAGTATACATACAGCAATGTTAATATTTCCTTACATGTCCCTTGGCAAGTTTTACTGCATTAAGGCGCTTTTGCTAGACATCCACAAGCTTCTGCTTACATTTTTCACCACAACATTGCAGCAGTTCAGCTAAATGTGTTGCTTTTCTGACATGGACTTGTTTCTTCAGCATTGTCCACACCTTTGGGAAGGCAGTAGTTCCATTGGCGGCAAAACAGGCCCAGAGCATAATACTACCACCACCATGCTCGACGGTAGGCATGGTGTTCCTGCGATTGAAGGTCTCACCTTTTCTCCTCCAAACATATTGCTGGGTATTGTGGCCAAACAGCTCCATTTGTTGTTTAATTTTTGACCGACTTGAACCATTTGATACTGAAAAATGAAACCGAATAATCTGAACAAATAATCAATTCAAATTGATCAGCAACATGAAGTCAGGAGCACAATAAATGATAAATGGGTCGTACTTGTATAGCGCTTTTCTACCTTCAAGGTACTCAAAGCGCTTTGACATTACTTCCACATTTACCCATTCACACACACATTCACACACTGACGGAGGGAGCTGCCATGCAAGGCGCCAACCGGCACCCATCAGGAGCAAGGGGGAAGTGTCTTGCTCAGGACACAATGGACGTGACCAAGTTGGTACTAGGTGGGATTTGAACCAGGGACCCTCGGGTTGCGCACGGCCACTCTCCCACTGCGCCACGCCCCTATAAATAATAATAACAATAAATAACAATAAATAAAACACTTCAACCTACAAAACAAGCATGAATGAGTGTTGATTTATTTAGTTAATTTTGATCCAAATAAGGAAGTCAGGATTAATGAGCACACTTTGTAGCGCACAGCTTTTTGAAGCAAGGTTTGAATACTGTATGTAAGTGTTTTTCAACCACTGGACCGCAGCACGCTAGTGTACCATGAGATATTGTCTAGTGTGCTGTGGGGGATGTTGTCATTTCCCCTATTTGGGTTAAAAATATTTTTTGCAAACCAGTTTTTATAATCCGCAAATAATGTGCCGTTGTTGAGTGTCGGTGCTGTCTCGAGCTCGGCAGAGTAAGCGTGTAATACTCTTCCATATCAGCAGGTAGATAATTGCTTTGTAGATGTTGGGAAAAATGGTTTGTCGTGATCCAAATAGGCAGACGACAGCGGGAGGCAGCGTGCAGGTAAAAAGCTATCTAATGCTTAAACCAAAAATAAGCGGAAGGTGAGTGCAGCTAAGAAAAGGCATTGAAGCTTAGGGAAGGCTTTGCAAAATTTAAATTAAAACTGAACTGTCTGAAAAGTAAACAAAAACAGAACGTTGGACAACTGCAAAAACTTACAGAGTGTGGGAGCAGCAGACGGCGTCCACAGAGAACAGCCGTACATGACATGACAATCAACAACTAAAACACTACACACAGGAAAACAGCCAAAAAGTGCAAATAAGTCAAGGTGTGATGTGACAGGTGGTGACAGTACACCTACTTTGAGACAAGAGCTATAGTCATGCATGCTTGCTTATGCTTTAAAGTCATATCCAAAAAACACTTTTTATTGTCAGCTTGAGTTTCTGTTTTGAATGATTTCGGCTGCTGGTGTGCCTCCGCATTTTTTCAATGAACAAATGTGCCTTGGCTCAAAAAAGGTTGAACAACACTGCTGCATGATACTGATACAGCATCATACTGTCCTAGTCAGTTGTAAAATGATACAAGATTGTCTGTAAGGTGACATCCTTGTCAAGAATATTGAAATATTCTGTCTGTTGGTTTCGTTGTCGACAACAACTGGATGCCAAAGGTCTGCAGGACTTTGCTGATCTTCCGCCGCCTGGTGCCTCTCAGCAGGAGAGACCACAGTCCTGTTTCCCGCCTTGTCGGAGGCGTGCACATCTGGATGTTTAGTTGGGAACACAAGTGTTTATTCCCTGTGTCAACTGGTACAGACATTTTTTGTTCTTCCAACTCCTGTTAGCTGTCAATACTTAGCCTCAGGCTACTGCTTCCGGGCTGCGTTTCTGGACCTCCTGGGTCCCACTGTCCATCCCTACCGGGTGTCAGTCTTGGTCGGGGCCTAGTCCCCGCGTCCATTGTGGCCGCCTAGTACTGTAAGGTATTCCGAGGTGCTGTAAGTTGGCCAGCTGCTGGGGTAGTGACCTTGTGTGTCAGCATGTCTGTGATCTTCTTTGCATTCTTTTTTATCATACCATACCAACTTTATTTATAAAGCCCTTTAAAATGAAGCACAGTTGAAGAAGAAAGGGCTGTACACCACAAAAAAATGGAGGCAGAGGACAGACTAAAAAATAACTTTTAAAACAGAGGTAAAATCCACATTGAAAAAGCAAATAAAAATTATCCTAAGAACAATGTGTTAGATAAAAGTAGCTAAAAATGTAAAAAATAGTTTAAAGTCTCATGCTAAGTTAAAAGCCAGTAAATAAAAATGGGCTATAAGAAGGGTCCTAAAAGTAGCCAAAGAAGAGGCCTGTCTCACATGCTTCCAGAGTTTGGGACCCGCAACAGAGAAGGCCCTGTCCCCTTGAAGCTTGCGCTACCTCCAGTATCAGCTGATCAGCTGACCTGAGGGAGTGGGTGGGGGCATAGAGGTGGAGCAGCTCAGAGAAGTAAGGTGGGGCAAGACCACGTAAGGATTTAAAAACGAGTAAAATACATTACAAACATTTTGTGAATGTAGTGTAATTTCTATGTGTAAACATTTTTGTTTATTGTATCATTGGATGTACTAAATATATTTTATTTCTGTAAAATACACAATGGATGTTATACTTTTGTCATGTTAATGTTGGTTTATATTTTCAGTCTTACAAACCTAAATGAAGGAAGATGTGTAAAGAAATAAAATGGAGGAAAAGTTACATCAATCCTCAACAGAACTTCTGGAGCTTCTGTTTTGTCGTGCTTTTGACTGTCTCGCTCAAGGGTGGGCAAACTACGGCCCCGTGCTCCCTTTAATCCTGCCCGCCAAATATTAAAACACAAGATGTGGCAAAAAAGGTGATCAACAACACTGCTGCCCTTAAAAAAGAATGGAAGTGTTTAAGACCATGTTTGTGTTTCTTGGATGTTGTTGAAAATAGATGTATGAGGATGAAATTAGCCCATGTTTGAGAAACCTACTCTTAGTTCCACCAGATATGCTTTGAAATGCATCATGTGCTCGCCCGGCCCCTCTGTCAAATTTCAGAAGCCAACGTGGCCCTTGAGCTAAAAAGTTTGCCCCGCCTTAGTCCAGCTGCACACGTTGGAAAGGAGTAGTGAGGGCAGAATAATGTGTGAAAGTCAATGAATTTACTTTGTAGTGAAGTCAACACAGTCTCAAAGGAATTTAACCTGCGGAGGCACTTTCTGACCAAACATCCACTTTTTCAGGTCTGGCCCATGGGCCCCTGAACTCTTGAAACTGAGGCCCTCTTCAAGATGAAGTTGAATAATCCTGATTTACATCTTGTGACCTAATTATTAACCAAGTAAGGGGTTTCCCCGAGATATGTGTGGCTGTGTGCGTACTCATCATGACATCCATCCCTTCCATCTATTTCTACCGCTTATTCCCTTTGGGGTCACATGGGGCGCTGGTGCCTATCTCGGCTACAATCGGGCGGAAGACGGCGTACACCCTGGACAAGTCGCGACCTCATCACGACATTATTGCATAAATTACTATGATGACTGGAACCTAATGTTACTATGTGAAATGTATACTTGCATCATGTATATATTACATGTTGTTATGAATGTTACTGGATACTACATATGTACTTAAATCATGTATATATTACATGTTATTATGAATGTTACTAGATACTACATATATACTTAGATCATGTATATATTACATGTTATTGTGAATGTTACTAGATACTACATATATACTTACATCATGTATATATTACATGTTATTGTGAATGTTACTAGATACTACATATATACTTACATCATGTATATATTACATGTTATTGTAAATGTTACTAGCTACTACATATATACTTACATCATGTATATATTACATATTATTGTGAATGTTACTAGATACTACATATATACTTACATCATGTATATATTACATGTTATTGTGAATGTTACTAGATACTACATATATACTTACATCATGTATATATTACATATTTATTATGAATGTTACTACATGACATATATACTTACATCATGTATATATTACATGTTATGAATGTTACTAGATACCATGTATACTTGCATCATGTATATATTACATGTTATTGTGAATGTTACTAGTTACTACATATATACTTACATCATGTATATATTACATGTTATTATGAATGTTACTAGATACTACATATATACTTGCATCATGTATATATCACATGTTATTGTGAATGTTACTAGATACTACATATGTACTTACATCATGTATATATTACATGTTATTGTGAATGTTACTAGATACTACATATATCAATCAATCAATCAATGTTTTCTTATATAGCCCTAAATCACTAGTGTCTCAAAGGGCTGCACAAACCACCACGACATCCTCGGTAGGCCCACATAAGGGCAAGGAAAACTCACACCCAGTGGGACATCGGTGACAATGATGACTATGAGAACCTTAGAGAGGAGGAAAGCAATGGATGTCGAGCGGGTCTAACATGCTACTGTGAAAGTTCAATCCACAATGGATCCAACAGTCGCGAGAGTCCAGTCCAAAGCGGATCCAACACAGCAGCGAGAGTCCCGTTCACAGCGGAGCCAGCAGGAAACCATCCCAAGCGGAGGCGGATCAGCAGCGCAGAGATGTCCCCAGCCGATACACAGGCAAGCAGTACATGGCCACCGGATCGGACCGGACCCCCTCCACAAGGGAGAGTGGGACATAGAAGAAAAAGAAAAGAAACGGCAGATCAACTGGTCTAAAAAGGGAGTCTATTTAAAGGCTAGAGTATACAAATGAGTTTTAAGGTGAGACTTAAATGCTTCTACTGAGGTGGCATCTCGAACTGTTACCGGGAGGGCATTCCAGAGTACTGTAGCCCGACTTTTTTTGGGCTTTGGGAATCACTAACAAGCCGGAGTCCTTTGAACGCAGATTTCTTGCCGGGACATATGGTGCAATACAATCGGCAAGATAGGATGGAGCTAGACCGTGTAGTATTTTATACGTAAGTAGTAAAACCTTAAAGTCACATCTTAAGTGCACAGGAAGCCAGTGCAGGTGAGCCAGTATAGGTATATATGTATGTATATATGCATATAAAGGTATATTCAGTACAGGCGTAATGTGATCAAACTTTCTTGTTCTTGTCAAAAGTCTAGCAGCCGCATTTTGTACCAACTGTAATCTTTTAATGCTAGACATGGGGAGACCCGAAAATAATACGTTACAGTAGTCGAGGAGAGACGTAACAAACGCATGGATAATGATCTCAGCGTCTTTAGTGGACAGAATGGAGCGAATTTTAGCGATATTACGGAGATGAAAGAAAGCCGTTTTAGTAACGCTTTTAATGTGTGCCTCAAAGCAGAGAGTTGGGTCGAAGATAATACCCAGATTCTTTACCGTGTCGCCTTGTTTAATTGTTTGGTTGTCAAATGTTAGAGTTGTATTATTAAATAGAGTTCGGTGTCTAGCAGGACCGATAATCAGCATTTCCGTTTTTTGGGCGTTGAGGTGCAAAAAGTTAGTGGACATCCATTGTTTAATTTCATTAAGACACGCCTCCAGCTGACTACAATCCGGCGTGTCGGTCAGCTTTAGGGGCATGTAGAGTTGGGTGTCATCAGCATAACAGTGAAAGCTAACACCGTATTTGCGTATGATGTCCCCTAGCGGCAGCATGTAGATGCTGAAGAGTGCAGGGCCAAGGACCGAACCCTGGGGAACTCCACACGTTACCTTAACGTAGTCCGAGGTCACATTGTTATGGGAGACACACTGCATCCTATCAGTAAGATAAGAGTTAAACCAAGACAGGGCTAAGTCTGACATACCAATTCGTGTTTTGATACGTTCTAATAAAATATTATGATCGACGGTATCGAAAGCAGCGCTAATATCGAGGAGCAGCAACATAGATGACGCATCAGAATCCATCGTTAGCAGTAGATCATTAGTCATTTTTGCGAGGGCTGTCTCCGTGGAGTGATTTGCCCTGAAACCGGATTGAAAGGTTTCACATAGATTGTTAGACGCTAAGTGTTCATTTAACTGCTCCGCAACAATTTTTTCAAGGATTTTTGAAATAAAGGGAAGGTGAGACACCGGTCGGTAGTTTACCATGAGGTCAGGATCGAGGTTAGGTCTTTTAAGAAGAGGATGAATAACCGCTTTTTTGAATGCTAGGGGAACAGTGCCCGAGGAGAGTGATAAGTTTATAATATTTAGCACTGATGGACCTAATAATACAAAGAGCTCCTTGATCAGTTTCCCAGGAAGAGGGTCAAGTAAACATGTTGTCTGTTTTATTCCATTTACACGTTGTAACAATTCCTCTAATGTTATTTCCTCAAAACGAGAGAAACTATTTTGGAGGGCAGTATCCGCCGTATATACAATCGTGTCAGTGTTAATAGAACCCCGTTGTAGCTGGGACGCATTGTCTTTAATCTCCTTTCTAATGACTTCAATTTTCTTACTAAAGAATTGCATAAAGTCATCAGCTGAGTGGGTGGAGCTACTGGAAGGGGTCCCTTGTTGGGTTAGCGATGCTACCGTACTAAACAAAAATTTAGGATCGTTTTTATTACGGTGGATGAGATTTGAGTAATATTTAGTTTTAGCTAAGGTAAGCATGTGTTTATAAGTTATTAAACCATCACTCCATGCTTGATGGTGCACCTCAAGTTTAGTCGTGCGCCATTTGCGTTCCAGCTTTCTACATAATAATTTCTGAGCTCTAGTTTCTTCTGTAAACCACGGGGTGCGCTTTTTTGGAGCCTTTTTTAACTTTAGCGGTGCTATGTTATCAATGGTTTCGCGCAGGGCGTCGTTAAAGTTGTTAGTGAGGTTATCAATAGAGCCCACATACTTTGGGAATGATGCCATTACCGAGGGCAGTAGGTCAGCAAGAGTTGTCGTTGTGGCTGTATTAATGTTGCGGCTGCTATAGCAGTTATTATTATTATTAGTTTGACGAACATGCGTCTGAACCTCGAATTTTATAAGGTAATGATCGGACAATACTTTAGTATACAGGAGTATCGTAACTTTGGAAACGGTGATACCTCTGACAAGCACTAGGTCTATCGTATTACCGTTGCGATGCGTGGGTTCATTTATTATTTGTGTGAGACCACAGCTATCAATTACAGTCTGGAGCGCTACGCACGGTGGGTCCGATGGGGTATTCATATGGATATTAAAGTCCCCCATTATGATTATATTATCGGCGTGTGTCACTAGATCAGCAACGAACTCTGAGAATTCATTGATAAAGTCCGAATAGGGCCCTGGGGGGCGGTAGATAACAGCCAGGTGTAGAGGCAGCGGTGTGACAGACCTCATAGTAAGCACCTCAAACGATTTATATTTATTATTTATGTTAGGACTAAGGTTAAAGTTTTCGTTGTATATTAGTGCGACCCCCCCACCCCTTTTAAGCGGACGGGCAATATGCGCATGTGTAAAGTTAGGAGGACATGCCTCATTTAGCGCAAAAAAGTCGTTTGGTTTAAGCCAGGATTCGCTGAGACCGATGACGTTAAGATAGTTGTCTCTGATGATATCATTAACTAACAACGTTTTAGGAGACAATGATCTTATGTTTAAAAAACCTATATTATAGGTAGTGGGCTGTTTTAGGGAGTTATTGATCAAATTATCCGTAGTAGCAATATTAATAATGTTGTGTTTATTATGCCCAGTGCATTTAGTATAGTTACGACCATATCTAGGAATTGATACGACGGGAATGTTCCGATTGTTTGATTGTTGCTTTGATAAACTGCACGCATCATGGTTAGCCACCTCAGTAACGGGGATTTTCCGATTGTTTGTTTGTTGCTTTGATAAACTGCACGCATCATAGTTAGCCACCTCGGTAAAACACATGTCCAACTCTGAAACACTCAAAGCAGAAAAAACGTGTTCTAATTCAACAGACTCCTTACCCAGACCAGTAGTCTCGCATTTTCCATTTAAATCCGTCTTCAGGATGGAGGGAAGTGGTGTTCTGTGGGGATTAGCCTTCTGCTTTGTTTTTAGCCCCGCTCGACATCCGCGTTTCCGATCACACCGCTGGCGTCTGCTCCGTAGACGGCCCCCGCTGCTACTAGACTCCCCTGCTTCACAGGCCGCTGGATGTAGCCGCCGACGTATTCCCATGCTAGTTAGCAAGTCTAGCACGCACGCGTCTATCAGTCTAAAACGGCCCGATATGTCCACATCCAGAAGTGTCTGGCGGTCGTCGTGATCACGGAGTGACCACGATGTGAGCCAGCCATAAAGTTTGTAGAATTTTCCGGTATTTCTGCCAAATGTTCCATCTTTAACAGCAGCTCCGCAATGTTGCAGCCCGTACGGGCGCCGCCATCTTGGAACTTACATCATATACTTACATCATGTATATATTACATGTTATTTTCAATGTTACTAGATACTACATATATACATACATCATGTATATATTACATGTTATTGTGAATGTTACTAGATACTACATATATACTTACATCATGTATATATTACATGTTATTGTGAATGTTACTAGATACTACATATATACTTACATCATGTATATATTACATGGTATTATGTTATGAATGTTACTACATGACATATATACTTACATCATGTATAAATTACATGTTATTGTGAATGTTACTAGATACTACATATATACTTACATCATGTATACATTACATGTTATTATGGATGTTACTAAATACTACATATATACTTACATCATGTATATATTACATGTTATTGTGAATGTTACTAGATACTACATATATACTTCATGTATATATTACATGTTATTGTGAATGTTACTAGATACTACATATATACTTACATCATGTATATATTACATGTTATTGTAAATGTTACTAGATACTACATATATACTTACATCATGTATATACTACATGGTATTATGTTATTATGAATGTTACTACATGACATATATACTTACATCATGTATATATTATATGTTATTGTGAATGTTACTAGATACTACATATATACTTACATCATGTATATATTACATGTTATTGTGAATGTTACTAGATACTACATATATACTTACATCATGTATATATTACATGTTATTGTGAATGTTACTAGATACTTCATATATACTTACATCATGTATATATTACATGTTATTGTGAATGTTACTAGATACTACATATATACTTACATCATGTATATATTACATGTTATTGTGAATGTTACTAGATACTACATATATACTTCATGTATATATTACATGTTATTGTGAATGTTACTAGATACTACATATATACTTACATCATGTATATACTACATGGTATTATGTTATTATGAATGTTACTACATGACATATATACTTACATCATGTATATATTATATGTTATTGTGAATGTTACTAGATACTACATATATACTTACATCATGTATATATTACATGTTATTGTGAATGTTACTAGATACTACATATATACTTACATCATGTATATATTACATGTTATTGTGAATGTTACTAGATACTTCATATATACTTACATCATGTATATATTACATGTTATTGTGAATGTTACTAGATACTACATATATACTTACATCATGTATATATTACATGTTATTGTGAATGTTACTAGATACTACATATATACTTACATAATGTATATATTACATGTTATTATGAATGTTACTAGATACTACATATATACTTACATCATGTATATATTACATGTTATTGTAAATGTTACTAGATACTACATATATACTTACATCATGTATATACTACATGGTATTATGTTATTATGAATGTTACTACATGACATATATACTTACATCATGTATATATTATATGTTATTGTGAATGTTACTAGATACTACATATATACTTACATCATGTATATATTACATGTTGTTGTGAATGTTACTAGATACTACATATATACTTACATCATGTATATATTACATGTTATTGTGAATGTTACTAGATACTTCATATATACTTACATCATGTATATATTACATGTTATTGTGAATGTTACTAGATACTACATATATACTTCATGTATATATTACATGTTATTGTGAATGTTACTAGATACTACATATATACTTACATCATGTATATATTACATGTTATTGTGAATGTTACTAGATACTACATATATACTTACATCATGTATATATTACATGTTATTGTGAATGTTACTAGATACTACATATATACTTACATCATGTATATACTACATGGTATTATGTTATTATGAATGTTACTACATGACATATATACTTACATCATGTATATATTACATGTTATTGTGAATGTTACTAGATACTACATATATACTTACATCATGTATATATTACATGTTATTGTGAATGTTACTAGATACTTCATATATACTTACATCATGTATATATTACATGTTATTGTGAATGTTACTAGATACTATATATATACTTACATCATGTATATATTACATGTTATTATGAATGTAACTACATGACATATATACTTACATCATGTATATATTACATGTTATTGTGAATGTTACTAGATACTTCATATATACTTACATCATGTATATATTACATGTTATTATGAATGTTACTACATGACATATATACTTAAATCAGGTATATATTACATATTTATTATGAATGTTACTACATGACATATATACTTACATCATGTATATAAAACCTTTATGAAAGGTTTTGGAGTTTTTTTTATAGGAGCAATAGAGCGTATCCTATTAGAGTGTATATGTTAGCTGACTTTTGCTAGCCTTCATTTACAAGTTAGAATGCATAAAAAGGAAAAACATTTCTTTTTGTCTCACCTAAGGATGGTGAATGACTGACAAAATGCAGAAAAAAAAGTGTAGTTCCTTTTAATGGATTATCTGCATCAACAATTTCAGATTGATTAAGAATGATTCAAGACACATATTTTTCTATTAAATCAATGAATGAAATGCATGAAACTTTTTATTTTAATGGGTTTTCAAGGAACTGGTGGTGACAAAATGGAATACAGTACATGTTCACACCAGTCTGTGGAAATATACCAATATACAGTATCACGTCTTGACCTGTGGAATATTCGCCAAACATTGCATTTTTTTCATTCATTATTTCAGTAAAAGGAATATATTGCTCATATCAGTTTAGGGAAAATATGTGGATGGGAGAAAAAAATAATACATTGTGGAAATTGGCCAATTTTGGTATTATGCCGTAACTTTGTTTGCGTGCGTGTGTGTGTGTGTGTGTGTGCGTGCTTGTGCACGTGTGTGTGTGTGTGTGTGTGCGTGTAGATGAGGTCCCTGTGCAGCCACACTGGTCAAGGCACATAATAAGTCTCAGGGTGAAGCACCTTTGCAGCCCAGTCCAGCTTTGTAGCCTCAGAATAGCTCCAATGTTTTGATGTCTTGTTGTTCCTTTGGAAGCAGACTTGCTTCAATAAATAACACAAATATATTCATACATATATATTTAGACAAGCATGTATGAACTACATGCATATCCTATAATTTAAATAATTTATATGTACAGTTCCCCTTCACACAAGTTCTGACCCTGGTGTTCTTCAGTAGAGGTGTCATGTCATACCCCCACCAACCACCAGGGGCCGTGGACTGCCAATAGAATGGCTGCTGGAGTTCCAGGTGGCCCAGGTGCCCGAGGGGTTGTTTAGTTTTTTTTACGTCCTGTGACGTTTCCTGGACAGTGCGCAGACGCAGGAAGTGTTTATGCGTATCCACCTCCAGCCTGTTCTATTGTTGGAGTCCTGCGTTAGCGCCCTGACGTGGGCCTGCTTGGTTTTGCACACCGAGTTCCAGTTCTTGTCGTCGATGCCCCTGCAGCGTCCCTTCTCGCACAGACACCTGGTCTCGTAAAAGTACTGATTGATATCCCGCGTGGCGCTGGTTTTGATTTTGCCCAACACCTTGACGGTGTTCCCGTCCAAATCCACCGCTTCGGTTTTGTTGGTCACCCACGTGCTCTCGCTGTCGCACACGGAATATTCCCCGCGGTAACTCCTGTGCTCGGTGTAGCGCTTCTTCCGGGTCTTATTCCCAAGTGATTGGCCCTGCGGTCCGCCGTTCACAAAGTCGTCCGCCATGTACAGCGGCGGCGGCTGCAGGGGCGGTCTGTCACTCAGAAGCACTCGAGGCGAATTGAAGCGCTTGTGTTGCCTCAGAAGGTCCGTGTTCAACATCATCGTGCCGCGGCCCTCCGGCCCCTGCCGCTCCTCCGGAGGCGTATTGGCGGCGAGAAGAGAGTCCCGGGTCTCTGGGTCTCGGCTTTTCCCCTGCTGGCTCTGGTTACCCCGGTTCTTGCCCCGGGTCAGGTCAGCCTGGAGCAGCTGGATGATGAGGGAGTTTAAAGGGTCAGGACCAGGCTGCTGCTGCTGTTGCCCCTGGTGACTGTTGTTGTTGTCCATGTTGGTTGCCTGGATACCATAGAGGTACACGAGGACCATCACGTAGAGCAGGATGGACATCACAAGGTTCACCTGTAAGATCTGCAAAGACAGAAAGAGGCGGTTGATGTTGGCTCTTGTCAGAGGTGCTAGTTTTACTTCCCAGAGGTGTTGTTTTTAAAGAAGAATGCTGTTCTGAACACAATGGATGTCACAATAATCCCAGGCATCTTCTAAAAGGCTGCAATCACTTCCTCTTGTGTTCATTAGACTTGTATCCAAACCAAAGGTGCTATCCTGCCTTTGAAAAATACCGGTACTTTGTTTTTTTCATGGACCTGACGACGTTACCGGCAATATGAGCTGAGGTGCGTGTGAATCTAGGGATGTATACCAAGTACTAGGGATGATGTTCGACAACCGCTTCTCCCGATTGTTCGATAAGAAAATAACAGATTCCATGGATTTGAATCCTTTTTTGAGAAACAGTTCCCGTTATTGAAGCCACTAGAACAGGGGTAGGGAACCTATGGCTCTAGAGCCAGATGTGGCTCTTTTGATGACTGCATCTGGCTCTCGGATAAATCTTAGCTGACATTGCTTAACACGATAAATAATGAATAATTCCGCTGGTAATCACAGTGTTAAAAATGACGTTCAAATGATATAACATTGTCATTCATTTTAATCCAACCATCCATTTTCTATCCCACCTGTTCAAGAAGTTGCAATAATGGGAAGAAGTATTATATTTATTATTGGTTAGTTTTAGAATAATGATGTTATAAAAAGAATAGGAGACTTTTTATACTCTAAAAATGTTGGTCTTACTTAAAAATGCTTGCATTTAGCTGTATTCAGTGTTAAAAAATATTATATGGCTCTCACGGGAATACATTTTAAAACATTTGGCTTTCATAACTCTCTCAGCCAAAAACGTTCCCGACCCCTGCACTATAGCAAAGAAAAAGATTTTGTTCTTTATTCGAATCCCTGGTAACGAATGCCGTGCCACAGGAAATGATGTAGCTCAGTCATTGGGCGGCAGATACAGAAGCAGCAACAACAATGGACCGGGAAAAAACGCTCCAAGGCCTGGCTTCACTTTATGAAGAAATAAGAGGAAGAAACAGCTATCTGCTATTATTGCCAGGGCTGGCTTTCAACAAAGATGTTGAAACATGTTCAGGCCGTACATAACCTTAAGGTTAGAGAAGCAGCGACAGAGATGACGAAGCACGTCCCTCTTCCTCTGCTTCAACCTGCAGTCCCAGTGATAGTGCCGGTGTTGCCAGTTAATTTCCATATATGCTCACTTGTAGCCTTTAAGCTAAAATAACATGACCTATTATGTCAACCAGGACTGCAGTAATGTTAGCGAGACTAACGTTACTCAAGCACAGTCAGTGGGTAACAATAAAGTTAGCCTATTTGTAGGTGTCTGATAACGTTAACGGTATCTTGTAGCCTACACCACTCCAGAGTTTGCAGGTCTGTCTAATAAATAATACAAATGAATAGAGGATTTTCCCTGCATGTATTTTTCTTTGGTGGGCCAATAAAAGGGGCACAAACAGTCAATATTTATTTATTTTTATTATTATTTATTTTCCTAAAAATATAAGTGAAGGCTGCCAAAAGTGAGTTTTTTTTAAACCAAGTATTGTTTTGTTTTTTTTCCATATATAACAACGTATCTGGATTCGGTAAGAGAATCGATAATGAATCTGTTCGATAAGAGGATTCGATAATCAATCAATCAATCATAGTCCCTAAATCACTAGTGTCTCAAAGGGTTGCACAAACCACAATGACATCCTCGGTAGAGCCCACATAAGGGCAAGGAAAACTCACACCCAGTGGGACTCAATAATGGCATCAAAATCAATAATTACTGAACAAACACCATCACCTAACGAAGTACTGGCATTTTTGGGTAGCGGTTCTTAATTGGGTGGGTCCATGAGGACCGTGAAGATCCCAGACCAACTATTCAGCTTTCGGTATTTTTTGTTCCAGTCGACCGATGTCACTGTGACACGCTGTCATGTTCAGTTCAGCTGGCGCCGCTGCATTAGGATCAGCTTTAAAGAATGACAAATAAGGAAGCAACACCACACTAAGGTTTGCAACAACATGCACCGCTGCATTAAGATCAGCTTTGAATAATGACAAATAAGGAAGCAACACCACGCTAAAGTTTGCAACAACATGCACTGCTAGATTAAGATCAGCTTTGAATAATGACAAATAAGGAAGCAACGCCACACTAAAGTTTGTAACAACATGCACTGCTAGATTAAGATCAGCTTTGAATAATGACAAGTAAGGAAGCAACACCACACTAAAGTTTGCAACACCACACTAAAGTCTGCAACAACATGCACCGCTGCATTAAGATCAGCTTTGAATAATGACAAATAAGGAAGCAACACCACACTAAAGTTTGCAACAACATGCACGGCTACATTAGGATCAGCTTTGAATAATGACAAATAAGGAAGCAACACCACACTAAAGTTTGCAACAACATGCACTGCTAGATTAAGATCAGCTTTGAATAATGACAAATAAGGAAGCAACACCACACTAAAGTTTGCAACAACATGCACGGCTACATTAGGATCAGCTTTGAATAATGACAAATAAGGAAGCAACACCACACTAAAGTTTGCAACAACATGCACTGCTAGATTAAGATCAGCTTTGAATAATGACAAATAAGGAAGCAACACCACACTAAATTTTGCAACAACATGCACCGCTAGATTAAGATCAGCTTTGAATAATGACAAATAAGGAAGCAACGCCACACTAAAGTTTGCAACAACATGCACTGCTAGATTAAGATCAGCTTTGAATAATGACAAATAAGGAAGCAACACCACACTAAAGTTTGCAACAACATGCACCGCTAGATTAAGATCAGCTTTGAATAATGACAAATAAGGAAGCAACACCACACTAAAGTTTGCAACAACATGCACTGCTAGATTAAGATCAGCTTTGAATAATGACAAATAAGGAAGCAACACCACACTAAAGTTTGCAACAAGATGCACTGCTAGATTAAGATCAGCTTTGAATAATGACAAATAAGGAAGCAACACCACACTAAAGTTTGCAACACCACACTAAAGTTTGCAACAACATGCACCGCTGCATTAAGATCAGCTTTGAATAATGACAAATAAGGAAGCAACACCACACTAAAGTTTGCAACAACATGCACTGCTAGATTAAGATCAGCTTTGAATAATGACAAATAAGGAAGCAACACCACACTAAAGTTTGCAACAACATGCACTGCTAGATTAAGATCAGCTTTGAATAATGACAAATAAAGAAGCAACACCACACTAAAGTTTGCAATAATATGCACCGCTGCATTAAGATCAGCTTTGAATAATGACAAATAAGGAAGCAACACCACACCAAAGTTTGCAACACCACACTAAAGTTTGCAACAACATGCACCGCTGCATTAAGATCAGCTTTGAATAATGACAAATAAGGAAGCAACACCACACTAAAGTTTGCAACAACATGCACTGCTAGATTAAGATCAGCTTTGAATAATGACAAATAAGGAAGCAACAGCACACTAAAGTTTGCAACAACATGCACCGCTGCATTAAGATCAACTTTGAATAATGACAAATAAGGAAGCAATACCACACTAAAGTTTGCAACAACATGCACCGCTAGATTAATATCAGCTTTGAATAATGACAAATAAGGAAGCAACACCACACTAAAGTTTATAACAACATGCACCGCTACATTACGATCAGCTTTGAATAATGACAAATAAGGAAGCAACACCACACTAAAGTTTGCAACAACATGCACCTCTGCATTAACATCAGCTTTGAATAATGACAAATAAGGAAGCAACACCACACTAAAGTTTGCAACAACATGCACCTCTGCATTAACATCAGCTTTGAATAATGACAAATAAGGAAGCAACACCACACTAAAGTTTGCAACAACATGCACCGCTACGTTAGGATCAGCTTTGAATAATGACAAATAGGGAAGCAACACCACACTAAAGTTTGCAACAACATGCACTGCTAGATTAAGATCAGCTTTCAATAATGACAAATACGGAAGCAACACCACACAAAAGTTTGCAACAACATGCACCGCTACATTAGGATCAGCTTTGAATAATGACAAATAAGGAAGCAACACCACACTGAAGTTTGCAACAACATGCACCGCTGCATTAAGATCAGCTTTGAATAATGACAAATAAGGAAGCAACACCACACTAAAGTTTGCAACAACATGCACCGCTACATTAGAATCAGCTTTGAATAATGACAAATAAGGAAGCAACACCACACTAAAGTTTGCAACAACATGCACCGCTACATTAGAATCAGCTTTGAATAATGACAAATAAGGAAGCAACACCACACTAGAGTTTGCAACAACATGCACCGCTAGATTAATATCAGCTTTGAATAATGACAAATAAGGAAGCAACACCACACTAAAGTTTGCAACAACATGCACCGCTACATTAGAATCAGCTTTGAATAATGACAAATAAGGAAGCAACACCACACTAAAGTTTGCAACAACATGCACCGCTGCATTAAGATCAGCTTTGAATAATGACAAATAAGGAAGCAACACCACACTAAAGTTTGCAACAACATGCACTGCTAGATTAAGATCAGCTTTGAATAATGACAAATAAGGAAGCAACACCACACTAAAGTTTGCAACAACATGCACCGCTACATTAGGATCAGCTTTGAATAATGACAAATAAGGAAGCAACACCACACTAAAGTTTGCAACAACATGCACCGCTGCATTAAGATCAACTTTGAATAATGACAAATAAGGAAGCAACACCACACTAAAGTTTGCAACAACATGCACCGCTGCATTAAGATCAGCTTTGAAAAATGACAAATAAGGAAGCAACACCACACTAAAGTTTGTAACAACAATTCCTCCTCAAAAAAGTGTCAGCTTGATGTCAAGGCACTTTGCTCACCACGAGTCTCCACCGTGGTTTTATCAACCGTTGTCTTGGCGATCCATCAATCCACAGGCCAATTTTAATCCACTCATGTAAAATATAGGTTTTATAATAATCCATAAAGTTGCTATGAAGCAAGATAGCATCTGCTGTGACAGTTGTATGCTTGCATTACACTTGCTCAGTCTTTTCATTGATACAACACACACACACACACACACACACACACACACACACACACACACACACACACACACACACACACACACACACACACACACTCAATATGGTTTCAAGTCCATCAATCAAATAGGTCCATGTGCAACAAAAACACAAATATCAATGATGTATCAAATGACATTTGATACATCATGTCAGAAGTCTGTTCTGCAGATGCATGTCATACATAAATATTTCCAGCTGGGTCTAATTTTAATGAGTAGAAACACAGTGATGTTTTGTTCTCGGCTTCACCACACAAAAGGAAACTTCTTAAGTTGCAACCGCTGTTACATCCATGATGTCGTTCACAACAACACAACAGAGGAGATGTGTTGTGTGTGTACAAACCCTGTTTCCATTGGTGTTGGGAAATTGTGTTAGATGTAAATATAAACAGAATACAATGATTTGCAAATCCCTTTCAACCCAAATTCAGTTAAATGTACTACAAAGAGAAGATATTTGATGTTCAAACTCATAAACTTTATTTATTTTTTGCAAATAATAATTATCTTTGAATTTTATGGCTGCAACATGTGCCAAAGTAGTTGGGAAAGGGCATGTTCACCCCTGTGTTACATCACCTTTTCTTTTAACAAAACTCAATAAACGTTTGGGAACTGAGGAGACACATTTTTTAAGCTTTTCAGGTGGAATTCTTTCCCATTCTTGTTTTATGTAGAGCTTCAGTCGTTCAACAGTCCGGGGTCTCTTTTGTCGTATTTTACGCTTCATAATTTTCAGTGGGAGACAGGTTTGGACTACAGGCAGGCCAGTGTAGTACCCGGACTCTTTTACTATGAAGCCACGCTGTTGTAACACGTAGTGTGACATTGTCTTGCTGAAATAAGCAGGGGCGTCCATGATAACATTGCTTGAATGGCAATATATGTTGCTCCAAAACTTTATATGTACCTTTCAGCATTAATGGTGCCTTCACAGATGTGTAAGTTACCCATGCCTTGGGCACTAATGCACCCCCATACCATCACACATGCTGGCTTTTCAACTTTGTGCCTGTAACAATCCGGATGGTTATTTTCCTCTTTATTCTGGAGGACACCACGTCCTCTATTTCCGAATATAATTTGAAATGTGGACTCGTCAGACCACAGAACACCTTTCCACTTTGCATCAGTCCATCTTAGATGATCTCGGGCCCAGAGAAACTGGCAGCGTTTCTGGATGTTGTTGATGAATGGCTTTTGCTATGCATAGTAGAGCTTTAACTTGCACTTACAGATGTAGCGACAAACTTTATTTAGTTAGTGACAGTGGTTTTCTGAAGTCTTCCTGAGTCCATGTGGTGATATCCTTTTAGAGATTGATGTCGTTTTTTTATACAGTGCCGTCTGAGGGATGGAAGGTCACGGTCATTCAATGTTGGTTTCCGGCCATGCCGCTTACGTGGAGTGATTTCTCCAGATTCTCTGAACCTTTTGATGATATTATGGAGCGTAGATGTTGAAATCCCTAAATTTCTTGCAATTGCACTTTGAGAAAGGTTGTTCTTAAACTGTTTGACTATTTGCTCACGCAGTTGTGGACTAAGAGGTGCACATGTTTTAGGAAGCTGTTTTTTATACCCAATCATAGCACCCACCTGTTCCCAATTAGCCTCCACACCTGTGGGATGTTCCGAATATGTGTTTGATGAGCATTCCTCAACTTTATCAGTATTTATTGCCCCCTTTCCCAACTTTTTTGTCACATGTTGCTGGCATCAAATTCTAAAGTTAATGATTATTTGCAAAAGAAACAAAAAGTTTATGAGTTTGAACATCAAATATGTTGTCTTTGTAGCATATTCAACTGAATATGGGTTGAAAAGGATTTGCAAATCATTGTATTCTGTTTATATTTACATCTAACACAATTTACCAACTCATATGGAAACAGGGTTTGTATGATTGTTTGTATGTTGTATGTTCCCTCACAATGACAACATTTATCTCTTATTTATGTCAATTTCCCTGGTATTATTTCGCATTTGGCAGCGGATTCTGTTTTATTGGCCAGTTATGTGCTGTCAGAAATCATATGCCGCACTTGTTTCGTTGAGTTTAGTGATTTTTTTATAAGGCATACTAGCACGGTGTCAAAAAGTAGCATCCCAAAATTCTAGAACACATGTTGTTGTTTTTTTTAACTCATTTGCTCCTCCTATGTTTCACCGTCACCAGATCCAGAATTTGCTTATACTTTGCGCAGCCCATTAATCGTTTTTTCAATTATAATATCCTCATGAATACCTGTGGGGAGTGCTCAGAGAGTATGGGGTATCGGACTGTCTTATTGTGGCAGTAAGTCGAACACATTTCCAGTGAGGGTTGGACTCCGCCAAGGCTGTCCTTTGTCACCCATTCTGTTCATAACTTTTATGGACAGAATTTCTAGGCGCAGTCAAGGCGTTGAGGGGTTCCGGTTTGGTGACCGCAGGATTAGGTCTCTGCTTTTTGCAGATGATGTGGTCCTGATGGCTTCATCTGGCCGGGATCTTCAGCTCTCACTGGATCGGTTCGCAGCCGAGTGTGAAGCGACCGGAATGAGAATCAGCACCTCCAAGTCCGAGTCCATGGTTCTCGCCCGGAAAAGGGTGGAATGCCATCTCCGGGTTGGGGAGGAGACCCTGCCCCAAGTGGAGGAGTTCAAGTACCTAGGAGTCTTGTTCACGAGTGAGGGAAGAGTGGATGGTGAGATCGACAGGCGGCGTCTTCAGTAATGCGGACGTTGTACTGATCTGTTGTGGTGAAGAATGAGCTGAGCCGGAAGGCAAAGCTCTCAATTTACCAGTCGATCTACGTTCCCATCCTCACCTATGGTCATGAGCTTTGGGTCATGACCGAAAGGATAAGATCACGGGTACAAGCGGCCCAAATTAGTTTCCTCTCCCTTAGAGATAGGGTGAGAAGCTCTGCCATCCGGGAGGAACTCAAAGTAAAGCCGCTGCTCCTTCACATCGATAGGAGCCAGATGAGGTGGTTCGGGCATCTGGTCAGGATGCCACCCGAACGCCTCCCTAGGGATGTGTTTAGGGCACGTCCAGCTGGTAGGAGGCCACGGGGAAGACCCAGGACATGTTGGGAAGACTATGTCTCCCGGCTGGCCTGGGAACGCCTCGGGATCCCCCGGGAAGAGCTAGACAAAGTGGCTGGAGATAGGGAAGTCTGGGCTTCCCTGCTTAGGCTGCCGGCCCCCGTGACCCGACCTCGGATAAGCGGAAGATGATGGATGGATGGATGGATGGATCATGAATACCATTACCATGAATTGATTAACGTGAACCCCGACTTAAACAAGTTGAAAAACGTATTGGGGTGTTACCATTTCGTGGTCAATTGTACAGAATATGTACTGTACTGTGCAATCTACTTATACAAGTTTCAATCAATCAATCAATCAATTAATCAATCAATCATGATCGTCCAAGCCATAACTGAAATTAATATTAGACTGTGATGCCTAACATCCATCCATTTTCTAACATAACAACACAAAATATTGGTATGGGCACAACTCTGTCAATGCAGCCACCCAAAAGACTTTCAAAAACTGCTAAACTGTTGGACTTACCAAAAAACCCAAGGATGATGACCGACAATTGTTTTTATCTTTTTAGATATTTTCAGTTCAATTTGTGGGAAGAGCCAAACAAAGCTGCAATTGATGTGGTCCAAGCTGTCAAACACAAGACAGCGTCAACAAGACAAGATAGTTTCTGTTATCAATGAAGATGAGCCGGAAGCCAAAGCCTCGGGGAAGAGTCATTTTGCCACTTCCTCTATAGAAAGACTGATCTTACCAAAAATAGCTCGACTAACAAATGAAATTCTGCTAGCTTTTAGAAAGCAGTGCACTGTAACAGTTGTTGCCCGATGCTGTCAAGTCGCCAACACAAGGTCGGGTCCTCACAGACACCAGCGTTCTGTACTGTCAGCCAACTTTGCTGTGAAATGTCCTTCGACACGACAAAGAGATGGAAAACATTGCACTCATGCATTGTGTCAAGTGTCATATGTTTTGCTGGCAGATTGGTGTGACGTTAAACTGTGGGTAATGACATAGGATTTCAGCTTGGTGTGCACAGGCCTGGCAGACCATGACTTTGTGCACGCACCTTTGTCTACGGGCTCATTTCCGCATATGTTTGGGCCTCTGCCCAGAAGTGCATCAAGTGACAACCTATTAAAGACACACCAGGCGTGTACAAACTACGAGCCAAGTGCGGTCCGCCGACATCTTCCATTGGTTCTGCCAAATGTCAAGAGTTTGGTATGGAATCTTACCGACAAGGAGATTGCATTTCTTTTAATAGTTTGACAATATCATGTCGCCATTTAGCGGACAATATGAGTAATTCCAGCCAATGACATTCAATTATACTCAGAATGGAATAGTCAATCAATCAATCAATCAATCAATGTTTATTTATA